>NC_058414.1:58325723-58429019 GCF_002201575.2 Neomonachus schauinslandi
TGTGTGTGAGAGAGGGTGTGTGAGTGTGTGTGAGAGAGGGTATGTGAGTGTATGTGTGAGAGAGAGGGTGTGTGAGTGTGTGTGTGAGAGAGAGGGTGAGTGTGTGTGTGAGAGAGGGTGAGCGTGTGTGAGAGAGAGGGTGAATGTGTGTGTAAGACAGGGTGTGTGTGTGTGTGTGAGAGGGTGTGAGTCGATGTTGGCTAACAGTGGAAGGAAGGAGAATTCACCTCCTTTCCAAGTCAGACTGTCCCAAATGATTACACTTCCTTACTTGGGATTCTAGGAGCTTGAATGTAGATGGATTTGGTATAAACTACTTAAAAAAAAAAAAAAAAGGTGACGCAGACATGGGAAAAATGAAACTAGGCATCTTACTAAAGTACAAAATTATGAGGCAGCACAGAATTCCATGACCACATCTACTTCCCAAGCCTCAGCTCTCCAGAGCCAGTAAAATCTCACTGCATCATGCCTCTTCACTGTCCAAGACATTTTTGTGTCTGAGCTTCATCACTCTGAGGGCAAGACCTACATACCTCAGATTATTTGAATTTAGAGATGATGACTATCAGGCACACAAGGGCCAAAAGTTTTTATTCTAAGTGTCCTTGCCAACAATTAGGAAAAGGCCGCCTTACTCTTTATTAACAAATCCTCAGAGGAGAGAATTTCCCTGTAACATAGCTGTCTGGCAATGGATAGGGCCTAAAGACTCATAAGCATCTCAGAAACAGTATTTCTCATACTGACTAATGCTACTAATGACTGTGTCCTCTGAGAAACTGCTAAGGAGAAATTTTAACCACTGCTGGGCTTTCAAGGAATGGCTCCCTTCCCACGCTATAGGAGATCAAGCCTCCCTAACTGGGTTCAAAGATCTAGATCATCCTATGACGTGTTGCCTTCAATCGCATTCACTAGTCCAAAGATGATGGGGTAACCTCATGAAAACAAAGTCCTGGGTGGGGGAAAGAGATAGCCTTCTTGGGGGAGCAGAGAAGTATACCATTACAACCAAGAGGAAGAATGTGTTGAAGGCACACAGGATGGATTTTGAAGAATGAATAGGAGTGAGTCGGGTTAAGAGGGTTGGGAGACAGAGAGAACATTTCGGAGAAGGAGCTGACTGTGTGATATAAGGAGGCAAGATGGAGTGTGAAGTTTGGGGAACGAGGTGCCCCCCTCGGATTTCAGCATAGGGTGAGGGGAGGGGAGAGGGCAGGATGAGGCTGGAGAAGACACTGTTGCCAGTACCATCCAGGGAGCCCTCAGGGTCCTGCTAGAATGTGCTAGAATATCCCAAAGGAAATGACGACACACTGAAGAATTCTGAGTTTGGGGTGTGTGACACAATCAAATTTGCATTTTAGAAACAGCACTGGCCACAGCTGGAGAATGGATCTGGGTAAGGCTGGGGGTTGGGAGTACGCCAACACTGGCAAGACAAAGGAACAAAGATAAAGTAACTAGTTTATTTTTTTTTCTTAAGATTTTATTTATTTATTTGAGAGGAGAGAGAGACAAAGAGAGAGAGATGAGCCGGGGTTGGGGGGCAGAGGGAGAAGCAGGCTCCCTGCTGAGCAGAGAGCCTGACATGGGGCTCGAACCCAGGACCCCGAGATCATGACCCAAGTGGAAGACAGACCCAACTGACTGAGCCACCCAGGCGCCCAAAGTAACTAATTTATGTAAAAAACCAAAAACCTACCATCCTTTTACCTACGCTTGGCAGGAGCAGTCCTTGGCTAACACTGTTTCCCTGCTTGGTTCATGTGTCCTATACCATGTTCTACTATTAAGTGTATCTATTTGTCTACCTGGCAGAGGCCCCTGGGGTCCCATGATCCTGCAAGAACATAAGATGGATGTGTAGCTGCTGCAAAGGCCCTGAGTACCGCTGTGAAGTACACTGGAATACTGAATGAAGGTTCATACTAAGAGGGGGAGCTAAGTCGGTAATGAAGGCAATGAAGAGTAAAATTAGGGAACCAGCAATCTGGCCAGAGATGGCCTCCTATAAAAAGATGGACGCCTGTCCATGGCAGCCCATTACCCTCTTTACCCCAGAAGATGTGCTCTTTGCATGCAAGAATCCAAGTGTTGTGAGGCCATCTCTTCCCACATGACCTAACACCTCTGACTTTCAGCTCAAGCAGGACCTGCTCCGAGAGCCAGAGCTTGGACTGCCCTCCCATAAACCCCACGCCGCCCACCTTCAGCAGGTCCACCCAATCATATTTCCATGCGCATCTTTGCTGATGGAGGAGGACTGCTTTTCATTCATCTCTGTTCTCTGTTCTCACAGCCTGGCATGTAACTCAGTGTTTGTCTTAAGAAACACTGTCAGTTACACATTGCTTTAAAAATATTGCATAGCCACTGTAAACAACAGTCTGGCAGGCCCTCAAGAAGATACCCATAGAATTACCATATGACTGGCAATTCCACTCCTAGGGATACACCCAGGAGAACTGAAATCAAGTGTTCAAACAAAAACTTGTACACAAATGTTCAAAGCAGCCTTATCCATAATAGCCAAAAAGTGGAAACAATCTACATGTCCATCAACTGATGAATAAACCAAATGTGTTTTTTCATACAAAAGAATACAATTTGCCCACAAAAAAGAAAGAAGTACTGATACATGCTACAACATGAAGGAACCTTGAAAATACTGTTATGTAAAAGAAGTCAGCACAGAAGGCAGGACATTGTATGATGCCACGTATATGAAATATCCAGAAGAAGCAGACCCATAGTGACAGAAAGCAGACTGGTGGTTTCCAGGGGCCCGGAGAGGGAGGAACAGGGAAGCACTGCTGAATGCGTGTGGGGGTTTCCTTCTGGAGTGATGAAACATTCTAGAATTGGATAGTGCTGCTAGTTGTACAATGTCGTGAATGTACTAAAAACCACTGAATTGTACATTTTAAAGTGGTTAAAACAGTGAATTTTACGTTATATGAATTTTACCTCAATTAAAAAAATTGTAACTTTGTAAATCTAACCTGACTCAAGACCCAAATACATGAACCTTTTTAGCCTGTGTGAGTGTCCATCTGTCCTTCCTTCCTCCCTCCACTCTGACACCCCTCTCCACACCTCCTTTTCTTTATTCCCAGCTCGCTAGGGACCTAGGACAAAGTCAAGCCACCCTGTAGTCCTCAATGTCACCTGTGAAATGGGATTTGTGCTAACCTGATCGTCTTACAATTTTTTTTATTTTTATTTTTTTTAAGATTTATTTATTTATTTGAGAGAGAGAGAGAGCATGAGAGGGGGAGAGTCAGAGGGAGAAGCAGACTCCCCGCTGAGCAGGGAGCCCGATGCGGGACTCCATCCCGGGACTCTAGGATCATGACCTGAGCCGAAGGCAGTCGCTTAACCGACTGAGCCACCCAGGCGCCCTGATCGTCTTACAATTTTCTCTGCTCTCATGTTCAAAGGACAATTTACTGGAATGATGTAGGTCCCATGCCTGGGATGCCCCCAGCAGAGAGTGGGCACAGGGATAAGAACTCCCCTTCCTCCAAAGGGTTTGTACTCTTCTTGCTGATGAGGTGATCTGCTGAAGAATTTTAAGAGTCTGTCCACGTTCTCTGAAAGTTCTCCAAGATAGCAGTAGTTATAAAGAAAGCTAATAACCTATTCTTCTAAGGTAAAAAGAAAAAAAACTACAAATGTATTTTTCTTTGGTTTTTAATTAAAACTGACCTTTCTGAATCTATGGCTGGAGGCAGCGATAGTCATGAATAACGATGTCATTTACTGGTGACACTAACACTGTGGCAGTACAATGAAAAAGGCTATGATGAAAAAGTCATCATAGAATTCCCAGGTCTCTACGTAGCATCTAATTGCTGGGGCGAGGGTCGGGGAGGGGGGCGGGATGCAGACTGAGAGACGTTATAATCACACTTAAACGAAGGACTGACCCAACCTTCTTTGAGACCCATTTTGGGATTCTCAGGAATTTAGTGTCAGTTTTTCCTTTAATGCTTCCAACAACAGGAAAAGCAAGGGGGAAGGAGTTCGATTGTCCAAAAGCGATGACATTTTGACACCAGGGGTCACCAGCCTCTTAAACTCTGAATGAGGTGAAACCAATGCCTCCCCAAGGGGTGGGTAGGTAGGAAGGAAGGAAGGAGAAAGGCTGGGAGAAGGAGAAGGAAGGTGAAAAATAGGGAGGCATAAAAGAAATCGGCTCTGCTTCTTCAAAGAAGGCGGGGCTGGGGCTGGGGGAGGCGGGAGTGTGTCTATAGAAGTGTCGCTGAATGGCTGTGTGCCTCAGAGCGCATTTTCCCTAAAATCTAAAATGTTTTCTTCTGACACTATCTGGGCTGCTTCCTCTGTTCCTCAGCAAGTCAACCCACACTGCGTAACAGATGAAGGGGAGCTGCCAGGAAAGGAAAATGTTTCTAAGGGACACCTGAAGAAAACAGAATTGAGCTTAAACTATCTCTCTCCTCCTCCTCCCGTATTCTGGATTATTCCAAACTCAGGGGGTGCAGAAAGTGATCAGAATAAGAACTACCGGTAAGTGTAGTGACCACAGTACAGACTGAATTGTTAAGTAGAGTGAGAGCCCATGGGAAGGCTGATGCTGTCAGGAACACTTCCCATAGGTGTGTGGGGTTTTTTGGTTTAGTTTGTTTTTTGTTTGTTTTACCATCACATTAATTACTTACAAGCACTGGGACAGGTATCCTTCTCCAACTTTTTCAATGCACAAATACAAAACTGCTTGTGCTACATTTTCTTCCACTTCTTAGTGAGCACTTACTACTGTGCCTAGCACGATGCATGGAGCATCCATCCCATTTACTTCCCACAAAACCCTTAGGAGGTGAGTATTATAAAGAGCCCCCATTTTTACAGTCAGGCAAACTAATGATTAGAGAAGTTAAGTAACTTGCTCAAAGTCACTCAGCCTTGTAGATATCAAGTCTGTTCCACACCTGGGCTCTGAACCACTTTGCTGACAAATGGCATCTATCCATGTCAAATTATACAAAACTCGCTTGTTCTTTTTAATGGCTGCATGGTATTACACATAATGAATACTCCAAAAAATTTTTAAAAGATTTTATTTATTTATCTGACACAGAGAGAGGGAACACAAGGAGGCAGAGGGAGAGATGCAGGCTCCCCGCTGAGCAGAAAGCCCGACGTGGGGCTCGATCCCAGGACCCCGAGATCATGACCTGAGTCCAAGGCAGACCTTGACCAACTGAGCCACACAGGCGCCCCATGAATACTCCAAATTTTATTTAACCTGTTCCCTTACTGAGGGACATTTAGGCTGCTCCCAGGTTTTCTGTACATAAATACTGCTCTGATGAATTTCTGTAGTATAGCAGTAGATAGCCACAGCTAAGGTCAAAAGTAGGTATGTTTTAAGTTTGGGTAGGTGCGACCCTCCTAAGCAGGCTGTGTAAATCTAAACTTCCAGTAGGAGTGTAAGAGAAGGCTCTTCCTGCCACGCCCTCCCAAGCATCAGACATTATCAGTCATTTTAATTTTTGGCAATCTGATAGATGAAAACTGAATCCAATAGTCGTTTTCCTTAATGGTAAACGAAGGCATTTTCATGTTTATTAGCCATTTGTATTTCTTACGTGATTGCTCATATTCTCCCCACACTTTTCTATTCCCCTGTCTTTCCTTACTGATTCGTGGGAGCTCTGTATAAATTCTGAATACAATACTCTACCTGCTACATTTGTTTCATATACTTTCTCCCACTTGGCTATCCATACTTTATTTTCCTAGTCTCTTTCGCCATAATTTCACAAAACTGAATTTGTTAAACATTTTAAGACTTCAGGGCTCCTTGTCATGCTTCTAAAGACCTTCTCCACAACTATAAAAGTATATTGCTTTATTTTCTTCTAGAATTTTATGGATTTGAAATGTATAAATTTGAAATAGATTTGAAATAGCATAAAATAGGGATCTAAATATTTATTTCCCCAAAGAAAGGGTTGACCCCTGAACAACATGGGTTTGAACTGTACAGATTCACTTACACACGGAATTTTTTCCATAAACGTTATTGGAAGAGTCTTTAGAGATCTGCGACAATTTGAAAAAGCTCAGACGAACAGTGTGACACTAATCATCTCCCCGTGAGCAGCTCATCTCTCTGATAAATTGCCTATCACAGTAAAAAGTGATCTCTTGTGGTGGTTCTCCCTATTAGTAGTTAAGTTTTAGAGGGAATCAAGTTACATGCAGATTTTTGACTTCGCACGGGGGTTGGCACCCCTAACCCCCATATTGTTCAAGGGTCAACTATAGATATTAAATAGCCCATCCTTTCCTACTGAACTGAAAGTTTTATCTTTATCATATATTAAATTCTTATGTACCCACAGACCTATCTATAGATTCTCCATAATATATTGTAAAATCTAGTAGGGCAAATGCCCCACAATAATTTGTTTCAAATATATTTCTTTGCCATCTTTACTTATTCTTTTATATGAACTTTAGAAGCAACCTGTCAAGCTTTAAAAAGAAATTCTATTGGGATCTTACTGGAATTGCATGTAAGTGTTACATTAATTTGGAGAAAACCTGCTTTATAATACTGAGTTGCTAGCTGGAAGTGGAACGTATATCCATTTATTAACAGCTTTATATACATTTCAGTAAAGTTTTTGTTTGCCTAATATACATTTTTTGGTTAATTATCCTTTCCTATTTTTACAGATTGTGATGCCATTGTGAGAAGTGTCATTTTTTTTTCTATAATACTGTATATGTGGTTAATGCTATCATATAGGAAAAATACTCATTTTTGTTGATTCATATTCTAATGATGAAATAATCTTGCTGAAGCTTTCTTTTTTCTGAGATTTATCACACATAGAAATAATTATGTAGGCGTTAGCATTTTATCCTATTAACAGCGAATTACACTGGTTTCCTAATATTGGACTATCCTTACCTTCCCACACTAAGCTTACAAAATCATGGTTGTATTATTCTGATAATGATGTGTATTATACTGACAGGTGGGATGGTTCCACATGTTCTTGGTCATATTCTCATCTGGTTTACTTAAAAGACTTAGGCTGATCTGTAGAATAAACCTAGATGCTTACTGTGTTTCTCCATGCTTAGGCATTTCTCTCTGCCAATGCCAAAATGTTTATCTGGTATTTAGGAGGATGGAGATGGCTACTTTTCATAAAGGAATTGGATGGTTGGCTAGGATGGAAATGGAAGGATGGATAGATGGATGAAAAGGAGTAATTTTCTCCTATGGTTATTTTCTATTTGTGTGCTCTTTCTTGAGTCAATTTTGATAATTCAATAATTGTTTGAATTTTCAAATTCATTGTTAAAAAGGAACAGTTGGTTGTATCTTTCTCCTTTCTCTGATTAAGCTTGCCAGAGGTGTCTCTATTTTATCCATTTTTTAAAGATTTTATTTATTCGCCAGAGATCGAGAGACAGAGAGAGACAGAGAGAGCACAAGCAGGGGAAGCTGCAGGCAGAGGGAGAGGCAGGCTCCCTGTTGAGCAGGGAGCCCGATGTGGGACTCGATCCCAGGACCCTGGGATCATGACCTGAGCTGAAGGCGGACGCTTAACCGACTGAGCCACCCAGGCGTCCCTATCAGTGTTTTCAAAGAAAAGTTTTCTCAATTTTATTTATCAAATCTGTTAGGTTTTTTTCCTTTACTCTTGTTTTCTATAATTTCTGAATTTATAGTTATTACTTATGTTGCTTGACATTTGGGGTAAATTCTGTTGTTCTTTTTCCTCAAATATTGATTTGGGTACTTAATCTATTTTCAGTAATTCTAAGTTTCTTATAAATAATTTATATTTAAATATACTATCATTCTATTCTATCATTTGTACTTTGAGGGCTGCATTGGCCACAGCTTACAAGTTGTTTTTTTTTTTTTAATTTTTGTTTATTTGACAGAGAGAGACACACAGCGAGAGAGGGAACACAAGCAGGGGGAGTGGGAGAGGGAGAAGTAGGCTTCCCGCGGAGCAGGGAGCCCGATGCGGGGCTCGATCTCAGGACCCTGGGATCGTGACCTGAGCCGAAGGCAGACCCTTAACGACTGAGCCACCCAAGCGCCCCAGCTTAGAGGTTTCTATATGAAGCGTTCTCATTCCCAGTAATTTCTAAATAGTCTTTCATTCTAATTATGGTTTTATTCTTTATTCTTTATCTAAATTATAATTTTATTCTTTAACTGAGAGTTTAAAAAAGGTTCATACAAAAAACTGTACATGAATGTTCACAGCATCATTATTCATGATGGCCAGAAGGTGGCAACAGCCCAAATGAACATCGATGGATGAATGGATTTAAGAAAATGTCATAACCATACAATGGAATATTATTGAGCCACAAAAAGAAATCAAATGCTGATTCGTGTTACAACATGAATGAACCCTGAAAACAAGCTAAGTGAAAGAAGGCAGATACAAAAGGACACATATTCTATGCTTCCATTTATGTGAAATGTCTACAATAGGCAAATAAAGGAAGAAGGGAAGTAGGTTAGTGGTTGCCAAGGCTGGGGACAGAAGTGAATGGGAAGGGAGGTCTAGTGGGCTCAGGGCTCTTTTAGAGGTGATAAAAATGTCCTGAAATTATGGAGTGTTTATGGTTGCCTAATTCTGTGAATATGCTTAAAAAAACCAAAACAAAACACTGAATTAGGGGCACGTGGGTGGCTGAGTCAGTTAAGCATCCAATTCTTCATCTCAGCTCAGGTCTTGATCTCTGGGTTGTGAGTTCAAGCCCCGCGTTGGGCTCCACACTGGGCATGGAGCCTACTTAAAACAAAACAAAACAAAACACCCCACAGAATTGTACACTTTAAAAGGGTGACTCTTACGGTATAAGAACTGTACCTCAAATAAAAACAACAGTTAAAAAGAATAGTATTTTAAAATTTCCAAGGCTGTCCTTGTTGCTGACATCTAGTATTACTGTATCTTATTTGAAAAACCTGGACTATGCACGGCATCTAACTTTTGTAATGTGTACAGATTTTCTTTGTGGCCTGGTCCATACTCGATTTTTGTGTCACATGAGTACCTGAAAAGAATATATGCTCTCCTTTTGTTGGGTATTAATACCGTCATTAAACCAAGTTTGTTAATTGAGTTACTAATATTTACTAATATTTTCAAATAATATTTGTTATTGAGTCTCTGGACAATTTCTAAGAGAGACATTATGACTGTGTTTTTAAAAAAACTACTGTAATATAAGTTTTTATTTAAATTCCAGTTAGTTAACATACAGTGTAATATTAGTTTCAGGTGTATAATACAGTGATTCAACACTTCCATACAATACCAGATGCTCATCAGGACAAGTGTCCTCCTTAATCTCCATCACCTATTTCACCCATCCCCCTCTGGTAACCATCAGTTTGTTCTCTATAGTTAAGAGTCTTACTGTACTATTTTAAATGAATATAATTTACTTAGGATAAATAATGTCACTAATCTAGTAAAATTCTACATTTTCTCCTGCAAGCTGGCTTCTGAATACTAATTTTTCTGGCTCCTTTTGTGTACTCTTCATCTGTTTCACTTACAAGGAACAATCTCCCCAAAAAGGCACCCCCCCGACAACCTTACCACTGAAAATATGTCCTGAGATACACAGGCAAACACCCTACAAAGACAGTGCCGTGAAAGAGTGTGATAAGTGGCACAATCAACATTTAAAGATCGCAAATAAGAACAATTAAAATCAACAAGTAACTCAAAAATCGTAGGGAAGAAATCACACCTAAAATTGATCTAGACGGGCATTTAGAAACCCTACCATGTGATTCAGTGACAGAAACTAAACATTCTAGTGTGGCCTAGTAGAAAAGAAAAACTACTGTCATTTTTTTTTTTTTTCTGTTTAGGAGCTGATGTACTGAATCTTTGAAATCGCAGGTTCATTCCGAGGGCAGGCCTCATGTGATGTTTAAAGGGGAAAAAAATTAACCTTGCGCACACCTCCTATATTCAAGATCATTAATGAAAAGCCAGAATGTTTAATTTGCTCTGATGTTTCTGCTTTCTGTCATTTTTGTATAGTTAACAGGATCATAATTTAAGTAAGTCACACATTGTAAATAACCTGGCTATATTATTCTCTCCTCCTTAGTAATTAGACCCCCTTTTGTTACAAAGAATCCTTTAAACCATTTAACCATGAGTGGCTGTAAACTGCTCGTATTAAAAATTGGGTGCTCCCCCTCCTAAGATGAATGGCACCAAGGAAACGGCATATCTTTTGGTCTCTACATCATTCTCATTTTACTTGAGTTTCTGGAATCGACTTGACAATTTGATAATTTTAATACAGGCATAAAAATCTACTATAAAAACTTTTGGAAGAAAGCAATTCCTACTGACACTGTCACTTTGCATCAGTGCAAAGGAGAGGTGCTGCACAGATTTGTAATCTACTCACTGACAAGCGGTTTCTTTAGCCTCGTTTGAAAATGATCAAACCATTTGGCACGGCAAGAACTGAAGAAGTATTTTAACAAAGAAAAAAAAAAGAAAAAGAAAAAGCCCCCCGGTTATCTCTCCAATTTCACAAGGAGAGCAAAGTAACCTGTAGCTTTGTGTTACTTGAGATTACTTGAAATGCGGATCAGTCAGGATGTTAAAATCAAACCTGTAAAAATCATGCTAAGACTCACAGTCTTAGAATAAAGGACACTCACAAAGATGAGAAAGCATCTTTATCCAAAGAGAGAGGAACAAGTATGGAGACGATTTTCTCTTTATTCTGGTAAAAAATACATAGCATTAAATTTATCATCTTAACTGTTTTTAAGTGTATGGTTTAGTTGTGGTAAACATATTCACATTGTTGTATAACAGATTTTAGGATTTGGGTAACTTTAAATACTTCAGACACTCATCTGAGTGATACAATCTTTGTCCATGTGTGACTGGCTTATTTCACTTAGCATAATGTCCTCAAGTTTCATCCATGCTGTAAGCATGTGTCAGAATTTCCTTATTTTGAAAGGCTTAATGATATTCTATTGAATGTACAAATGTTCACTGACAGAAAACCACATTTTCTTTGTCCATTCATCTGTCAATGAACATTTGGGTTGCTTCTATTTTTTGGCTATTGTGAATAATGCTGCAGTGAACATGGGTATGCAAACATATCTTCAAAACCCAGTTTTCAATTCTTTCGGGTATACGCTGGGGAATGGAATTGCTGGATCATGTGGGAATTCTATTTGCAGGTCTTTGAAGAAACTCCATACTATTTTCCATAATGGCTGCACCATTTTCCATTCCCACCAACAATGTACAAGGGTTTCAATTTTCCACATCCTCACCAAACGCTTCTTGCTTTGTTTTCTTTTTCTTTTTTTGATAGTTGCCATCCTAATGGGTCCAAGATGACATCTCATTGTGGTTTTGACTTGCACAAATTTCATGATTAGTGACCTTGAGCATCTTTTCATACGCTTCTTGGCCATCTATAAATAGATCTTCTTTGGGGAACTGGCTTTTCAAATCCTTTGTCCATCACTTAATCAGGTTATTTGGGTTTTTTGTTGTTGAGTTATAGAAATTCTTTATATTCTCAATATTAGCCGCTTATGAGATATATAATTTGCAAATATTTTCTCCCATTCCATAGGTTGCCTTTTCATTCTGCTGATTGTTTCCTTTAATGTACAGAAGTGTTTAAGTTTGATATGGTCCCATTTGTCTATTTTTGCTTTTGGTGCCTCTACCTTTGGTGTCATATCCAAGAAATCACTGCCAAATCCAATGTCCTAAAGCTTTTCCCTATATTTTCTTCTGGAGTTTTAGGTCTTCAATCCGCTGGAGTTATTTTTAAAGGTAGACTAGGAACTCTAAAAATTATGTTGTCTGACATCAAAACACATTTCTGAGAGAATCAATTCACTATATCTGACATACATTATGCTTTCAACTTTAGGTTTCTAAATTAAATGGACTGATGTGGGTAAGACTATCACAATTACAGTTAGGAAGAAATACTCTTTTTCAGGGGTACATTCAGGAAATAATCAAAGAAGTCTATTCTGCTACCTAGCAAAATAAGATAGTACATAAAACAGTACTTTCATATCTCCTAGCAATGGCAAAAGTATCCTAAAGATCCAAAATATGCTGTAATCCTAAATGACAGATTGCAACAGATAAGAGTTTGAAATGAAACAGCTTTTTAGACTTTCACCACACTACCAACTGAGTTTTAAGCAAAGGAGCGGAATGGAGTGGAAAGAACTGGAAAATGCTGAGAAGACGCGGGCTCAATCTATCCACACGTGGAAATATGCTAGAAGGGCTTTGTGGGACCCTCCCACTCTCATCTTTCCCACCCAAGCCTCAGTCACAGCAGCTCTGCAGTAATTTTTTTTAATCTGTTGAATCAGGCAGAAATAAAAAGGACAAAGGAAAATCACTTCTGTTTGAGCCCCTCCCAGGATTAAAATCCAATTTCTTCAATTGGGGGGGGAACCAATGTAATTCTTTGCCTGTTCTTCTCCAACTTTTCATATATGCCTTCCCAAATGTAATTTCCCAAGTCCATTTTGAGTTCTTTTTTTTTTTTAAGATTTTATTTTTAAGTAAAATCTCTACACCCAATGTGGAGCTCAAATCACAACCCCAAGATCAAAAGTCCCATGCTCTACCAACTGAGCCAGCCAGGCGCCCCTTGTCAAATCCATTTTGAAAAGAAAATGTGCCATAAACTGATTAATAAGGGAAAACAAAAGTTTCAAATACTATCTGCCTCAGGGTAGATATTCCTAAATATACTTAAATACACAAAATACTACTTTGATAATCAATGCTATTTACCTAGAATGCCTTTCTTATTTGCCTTGACATAAAACTGACCATACAATAGTTATAAAAGTTGAAGAACTACAACGTAAAAGAATCTATCCTTTAAAATTTGACCAAACCCAGTGGTCTTTTATAACAAGTGATACAAAGCTTTTTAACTAGTCGATGGCAATGCAATAATCAGCAATGAAACAAAAATGGGTCCCTTCCTGTGTGTAAAGAGAACGCTGTGCCATCACTTGGAGAGGGAGAATGACCCACTGCACCACGGTGTGGGCCAGGGCACATCCGAGACTCAGGGACCCCTCACCCTAGTGCACTGCTGACAGGATCTTTATTTGTGGTTTGTTTGGGTATGTTCTGGCCTCACTAAAATGACTTGTAAATATTTCTACTGTTTCCCTTTAGGGAAACCCAGGCTTAGTATAAAATGTGATTCTCTCATGCTTGGGGCCGTTAGGGTAAACGTGCTTCGTGTATCCCACTTAAAAAGTTAACTCAGGAAGAGGTGCAGACTCTGGTAGACACAGTCTGCCTTTCTTCCTGCTGTCTGGTTAATGTAGCAACAGGCTGCTCAGGAAGGAAGGGGAGGGAGATGGACGGCAGAGCTGAAAAGACTGCTGGCTGGCGCGAGGTCGGATTTACCCCACAGACTTGCCCACCATCCTTCCCTGAAACAGGCTACAGCAAATGGTGCCCACGCTGCATTGTGAGTTAAGGTCCCTAATATAGGTGCTGGTAATGTTCTAGATGGTATCCACATGAGTATATATGTACCACACATTTGTAAAAACTAATTGGGTACACTTAGCATTTCTGTATTTGATGTCAATAAGAATTTGAAAAATTAAGTTTTAAAAGTTCCCAATATTGACTTAATATGGCACCAATTCATTCCCATTGGGCTTTTTCTTCACTAAGCTTTTGCAATGACCTGACCTCTCCAAATTCCAATCTCTCTGCCTTCCAATATCCTTTATGCAGCATTAACATATTAAAAACTTCCTGAAGTCCAGATCTGGTCAAATTATACCCCAGGTTTAAAAAAAAAAAAAATCCCTGTTTTGCTTTGTTGATTTCAGTTGCTCACGGTCTATAAACTCCCCAGCCTGGCACTCAGGCTGCCCACTCCTCACCCAGGGTCAGCCATGTGTGCTGGTCCAACACGCTCCCCAACGGTTGTCTCTGAGCCTATCCTTGGCAAATTTCCCACCCTGCACTTTGGTTCCATGTTATTCCTTCTCCCATACTTCCATCCCTGTCCAGATTTCCATCTCGGACTGTTAAAACCCTATCTATTTCTTTCCAGATTCCTTCAAGTGGATAATAATAGTAACAACAACAAATAGTTGTTTATTGTGTTTGTTAGTCGATAATGCTTTAATACTCTTTATCACATAGAATATAAGCTCCGCAAAGGGAGGACTCATTTTATCCACTTGTGTATCCTATGGGCTTGAAACAGTGGCTGGCACATAGTAGCTGCACAACAATTATTTACTGATTTGATAACTTTCATGCATATGAGCCTGTTTCCCATACACTGTGCTTTACACATATCATTTCTATTCCTGAAAACACCCTTGCGATACATATAATACAAGCCCTACAATCTAGATGAGAAAACTAAAGCTCAGACATGTCCATGAACTTGCCCCAGGCCTCCCAGCTCTGAGTAGTCTGGATTCAATATCCTCTTCTTTCGAATTCTCAGAAAACAATGTACCCCCACTGTGGTGTGCATCTTCTGCCTGAGATTGCAGTTATAGAAGAGCCTGTCCTTTCCTGCTAGTTTCCATTCTTTATGAGCAGAGAGAGTATTTACCAATCACAGGACCCAGCCCAGAGTGCACGATGAAGGAGGGGCCTCCATAAATATCTAGTGAGGCACAGAATGGCACATGATAAAGGGGGTGGAGAGAGTATGATTTAGACAGACTCTCTCAAAAAATTTTTTTTAAAAGCTGGAGCACACCAAATACATTAAGTGAGCACTAATTAGCACAAGGAGGCAAGTTAATGAGAAAAAGGAGGCAGCTCACACCACGTGTATAGGACAGTAGCGAAAAGCTCCGTGTTAGATTGGGCTCCCGGGAATGCAAGTCTTTAGCGCATAAAAATGAACTTCGAGACTCACAGGGCAACAATACATTGAAGGCAACTTATTTTCTTGTACTATTTTGGGGAAAAAAACCTGTTTAGGCTGGACTGAAAGAATTATCTGAATGTAAGCATGAAATTTCACAGAAGAAGGAATCATTCCAAACGTTTTACTCCGTAAGAACCACGTCTACCATATCATAAGGGCCAAACTAGTGCATTAAACTAAAAGCCAACACGGCTTATGAAATCAAGGAAATTCCCCCGCTTTATCCTCAGACAAGGCTCAGGTTACCAGGTGGCAATAACCAGCATGGTCATGCACTCCCCTTCTGTCTTCCTTATCCTAACAGTTCCTGGTGTGCACTCTTGCCTGCCACCTCCTGAAGCCCCTTGTCATGTCTGTGGCCCCTTGCCTCCATGACTCAGGAATCCAATGACGAGGATATTTTGGAGCACACCCATCTCTAATGTGGGGGCTGCCTATACCATCCTCTATTAATAAATACCTACACAAAATGTCTTGTGCCTTTAAGGGATAAGATTTTAAGCTGCTGTCCTAGAACATGCCAAAATGTTAAGTCACTAAGTTAATTCTGGAGCACAAATCATACTAATTCGACCATTTTCCTCACTTTCTCACAGTAGAAAGTGAGACTGAAGCTAGTTCCTAGTGACTGCCACGCTGTGACCCTCACCGCTGAGGTAACTTCCAGCCTTTTTTCAATTCTCAGTAAGCCTGTAAGGCTACACTTTTCTAAGTACCATTCCGCTGCCTCCCTTAAGTTTTGATAGGTAAATGTTTTCATTATTATTTCTAAATATTTTATCGTTTCTGTACTCTGTGCTTTGTCTTGTGATGTATTTGAATGCGTGCTTCATAATTTCCAAACATGAGGGCTTTTTTCTAGTTAACTTTCATTACTGAGTTCTAATTGAATTGCAGCTTTTTGGTTTGTATGCCAGTCCTTTGAATTTGTTGCAAGTTGCTTTATGGTGCAATATTCTCAAATATTTAAATAAAATTTAAATATTTTATTTTCTTAAATATTAAAAAATATTTATTATTTTATACTTTAAAAGTACGTATTCTTCAGATGTTGGATACAGGGTTCTTTATATGTCTTTTGCATCAAGCTAAATACTGTGTTCATTGTGTTACTCATTTCTTGCCTCCTGATCTACCAATTAATGAGAGAGAGAGAGAGAAAGAAAGAGGATATTTTAAAAATCTCCTCCTATGATAAAGGACTGTTTTATTCTTCCTTGTAATTTCAATAATTTTTACTTTATATATTTTGAAGTCATCGTATTAAGGTATTAAGTTATAAAAGTTTAGAACTGCTTTATGTTTTTGGTAAACTGTACCTGTTATGACCTTCTTTATCACTAATAATACTTTTGACTTAAATTCTATTATTAATACACCAGCTTTCTTTCTTTTTTTGTTTTTTAAGATTTTATTTACTTGTGTGAGAGAGAATGAGAGACAGAGAGCATGAGAGGGAAGAGGGTCAGAGGGAGAAGCAGACTCCCTGCTCAGCAGGGAGCCCGATGTGGGACTCGATCCCGGGACTCCAGGATCATGACCTGAGCCGAAGGCAGTCACTTAACCAACTGAGCCACCCAGGCGCCCCACCAGCTTTCTTTTAATAGGACTCTGTCTGGTGTATAATCTTACATACGTTTAATATGTATGTAGTTGTGATTCTTTTAGTAAACAGCATATCACTAGAATTTCTAAAAATCCACTCTGATAATCTTTATCCCTTAGCTAGAATAATTTGTCCATTTACACTTAATATAATTACTATTATATTTGAATTTGCTTCTATCATCTTATTTTGTGCTATTTGTCTCATCTATTTCTATGTTTTTTAAGTTTTGGACTGATTAATTATTTTATTTCTTTTTTTTTTGCTTCTACTGGTTTGGAAGCTAAGAACTTTGTTTAGCTTTATTTAGTGATTATTCTAGAAATAGTGACATGTATACATAATGTATCTAAATTTTAAATCTAATTTCAAATTTTAAAACCCAAATTTTATCATTTTCTTCACCTTCCTCCAAAATAACAGGTTATGTTTAATCACTTCACGACTGATGGTGCCATGTTGACATATACTTTATTTTCTAAGTTCATTACCTAAGACAGTTAATGCTGGTTCAGATTTTTTTTTTTTTTAAAGATTTTGTTCATTTATTTGAGAGAGAGAGAGAATGAAAGACAGAGAGCACGAGAGGGAAGAGGGCAGAGGGAGAAGCAGACCCCCTGCTGAGCAGGGAGCCCGATGTGGGACTCGATCCCAGGACTCCAGGATCATGACCTGAGCCGAAGGCAGTCGCCTAACCAACTGAGCCACCCAGGCGCCCAATGCTGGTTCAGATTTACCACTTGCCTTATTTTTTGCTCCTTTTAAAAATTCTGATATTTTTATTTGAGAGCTCTTTCCTTCTTTGCAAAATTGATACTTTAGAAACTCCTTTTGTGAGGCTCTGAGGATGACAAATCTTTTCCTCACCTTCTTTTCTCTAAATATTGCCTTGTTTCACCCTCATTTTTGAGAAATAGATTTAGCTGGGCAGAATCACAGACTTCACTGTGATTTTCTCTCAGCCTGCTGAAGACACTGCTCCACTATTTCCTGCTTCTATCATTGCTGTGTTAAACTGCTGATTTGTTCCTTTGAAAACTATCATCTCTGACTACTCTGTCATGAGATCTTTGTTATGGCATTGTGCAGTTTTACTACATCATATCTAGGTATGGACCTCTTTTTAAGAAATTTAATCTGGCTTGGAATTTGCTGGGTGTCCTGAATCTGTCCCCTGATCTCTTTCATTTCTGCCAAATTCAGTTTTCCTTCTCTCTTAGCCTTTCTTCTGTAGTTTCCCTCTTTTTGTCCCATAGTACTATATTCTGAACATTAATTCAATCTTCTTTTCCAGTTTATTAATTCTCTCTTCAATTCTATCTGTTATTAAACTGCCTTTTAGGCTTTTAATTTCAGTTATGTATTTTTTATTTATATAAAATGTCTTGCTCCTTTTGAGACATGCTTTCAATCTCTTCTTCCATTTTTATTATTTATTTATTTGGTGGGGGGGGGCAGAGAGAGATAGGGAGAGCACAGAAGGAGACTGAGAGGGAGAAGCAGACTCCCCACTGAGCAGAGAGCCCCATGCGGGGCTTGACTCCGGGACCCCGGGATCATGACCTGAGCCCAAGGCAGATGCTTAACTGACTGATCCACCCAGGCACCCCTCTTCTTCCATTTTTAAACACAGAAAACACACTTATTTTATATATTGTGTCCGATTTAAATTCAGTATCTAAAGTCCTTGCAGGTTGATTTTGCTGACTCCTTCATGATGATTTTCTTGTGTTTTGTGATTTTTTTTTTTTTTAAATGGGAGCTAACCATTTTAGAAACTATGTGAGGGTCCTTTATGGTCAAATTAAGGTGAGTTCCTCCACAAAGAATCTGCATTTGCTTCTGCTAGGTACTGGGAGGGACTACCAACCTTAAATGTTTTTCTGATCATCTGGCCAGTGTGAATTCTTGCTGTAAATCCATGAACTGTCTAGAGGTTACAAATTTTCTGAATTTTATGTTTGCTCCACCACACAGTTTGAAGGTTCAAGATAGAAAATTTTCCTTGGAAGAACCTGGGTTTTTGTTACCCTAGTTCGCCATTACCAAGAGAATGTAGCTTAAGGGTTTTAGCTCCATAAAGGAAGGAGATTTTGCTAATTACATTAGCCAACTTCAGTGGGTCCAGGGTTTTGCCTTCTGTGGCCCAGGAGATTATGAAAACCTAAGAGCAAGTTTAAGATAAGTCAGCCTGCCCTGCTCAGCTTAACTCTCTGGGTTTCCAAATGTCACTTGGTATTTAACATCTGAGCCAGTCTTCCTTGTCTTGTCAGATCAGCAGTATACTGAAAAATAACTCATTCCATCAATCTTGTGGGCAGTATGGTATATAGGGGTTCAGAATGGGAGCTCTAAAACCAAACTGTCTAGGTTCAAATTCCTGTACAGTACTTATTAACTAGGTAGTCTTGGGAAATTTTTTTCAGTTTCTGCCTCAGTATCCCCACCTGTAAAATGGGAATAAGAATAGTATTTGCTTCATATGAAGGTTTTTGTGAGGATTAAATGAGTTAATACATATAAAGCACTTAGAACATGCTTGGCCACAGCCAGCACTCAAAAAAGAAATGTTGCTATCATTATTATTACAGTTAGATACTAGTGCCATACTGAGACCTTACAGTGCAGATGCTGACTCTCTGCTCGATAATATTGTTCCCTTCTACTACCACTTTGTAAAAATCAAGTTCTGTAATATGTAACTTTACATTAACGTTTTTGCCAATACATTCATTTTTATGAAACTTCTAGTTAAGAAAATATACAATACACATAAAAATATATATAATAATGAATGGCAGACACACTTCACTGAACATCCCTATTTATCCACGCTTGTAATTTAAGACAAAGAGAAAGCACAATGAAATTAAAAGGCATAAATTTTAAAAACCCAAAGAGTGATTTTCATGATGTCTAATGGACAGAGCCAGCTATTGCCATCAGGTGTAAAGGTGAGCAACTATGTGGTATGTTGGTAATGAGTGTGACCTGGGGCTTGTTAAATAGGGTTATCCTTTGCTCTTCTTAAGCCTTATGCGATAGAGACACAAAAATAAGAGGCATAAGAGTTTTCAGGCCCAGAGTGTCTGTTTAGAGGTGAAAAGCTAATATATTACAAATTATGTAAAAGGCACATATTATGCAGTCTTTAATCTTTTTTTTTTTTTTTAAGATTTTATTTATTTATTTGACAGAGAGAGACACAGCCAGAGAGGGAACACAAGCAAGGGGAGTGGGAGAGAGAGAAGCAGGCTTCCCGCGGAGCAGAGAGCCCGATGCGGGGCTCGATCCCAGGACCCTGGGATCATGACCTGAGCCGAAGGCAGACGCCCAATGACTGAGCCACCCAGGCGCCCCTTGTAGTCTTTAATCTTTTAATAATCAGAGAGATCGTTTTGTAAGACAAGCATTTCATGAATTTAGTATGTGCTCATTTTAAAAATAAAGTGTCAAAACCAATCTATCATGAACTCAATTTTTAATTGAGTACGCAGCTTACACTGCCAGCACTGACAGGTTCTTTCAGTTACAAAGTTACAGAGTGAGTCCTCGAACAGAAATCAGCTCCTTTTGATTTACCTCCTGTTCTTAACCACAACAAAACAAGACATCCTTGACTAAACTGGAATTTGGGGTTGTGCCAGTTATCAGTTTATCATGGCTCAATTCCAAATTCACCCTTTAACACCTGCTCTGTGATAATGAACTAGACTAAGCATTTCTTCTTTACATTGAACTCAATATTAGGCTTTGTCAGTAGAGGGCGCTGCAGGGACACTGCAGTGGTTCCAGCATACTGTTTTTGCATCTTGGTCCCTCAGCACTGCACGCATAGGAGAACATCTGGTGATGCTGTGCTCCAGGCAGGAGTCCAGAGCACGCAGTCCCTCAGTGACCATGTAGGACTGTTCCGGGCCCAATAACTACCTCCCCACAGCCCTGCTACACCCTGCACACTGCAATTCTTGCACCCACAGCTGTAACCCAATTCCCTCTGCATGTTGGCCCATCAGCCTCAGCTTGCCTGTGCCCAGAGTGTTGTTTCCTGCTAGTCCATCAACTGTGGGCAGGAGTGGCCCACATAACCTACAAACTTCCTGCCATCCCAGGAGGTGTGTCCACATCCTTTCCAGTGAGGTCTGAACCCCAGCCATGAGGAAGGGTCCCTTTCCAAACCTGTCCTTCCTTGGGTATTCTTCTTCAGCTCCAGAGGAGCCTTTAATGTTCTCTTCACATCCTATGGTTACACTCCTATCTCAGCTTAATAATTCTTTATTTTAGATTTTTTTTAAAGTAATCTCTACACCCAATGTCAAGTTCGAACTCATGACCCCAAGAGATCATCCCCCAAGAGTTGCGTGTGCTACAGACTGAGCCAGCCAAGCACCCCAATAATTCTTTATTTTAAACGTTCCCTATTTGAATGACGGTGTGGTTTCTGTCTCCTGGTTCAACCCAAACTGATATAGTGTTTCTGCATTTCTAAATTCGTATAGCCATGCATTCTTTTCTTATCATACACCACTCCCCCTATCGATTCAACAAATTGTCTTTTCGTGTACATTACACCTAAAATGTTGGCCAACCATACTCCTCACATGTTCTGAAAATCCTTGAATGATGACAGGGAATATCTCCCAAGCTTATTTTATGCTTTTCTTATATCATATGAAAGAATTCCAAGCAGGGGTGCCTGGATGGCTCAGTCGTTAAGCGTCTGCCTTCGGCTCAGGTCATGATCCCAGGGTCCTGGGATCGAGCCCCTCATCGGGTTCCCTGCTCAGTGGGAAGCCTGCTTCACCCTCTCCCACTCCCCCTGCTTGTGTTCCCTCTCTCGCTGTGTGTCTCTCTCTCAAATAAATAAATAAAATCTTTAAAAAAAAAAGAAAGAAAGAAAGATTCCAAGCTTAGCACCTCATCTACCCAAGGATTTCAAGTCAAATTAATTATTTCATCCTCTTTATACACCCTGGCCTTTCTTCCCCTCACAAAGAAGGGATGGTCTTTCGTTCATAATTTCAAAATAACAAACAGAAGATTACCTTATTCTCAAACATTTTATTTTGACGGGAATTTGCAGCTCCCAATCACTTCCTGGGTAATAACTTTCAGCTAAGATACTAAAGTCATTTAAAAGTATGGGCTATTTGTCCATTTATTCAACATTCTTTGAGTGTCCAATATGAGACAGATCCTAAACCAGGTACTCTGGCATAAAAAGATGAGTGAGGCACAGTCCCTTCTGTTCAGTGGAATAGGACCAGAACATTGGTGAAAAGGGGAGCCTGGCTGGCTCAGTCAGTGGAGCATGTGACTCTTGATCTCGGGGGTTTTGGGTGTGAGCCCCACATTGGGTGTAGAGATTACTTAAAAATAAAACCTTAAAAAAAAAAAGAACATAGGTGAAAAAAAGAATGAAAAGAAGGGAGACTTAGCAGTGAAAGACTAAAAAGCACTCCCAAAGAATCACCCTTGTAATCACTGTGAAACAGTATTAAATCCCTCTTAAGTATTACTGATACATTCAGGGGGGAAAAGGATCAAATATCTTCAGGAGTGAAAATTTACAAGTTCCATACCACATCCATTTGGAAACAGATTCTTAAATGAAGAAGCTGAATTAAATTAAAGAAGAAAACAAAACTACCTACACCATAGTAGTTACTGTACAAAAACAGAAAAAGAAAATGCGGTGTCTCATTCGTGGTATTTCTCCAAACTCCTTGGTAAGGAAAACAAGCAGAGAGCGAGGATTACAAAATTTTTTAGGACATCCAATTCACTGGCATGCAAATATCTTGACATTTTACAACTGTATTTTCAGTAACATTTGAGATTCCCTCAGTAAATAGTTTCTAATCTATATGCCTCTCTTTGACATGTGAGGGAGGCCTCGAGAAATGCCACCGTCTGAAAATCATCACAGTGGAATTTCAAATGCAATGAGCTGCATCTCGTGTCTACATAGAGAGCTTCAGCAGGACTGCAAGAGATGTTCTCTTCTTTCTCCCCAAAAATAATTCTAAAAGGTCACACCATTCTAATAGTGGTAAGTAACTGCCAACAATTTTTTTAAATTAGGCAATCTTATAAACGATAATTTTTTAAAAATAGAAATGACTGAGACAAGCAAAATTTATACACATCAAGAAAAACCAAAGACACAGAACTAACGCCCCTCAATGACCAGAAAAATCCAGCCATAGTCACTTATTTCCATCTTTTAATTTTAAGTCCCATTAATTTCCCACAAAAATATAAACATATTTCAACCAGCAGCATTTTCTACCTTCACTGGCCAGCAGGAAACCAGCATAAAATTTAAAAGAAGGAAACTGTAAAAAATACTCTATAAGTGGGGTGCCTGGGTGGCTCAGTCGGTTAGGCGTCAGACTTCGGCTCAGGTCATGATCTTGGGGTCCTGGGATGGAGCCCCGCATCCAGCTCTGGGCTCAGCAGGGAGTCTGTTTGTCCCGCCCCTCCCCCCACTCGTGCTCTCTCTCTCAAATAAATTATAAAATCTTTTTAGAATATTATATAAGCAAATGCTTTTTCAATTCTTATCCCACCATGTGAGCAGAAAGCAACATTTCTGGAAAGTGATTATTAACTAGAAAAGAATTAAAAGAGATACAGTCCTACTCATTACCCACTTCATAAAGAACCAGTTTTTAAAATGAAAAGATAAAGCAATGCATTCCAAAAAGTGGTTGCAAAAGAAATTCTGTAAATTTTCAAACAAACCTAATGACAGTTGAGAAAACAAACTGTCGGCAACACTAGTTAAACAGCGCTTCCCCATACCTCATGTTTGCCAAACAAAATATCATAAATGTGGGATAAAACAGAAAGAGATTCTTATCATCTAATTCAGTCTCCTTTGACAGATTTTGAAATCAAAGACCAAATAAAAAAATTTTTTTTTCTTAAAAACTGCTCTGTTACTGGCCTTATGAGCAGGTGGAAGAAATAGGTGCCACTTGAGAGGCACTAGAAAATGACCAAACCTTTAAATTTCTTGACCAGCCTAATGGGATATCTGAAATGGTCCCACTAGAGATTCATTCTACTGGATTATGCATCAGATCTAAGAATCTGGAAGTTAGGAGAGCATTTATAGATTACTGGTCTAAGCTCCTTCAAGGAGCATATCTGAATTACATTTAGGTTAAGCTCTTTTAGGGAAATGACTGTGCTCCTTGGCCTCCAGAACCCCAGAGAGCCTGGCAGACAGTAACAATGCACAAATCAATTGTAGTGTTGGTGAAAATGGCCAAATAGGTCAGATGACTTTCTCCCTGAGCACTGAGCTAAAATCCTCTGGGAATAAGACTCTGGAGAGGTTGTTTTTAACAGTAGGAGGGACCAGAAGGGAACCCCAGAGACATAGCTTGGAATTCTTGCAAATGTAAGCAGAGTGAAAGCTCCAGGTAGAGGAGGGGCGAGGGAAGCTGGGAACGTGCCTCAAGAGAGCATTCTGGAAGGTGAAATGAGGGAATGGAAGAAACACGTTTTGTTTATTGCACAATGTTTCCCAGACCTCCCCTGCTAGTGAGCAGACCGTAAATGTCACTATCCTGTCCCAACATGTGCGGTTAAGTCAGTGCAAGATGACTTAAAAATGTTGCAACTATGTTAAAAAGATTACCAAAGATGTTTTAATTCTTAAAATCTTGTTAACTAGGTTAGTAAAATCACAACAGTTTAATGTGATAGCTGAAAGAAAAAGAAGAATCACCAAAACATGTCATGACTTCTTTTTTCCCCTAAGAAATTGTGTTTTATAGGTCCTCCTATTTGTCCTTCTTTTTAAATTGGAAAAAAGCAGAGAAAAGAAAACTACAACATGTTTTATTTTTGTGTTAGCTAGACAGCCTGGGGCTATTTTTTCTTTCTCTTTCTTTCCAAACAATGTACCTTTTAGATCTGACAAAAAAGACAGAAAGGAAAGAGCTGAGCTCTATCAAGCAAATTTTTACTGGTGACAAAAATACTGGACCAGATGGATTGCACTCTCGCCAAGTGCGCAGTTAAATGTCCACATGAGGACTGCTAGCATCAGCATGGAGCATGCTAGTTCTTCTATCTGTTTTTGTTTTTATTCCGCCAAGAACCAAGGGCTTAGCGATGCTGAGGAAATGACCCCCAGGCAGATTCAGTCTCTTGCTTAGCACATTACCTAAGCGTTAACACCTTAGATGCGTGGCATTCTAACGCAAACAGTTACAGAAACAAATCTCCGAGGCTACAGAATTTCACCCGAGGTATTTCCAAAACTGGATACTTGCTAAAAGAACGCTGGAAAGGCTCCGAACCAGGCTGGGTCAGGGCCGGGAGGGCAAAAGCATCCACGACAAATGATGGGAGATGCCAGACTGTGTAAGTTCGCTCCCTCCAAGTCCTGCAGGATTCCTGTGTGTGCTCTTGGGCTGTGACTATCCGAGCACACACAGAACACTCTCCAGAGGATGGCTGCGCTGGCTGATTTTGTTCTTGTTGTTTTAAGACTCTAACTGGGAAACCAGTTTGTGATTCCGCTTTATGACCTGAAGAGATGAATGGCCTTTTTAAGAAAGGCTTTCCCCCAAAACCCTACAGAATCCATCCAAATGATGCCTCCACTCATCCAGAGCCAAGAGAACCAGCAAGTACCTCCAGAATCTTGGCATAGTTCCAGATCGCATTCCAGATGGATACTTCTGCCAGTTAACTCCTTGGCGCCTGCCTCACCCTTGAACATGAGGGCCTCTTACAAGTGGCTGCCATCCATCCTCAGCTACGTGAAACCACCCAGACAAAATGAAAGCAGACAATACTGGAGCCTGTGTCCCCTTCAGCGAACGAAGCAGAGCTGTTATCATTTACCCGGCCCGTGGCAGAGGGAGGTAGAAAAGGCTGGGTTCAAACAAAATTGAATTGGGAGAACCATCACTAAAAACGTTTCCCTGCCACTTTAGTGTTGGCTGGAGGGAAGGTTCCAGGGGATAGTGAGCCGGGCATGAGCAGGACTGAATGCCGCTGTTACTGGTTGTTGAACTTGTGGACTGCTCCCCCAGTTGGCAAATGCAGCTGTGCCCGTATCCCCAAAAGAATCCCTTGCTGCTCCTGCCCTTTCCCTGGGGGCACCTCAGCCTCCCCACAATCCTAGGGACCTCCACACTGAGACTCCAGCCAGCCTCTCACCAGGGGCTGCCCACACCATGCCAGGCATTAGGTAATCCGATGACTGCCCCCCTGGGGAACTCTGGAGGACAGGTGATGGAGAATGGGTCAGGCAAAACTTCTCTTGTTTTCTGCCTAGCTTAACAAAATGGAAAAATAAAATAAAATAAAATAAAATAAAATAAAATAAAAAGGGAAATTGGGTTTTGGTCACTTAGACAAACACAATTAATTGGAATCAAGTAGGGAAATCAGTGTCAATTTGTGAAATCTCAGTGTAGAAAAAGGTTGGAAGGGCTTATAGGTGCTCTATCCAATCTGCAAATTTTACAGATGGGATAAGAAACTTGTAGTCACCTGCTGGTCAGCTTTGGCCTCAGTCTCCTGGTCTAGTGTCCCCTCCCCTGCCTCATTCTGCCTCTCCTGAGTTACTTACTTTTAAGACAAACTATCTGTATTACTTTCAAGTATGTTAGAAACTGGGCTAGGAGGGAAACAATATGGTTCTTCCATTAAAATAAAAAGTATGTCTAACCAGCATGCCGTTGATCAGTGAACACCTCTAAGTTTTGTGATGTATGCAAAAGGAATTGGTTTAAGTTAAACATTCCTCTTGTGATATGAATTATACTATTTATCTAACTAATAAACTCTTTCCTAAATTGCATAAAGGCACACTTCCCCACAGACCTTGCCAATGATCTCAGTGCCCAATTGCTAGAGGTGACAATTTCAGGTTTCAAGATACCTATCCATACACACAACATAAAATAGAGAAGTAACAGGCCTAGGAAATGTCACTTTAAAAAAAAAGGAGAGAGAAAGAAAACATGAGTCATCGATAAACAATCTGTTGACAATTTTGTTTCAAACCATCCAAAGCGTTTTGGGGTATTAACTATTGCCCAAATTTTCCCTTGGAATTGCAGAGAAGCTGGCTCTGGTAGCAAAAACAGATGGTCCAGGCCATTAACTGAGTCATCCCTGTATACGGTTTCAAAATGCTGCCTGATATCATGGCAACTGCACACGAATGAATGTCGCAGAAAATGTGATCAAGGCCTCCACTGGGGGAGTCCCACGGGATCGACTCCATTTCTGAGATGATCCCAGGGCTCTGGAAATCAGGCCTCCGTTCAGAGATTCTCAGAGCAGGAAGAACTTCACACCCCACAACCTGCCTTCCGTACAAGGCAGACGTGTGGACAGAGTCCCAGCAACGGAACCAACAGCAGAGAACAGAACCAGGCTCCCTGGGTTCCTAAGCTCAGGGCCTTTCCTCTCCTCTCCCTGCCTAATCTTTCCTGTGTTAGTGAAAACTGAAATCACTCACCACTCAGCTGTTTTCACAAGAAGACCCATGCTTCATAACTATATATTTTTTTAATCTGGAGACCTGAGTACAGCACATAAATTAGGTATTTGTGTCACATGGATTTTTTCTTGTTTTTTTTTTTTTAACTTTTTAAAATAAAAATTTTTTTTTTTTTTCTGGAGGAGCTGAGGAAGGATTTTTTCTTTTTCTTGTTTTAAGGTGACATGAAACATGGCAGATCCCACTCTCCACTTCACCAGAGATGGCCTTGAGGACAAGTGTCTCAGCTCCCCTAGTCCTCCAGCTCCCTGGCTGCTAACTAGACTAGGGTCAGAAAGCAAAGGACCGTGGAGCAGGGAGAGCTGTGGAGCAAGCCTGAGCCATGCACCTAAGGTGAGACCTACTGCCCGAGAGGCCTGGTTTCCTGTGTCTGGATCACATTCAAAATACCTAAAAAGGTTCTCTCCATGCCTGAATTGGAATCACGGAGGAACTAAAACTGTGCCTCCTATCAGACGTAGGGCTTATGGAGACTGTAAACGTCCCGGTTCCACCCACCTTGCAGATGACCCAAGCACCTTTGATGCTGCCGCCGTGGAGGGGGCCCAAGTCCTGCGCGTCTGGATCACATCTAAACTCAAACCAATCCGGGGAAGCAAAGCGACATGCTCTTACAATTAATTTCCAATTTAAATCCCTGGGGTCTTTTCCTAGGCATTGTTTTTGTCTTTTTGTACATAACTACACAAACCGAGGGAAATGAACTTATTTTCAACCCAGCTGGTTCCCTGATAAGCATGTGCAGAGGCCCTCAGCGTTAGAGTTGGGCACTGGTTTTTCTCGGGGCGGCAGCTCGATGCTGGGTTCACAGCACTCACCCGGCTCTGAGTGGAGGAGTTTGCTCAAAATCTCATCCCCCTCAAATGGTAACAAACTCACACTAGTCCCCAGAGAAGTTCCCACTGGCCCAGTCTGTCTGGCCCATGGGCTTCTGCACACCCAAGTCTGAGGCCCGCGGGCCTGGAGGGAAGCCAGCACCAAACTTCTTACCCGTGGACACCCCTGCGCCACCCTTCTCTGGAGGCCTTTCCCTCCCTGCTCGCTGCAAAGTGTACTTTGAAACAGTCTCCTCAGATGTGGAGGGCTGAGTCCTGGCGGTAATCCCAGGAAAGGGGAGCTTTTCTGTGGCTCTGTCCTTAATGGATCCTCACCCTCAAACAGCTGTGAACCTTTTTCTTCGTTTATTTTCAAGCAATGAAAACTACAGCTTGGTATCATTATTGTCATCTCTCCGCATGGCATCTAGGGGCCTTTGTCTTTAAGACCCATGTCATCTATCCGAAAGAGAAACGTCTAGAGGCACCGCACACCTCAGGAGAATGACCCCCCTGGTGTTCATGCCTGAGAAAGCCGAGCACTTGGAAATGAGAAGTTGAACACATACATGTGGCCACGTTTTTCCTCTCCTTTGCTTCCATGTCCACGTGGAAAAGAAGAAAACCCGTAGATATTTGCAAAGGCTTTATGAAATATGAGCTTTGGCTAAGCCAATGGTTTTGAAAATATCTGGACCATCCAAACAGAACAGATGTTTTTACAAAATTTTCCACCCTCCTGTCGCTGCGAGTCTCCTGTGTGATTCTGCTCCCTCCACCGCCCCCACAAGCCCCTGGCAGGCTGGCAAGCGGCAGTGGGTCCGAAATAGTGCCCCAAATCCCTTGGCCTTTCTTACAGTTTAGAACAAGCCCCTTTTCCCTCCCAGCCCATTGCTGCTCTTGTCTGGTAAGAGGAGGCTCGGGCGTTCGAACAGTGTGGAGGGCCCGAGCAGAGTGCGGGGGCAACAGGAAGATGCCAGGTCCTCGCCACAACAGTCATCACAAAGCCGAAAAGCTCACAAGTACAATGCTTATTTCTTACCATGTGCTGAAGCACTGAGGTCACCCCAAGCCCCTTACTAAAGCGTGAGCACCTCGAGGGCACAGACCTGTGCTTCTATTCATCTTTGGACGCCCAGCTCTCGCATACTGCACACACGCGGCTGAGACCCAAGAAATCTGATGGAGCAGAATGAAAGCTATGAATACCTTTGTGGGAGCAGGGCCATGACCAGCGGGCATCCTAACCAGAACTGGCTGCCAGCTAAAAGTGAGATGAACAGAGAATTCCTACTTGGTCAATGCAGTTATCTAACATGGGATTGGTTGGTTTTCCCACCGCATGAAGAGCCAGCCCTGCTGTATGCGTGAAATATCCTCATGTCAGCAAGCGATGCGCTGTGATACCACAGGTTCCAAGTGACCTGCAAAATCGAAAGTCGAGGGCACAGGAAAGGCCTGACACCAAGGAGACTCGGAGCATGGTACAAGGGGCAGGGAAGGCCCCAACGTGTTCTGAGAAGTTCAAATCACAGCATACTCTTCTTCCTTTTTTTTTTTTTTTTAAGATTTATTTTTTCATTTTTGAGAGAGCGAGCAAGCGCACGCGCTCATATGTGGGCAAGGAAGGAGCAGAGGGAGAGGGAGAGAGAGAATCCTCAAGCAGACTCCCCACTGAGCACAGAGCCGGACTCGGGGCTCGATCCCACGACCCTGAGATCATGACCTGAGCTGATAGCAAGAGTCGGATGCTCAACTGACTGAGCCACCCAGGTGTCCTGCACACCATACTTCTTTTTAGCTTTTATGACCAGGACAAAGATCCAATACCTTTAGCTGATATACCTCTGTCAACCATAACCGGGAAAGTCTACAGTCTCATTGCTAAGTTCAAAGTCTGAAAATCCTGCCTCAACTGTCCTGCAAAAAATCTTTAATCCTCCTCCCAGACAAACTTTTACAATTAAACGTTCATTTCTTTTCTCTCAAATAGGACCATTTGGAAAGGTTTTTGGTTTTTCAATAAATGTATTAATACACCAATGTTAATACCTTCCATAAACGTATTTTTAACCCAGCTCCCAACCTGCCAAGATTTCTGCCAAACCTTTACTTACAATTTGCCACCCACATACAGCCCCCCAGATGGACCTTCCATCCAGTGACGGCACTTAAGAGCTGATTAAAGGGTTTGGAGGTGATGACAAAAATACGCGTGGTTGACAACAACAGGCAGCGTGGAAGGGCACATCTGTGATCAGAAAAAGCACGAATTTGCAGAGGAAGCTGCTTTCGATTTGCATTATGACCGCCAGTTTCAGGACGAGAGGCTGGCTGTGCCAGGGGCTCGCGTGGCATGGTGTCCTAATAGGTTCTTAGTAGTTCTTATTCCAAAAGTACGGAACAAAACTACCAAACAATAAAAAGGAGCTCATTTTAACTTTTTTTCTTGTCCGAAGACAGAACATGTTAAAGAAGAAATTAGTGATCCCTTAACATAACAGCCTAAAATCATGAGAGGACACAGTACCTGCATTAAATAAGTCTAAGTTTCTAAAATCTGCCAAAACGAAGAACTTCCGAGAAGATGCATGAAGGAAATACATATTGCTTGCACAAACTGAGTCCCACTGCAAATATGGTGGATACACTTCAAACACAGTTTGCACCTTAACCTTGCATCTGTTATAATTGCCCTGGAGCACTATCCCAGCTCTTTGATTTCAGCGAGAAAGTGTGATAACGTTGTCAACCCACCGTGTAAAACTGACTTGAAACAAACTGCTATAATCAACTTCCCCCAGACCAACTGAACTGTATGCATGGTAGTATGTAATAAATAATTAATGCAATTAAAAAATGGCATGAGCCCACTATAGAATTTAATCTGTTCAAGCTGAAGAATAAAGTTTTTCATTTAAAATAATTGTTACCATATTTCCTTATGGATATGACTGTATGCAACTCCCTGATTAAATAGCATAAAACAACTCCTAAAATCTGGTCTTCAATGTAAATTGGCATTGCTTCACCTTTGAGATAAAGATCATACAAATTTTTGCATGTAACTAAAAAAAAAAGCCTACAAATAACTGTAGAAATGAGAAAATAAAGAAAAACAAAACAAAGAAAATATAAATCACTCTTCATTCAGTTCCCTCCCACCCTTCCATGTTTTAGAAGTAAAGATATAAACACGTAACAGCAGCTGTCTGACAAAGTTGGAATGGGTTAGGGGATCAGGGGAGGAGGAACTTACCTTAATAAATTGTCTTATCATGTGCATGTATTATGATTTTAATTTTTTGAAATTAGTTTATATGCACATGCATATGCCTTCCAGACTTTTCTCTGGATACATATTTTTTTAAAAGCTAAAATGGCAATTACACTGTGTGAATGACAGAAAAAAATTATATTTAGGAAAAACAGAAAGACAACCTTTCTGTTGTCTTCTGTTGCCCACGCCTTCCCAACCTCAGGGAAAAAAAAAACAAACTGTAGCGCTGCTCCCGTATGAAGATAGGACTTTTATAATCAGCATTATCTGCCGGTGTGTGTGGGGGGGGGAATATGTGAACCGCAATCTTTCTTTCACACAAAATCCAACACTATTGTTTTCTAGATTCACTCACAGGGGTTAGAGAGGATCTGTTGGATCCCCTGTTTCTAAACGAGAACGAGTATCCACAAAGGTTACATACGCAGGGCTAGTCATGCCAGAGCCTGGTTGGGGACCGGGTGTCTGGACCTCCCGCCCTCCACCCCATCCCAGCGTGGCTGTTAGTTGTAGGGCTCTTTCATATATGTGGGTTCATTTCTGAGATGGAGGGTCAGTCCTCAGAGGTGCCCCACAGTGTGGTGACTTTGGGCTGCCCCAGACCCACGCCACAACATAGCAATGCCCAAGGTTTGCAAATCCAAGTCATGAACAGTCTCCCCAGCTGACTCTTTGAGCCCGAATCTTTGCATTTTGCTTTATTTTTCATTTTCAATCAAAGCAGTTAAGTTGGGCTCAGTCTCTTAATGGTTTTGCCTAAAGCATTCTCCCCTCCACAGCGAAGAATTTTACAAGGGGCACTGAAAACCACCAAAGTCTACTCCCTTTTGAGGAACACCGAATCCTCACGAGGCTCGTCATGCTGAATAGACCTGTTTATGTCCCTGACTTCATGTCTGCATCATTCTCCCTGCCTGGCAACCCCGGGAGGGGGTACTGCTGTGCTGTGGCTGGTTTCAAAGGAACTAACCTTCCACGTGCAGAAGCCCCTGGATTTGTGAATTCTTCTCTGCCACAAAGGGAAAGAAGGTTCAAAGGCAACCTGCATGGCCAAAGGGGTTGATAAGGTGCAAAACATAGTAAGATAAATAATCACAACTGGAAAGAAATAGTATATGAAAAAGGAACCCAAATGCCAAATAAACTCAATCATCTAAGTTGGAAAAGATGCTCAAAAAAGAATAGTTTTCTTCAGTTAAAAAGATCAGAGGTGAGGCTCTTTCCCTCCAGTGTATTCTATCACTTTCTATGCTTCATAAAAAAAATACAGTTAAGTAATGGTATTATACAGGAGTCACTGCAAAATTTCAAAGTGCCTCATGTTTACCTACGCAGTACTGTTTTTTCCAGGTTCTGGGAGAGGATGTTTAAATTATTTGGCCTAGATACATTACTTAGCAGGTAAGTTAATAAGTCAGTGTCATGATGTCAAAAGAAGGGCCATTAAATGTTAGTTCACTGGATGAAGCTCACTTGTGTCTAAATTTAGTAATTTTTTCCCAATGTTTTTTATTGTGGTAAAATACACAAAACATAAAATTTACCATCTTAACCATTTTTAAGTGTATGGGTTAGTTATACTAAAATACATTCATAATGCTGCACAAACATCCACCTCCAGGGCTTTTCATCTTGTAAACTGAAACTCAATTCCCATTAAACAATAACTCCCTATTCCCCCAGCCTCTGGCAACTACCACTCTACTTTGGGTCTTGGAGTAATTCTTTCTTTCAAAGGAATAATTCCAAAGTTTTTAGGGCTTAAAAAGGTATAGGGCATAAAAAAAAAAGAAATGGAAATACATATATGGTATATATACACTTAAATATACACACACAAAGAAAGAGATTTCTAGCCTATGGAATAAGCTTCATGTTTTTATGGAATACAGAAGATTCATGGCTTATTAAATAATAAATATGTTAGAAGAAATGACTAAGTAAGCTACTGTTCAGCAATCAGGAGCTTATCTAAAAGAATACTTAGATAATTACTGCTATCTTTACATTATGCATACTACTTACTATTAATGAGGACATCGTCCACCTCACCCATTGTGTGAAATCATTTACTTTTCAGCTGCTACTGAATTGACATTACTATACACGGCATCATTTTAGGACAAAGACTTCCACTCAACGGAGTACACATGGTGAATCCCATGGGCCTGGAATGACTTTTTAATGACTGGTTCAAGGGTTTATAAGAAACAATACTACCATACAATACTTATTTGACAACAATACTACCATATAATCACATCTACCCCTGAAGTAGGTCTTCATTTTCTGAAAAGAAATCAAACATGAAGGGATAATGTGACCCTGGAAATAAAATCTGCTTTTAAAGAACTCTTCTCATAAACCAAGCAGGGAGGAGAGAGAGGGTTAAGAGCATATAGCCTTTGCGGCTGGGCTGATCTGGGTTCAAATCCTGACACTTTGCTTCAGATTTGTGGCCTGGGAAATCATGGAATCTCCCCAAACCTGTGTGTCCTCAGGTGTCAAGTGAGTATCTGTGGAGGAATGAGTATCTGAAATGACAAATGTAAAGCTCTCATTTGGTAAATAACTTCTCTCATTACCGTAACCCAGCACCTCGGGCAGTAACAGAAGCGGGGGCTTCTCCCTCACAGAACCTTCTGCTCCACAGAAGCTCATTTATTTACTTACAGTAAGTCAGTGAACTGAGCTACCCCAAGAATATAAAAATTATTGGTTAAATAAATGAGAAAATAATTTTAAAATATATATATGAAGTCAAAATCTTAATCTACCTTTCCATCCCCTCTCCCCCTTATTGATTTGGTATGTGTTCTTCTTAATCTTTTCTATGCACCTCTAAATATATATTATAGTTGGTTGGATTTTTTTCCTCCCAAACAGGATTATGCTATCCATACTGTTCTGTAAATGAATTTACTCAACAATATATAATAGACAATATCATTCTATTTTTTTTTTTAAGATTTTATTTATTTGACAGAGACACAGCAAGAGAGGGACTACAAGCAGGGGGAGTGGGAGTGGGAGAGGGAGAAGCAGGCTCCCCGCCAAGCAGGGAGCCCAATGCAGGGCTTGATCCCAGGACCCTGAGATCATGACCTGAGCCGAAGGCAGACGCTTAACCATCTGAGCCACCCAGGCACCCCAACAATATTGTTCTTTTTAATGGTTTCCTATAGTGAGTATATTTTATTTTCCCACTCCCCATATTCATGGATATCTTGGGGAATCCAATTTTTTTTTTTTTTTTTTTGCTATTAAACAAAAGTCGAGGGGCGCCTGAGTGGCTCAGTCGTTAAGCATCTGCCTTCGGCTCAGGTCATGGTCCCAGGATCCTGGGATCAAGCCCCGCATCGGGCTCCCTGCTCCGCGGGAAGCCTGCTTCTCTCTCCCCCACTCCCCCTGCTTGTGTTCCCTCTCTCTCTGTCTCTCTCTGTGTCAAATAAATAAAATCTTAAAAAAAAAAAAAGTTAAGCTAAGTGGTCTTGCTAAGTATCCGACTGATTTGAAACTTAATTTGATACTAGCTATCCTGAGCACAGTGACATCAGACCATAAATAAGGTCACAATAACATAACAGGATGGATGAGAGATACAGTACTTCCACTGGCATTCAGAGCTTTTTTTCTCTTTGACTCAAAATGGATCCATTGTAGAGCAATGCCTTCTCCCTATACTCAGTGCAGAGACAAAGCTCACATGCTTAAACATACATGTTTAGGATTCTAGACTTGGTTTAACTCAAATGGCCTTGATTGGATGGGGTCCCTCCGCAGTATTAAAACTGCTCTAATTGCATTCTTCAAGCCAGCTGAAGGCTGACAGCTTCCGCTCCCCGCTCATTATCAGAGCACTTCAAGAGGCTCCATTATGAGCAGAGCACCTGGTCCAAATTTATTTCAACGGCCCAGAGCAAAATGGGAAGGTGCTTAATGTTCAACCACAATGGTGACATTTTTATGAGATACCCAAGGTTCAGAAACAAATAAATGAAAGGTTTGAAAGGAGCACGAACAGAAACTGTGACAATAAAAATTCAACATTAATATATCAATTTTAAACCATATACCACCCATACACTTGGGGTAAGGCCAAAGGTTCAAGACAGGCTAAACAGAAAGAAAAAGAAGAAAGGCCAATACCCAACTCCTCCCGTGACAGGCTTCGCTAAAAAGACGGATCATATGTTTAATTTAAGGACTTCAGAATGGGATTCGGATTCTGAATTCTGGTTAGGATAATAATCACGTTGTCTAGCTGCACCGACATCAGAATGAATGGAAATTCAGCCAGAAGTGAGTGTTTGTTCTAAATGTGTTATGTCCATACCTTTTCTCTGATTTGCTCACACAACTGCTGTTTCTCCATTTTAAAAATTCCCTTTTGGACATGAATAAGTTAAAGATTCCTTACACAGATGTTTTGATAAGAAAACATTGTGCAAATATGTATTTAGAAACTTTTTAATAAATGCATCATAGGAAAAGTTTCCCAGGTAGATCATGGCAGGTCCAAAGTAACATTGCATCCTACTGCATAAATCCATATCTAGAGACTTCTTTTCAAGTGGGATTTTGCTCTCTGCGGCTGAGTACTTGCAGAGGACCTGGTATGCAGACGACAACCAATTATAAAGCCCCGAAACCCAGCTGCACAGCATTAGTGAGCTCTACCCTCCACTAAGAATCTGTTTAAAGAAATGTTTAAAATAAATATTTGTTTTCTTTTACTAAACACAACAATGACACTCATTTTGGAATCTAAGAAAATGATGAATGAAAAATTATAACACTGGCACTTTACAATGGGAATGCTGACTTAACTGGAACTATATGGATTTACTAAATGTTTAGTCTCTTAAGAGAAAAAGAGGAAAAAAAAGAGAAAAAGAGGAGGATAATTAATCAACTATGCTTGGAAATGTTTCTCAGCTATTAGATGCTTTTGGTATTGTAATTTTATCTTTCTCAAGCATTTTCCTTATTAAGCCGAACATACAGATGTGTAAACATTAATTGGCCAGACTATAAAGGCTTTAATTATTTTACTGATTTAAAAACGCAATTAGGCAGCACCTATTTTTCACATATTGATTGTACCTACTCCGGGTTTTAGATCTGAACGCATGAATCATCGGGCAACTAGAATAACCACAGGCTGCTGTGTGAGCCTTTTATTTATTTTTCAACAAATGAATAAATGCACTTGAAATTAATTACCTGATAGACTCATTCTAACTACAAAAAAAAAAAAAAAAAAGCAAAATTCCTTTAGGATAAATTCTGTATGTAAGCCACCCAGCAAAGTGACCACATATGTAACTGCCTGCAGTGTTAGGTTTGGGAATTTGGGAGCATAGAAAAGTCTTCATCCGGGTGTTCAGTACGGGGTGTTTCGTTTAGTGCTGATACAGCCTGGCGTTTGCCTTTCCTGTGTTCTGCCGTCTCCTGTGAAACTACTTCACGGGGTGCAGCTCTGGGAGTCCACAGGGAAGTTCCAAGGTCACCATGGAAACTGAGCAGTCGTTTGGATCATGCACATCGGGGTCCCGGTTTGTTCTTCGCTTTGACCTCTCCCATTGTCCTCTCCATCTTCTATCTAGTTAAGACCCTCTTTATAATATAGATCAAAAGAGCTGAGACTGCAGGGACGGCTGTTCATGGTGGTACTCACAAGGCTAACATTCCCGGCCTCTCCCATCGTTCTGAGACAGCAGGACACGTAGGGGTCTGGAAAGCCTCCACAAGATGTTGTGTCCGCTGAAAAAAATCTGAGAACCGCTGCTACAGACCAGATGGTTTTCAAGCTCTTGGACAACCTCTCAGCTCTACTTTAGGAGGTCACCAGGATGATGATAATGACCATTTATGGGCAGAGCGGTGTGGTGGAAAGGGACCTAGATTCAGGTGAGAAGACTTGGCTGGAATCAAGCTCTGGATGACATTATTAGCTGTACAACTGTATGCTCTAAGCCTTTCTGGCTTCTGTTTCTCCATCTGTAAAATGGAAATAATTATGTCTGCTTTCTCTGTCACAGAGAACCGCTGAGACTATCACACACACACAAAGATGCTTTGTAAATGGAAGCTAGTACTACAAACACTGTCATTATTTGTGCACAAGCCATTTCCTTCATTCAATCACCTGCACTGCCCTCTTGTGGTGAGAAAGCTGCAATGCTACTCAAAAGGCAAAATTCTATGACTGCCAGATTATTTTTATGTAACTAAAATCTTGATTGTGAGGCTAGTGGAGAAAGGAGCACTTGACATGGAATATAAAATGTAAAGGATCTACTTGGGGTTTTGTGTTTTTTTTACCTGGATGCCGTAATAGAGCCTGACTTTCAGGGACAGAATGGAGAGAGTTTAAGGAAAGAATTCTTTTTTTTTTTTTTAAGTGATTTTAAATTTATTCACTTTTAGGGAAATTAAGATCTTTGTAATCAGGAGCCAAGTATTTTCAAACTGCCTTTCAAAAAATCGAGATAAATTTAGAGCTTGACTACCCTTCAATTTTCAGCTTGTTTTCTCTTCTCAAAATCGTAAAATAGCCAATAGCATTTCAGCTATTCTGATACTTGAGTATAGGACTTAATATTAGGAAATGTAGCATATTAATTCTAATTCCAAAGTAATGCTAAAATATTGTTCAGCTTGATTGTTTAACCTAGTTCTTCACCTCACCTAAATACCAGAAATACAGAAAATAGTCTAATTCCTAATAAATAGCAGGGCCGATCAAGGAAAGAATTCTAAATTTGTGAACAGGAAATCCAGACATAGTGCTCCTACCCATTTTTTTGGAACCATTAGACAGTGATTTAAAAAAAAAAAAACTGTGGAAAGTGTGAAGCACTGAACAAGAAGAGAACTTGTCTCAGAAGATCAGCTGAGCATTGGTGGGAAGTCTTGCCCTCCTGGCTACCTTGAACATAGATATTCAAGCCAATGGAATTATTCGCAAATTATAGGACCAAAATGCCACACTCAGATTTCCCCGGATTCTAGAGCTAGAAAAATAGACTTTTCAAACTGGCAGGGACCCAGGATACCATGTCATTCCACTTCCTTTCTTCATAGTTAAGGACCCTAAGACCCAGATAATTTAAAAGACCCGCCTAACTTGGACTGACAGCTGAATCCACCAGGCACAGCAGGCAGCCTCCAGCTTCCACGTTTATCACCTCTTCACTCACAACTCAAAATGCACCTTCAGGGGCGCCTGGGTGGCTCAGTCATTAAGCGTCTGCCTTCGGCTCAGGTCATGATCCCAGGGTCCTGGGATCGAGCCCCACATCAGGCTCCCTGTTCGGTGGGAAGCCTGCTTCTCCCTCTCCCACTCCCCCTGCTTGTGTTCCCTCTCTCTTTCTCTCTCTCTCTGTCAAATAAATAAATAAAATCTTTTTTTTTAAAGATTTTATTTATTTATTTGAGAGAGAATGAGATAGAGAGAGCACATGAGAGGAGGGAGGGTCAGAGGGAGAAGCAGACTCCCCACTGAGCAGGGAGCCCGATGCGGGACTCGATCCCGGGACTCCAGGATCATGACCTGAGCCAAAGGCAGTCGCTTAACCAACTGAGCCACCCAGGTACCCCAAATAAATAAATAAAATCTTAAAAAAAAAATACACCTTCATTCCCATTTCTCTGTGACGCCGATATACAGCAATGAGGAATACAGAAAAATATTGAAAAAACTAAGCCAAAGAGAGCAAAATCAAATATAGATATTATCATTTAAAAGAATTCATTACGTGAAATCATGGAAGTAGCAAGTTTCCAAACAAAAAATTGCCTGAGAGTTCATCTGTGGGTTAGCAAATACTAAAATAACACCAACGACAACAGTCCGTTCACAAGCAAATCAATAAATGCTCGTGGATGGATTGAGTAAGCATTCAAGAACCTGGCTCCTCACTACAATGTTTAATTAAGAAATATTTGATTATACCCACTATGCAGCAGGCTCCATTTTAAATGCTTTGCTCCTTATAATCTCATCATAACCCACAGCATGCTGTTAACAACCTTCATTAACTACAGCATCAGTTTACAAACCACAGTGAGCACCACAGATCAGAGAAATGACCGATTAATGAGGGGGAAGACGTCAAGAAGAAATTGTGAGTGAGTTGGTAATTGGGGGGCAAGTCAAGAAAACCCTGTGGAGAACAACATACGGAGAAGTAACTAGAAGCACTAAAGGATGCTTTGCATTCCTCTGACCTCAAGGCAGCAGAGAACGGCTGGAATGCGACCAAGTTAATTTAAGGTTTTGGGGACAGACTAAGCTGAGTGTCCCCACTCTTCAGTAAGCCTAGAACAGAGTGCTCCCCACTATGAGGATGGCTCTATGAGAGACGATGCATGCAGAGAAATAGTAACTGGAAGACAGAGCAACCTTGTCTAGCTCCAACTTGAAGGAAGGTCAGGGAAGGAGTTTGGGAGTGGTCTTCCCACAGCTTCCGGGTGCCAGAAGCTTGCAAGGTTTGGTCATAACCAACACCGGCAAGGCAAGCAGCTGCCATATCCACCAGCTTGTTCTACCCATCCACACTGGCCCGGGGCGGTTGGTTTTAGGGACTAAGAAGGGACCTGGGTGTGGAGAGTGCAGTGCCCATGCTCCTGGGTAAGCTGGTGGGGTCTGGAGCACTGCCGTGGCCTCCGCCCTACCCCCAAAGCCTCGGTCAGGAGCCTGACCCACCTGGCATCAGTGACATGCAGGAACTTAGAGAAATGTAAAGGTCGAGGAGTGTGAGGTACTCAAAATCTCGTGGAGATTCAATATGCATTTATATTTTGTCTTTCCTTCTTCCCAAATAGGAAAAAAAAAAAGTTTAACACAGACTGAGCTTTTTGTATTTCTATGTGTTTACATATTATAACATTCTTTGTACTCTTATACTTTCTTAATAAGATCAATACAGTAAAGCTCCTATTAATCTATATACCTGGTTGCTAATAGAGTTCAATAAATGTTTCCTGAATAAACCAATGACTAAAGGTAATATTAAGGGGGCTAGACAAGTTGATCTCAAAAATTACCTTCAACCCAGGGGTGCCTGGGTGGCTCAGTCAGTTAGGCGTCTGCCTTCGGCTCAGGTCATGATCTTGGGGTCCTGGGATGGAGCCCCCTGTCGGGGTCCCCACTCAACGGGGAATCTGCCTCTCCCTCTCCCTCTGCCCCTCCCCACCCCCGCTCATGTTCTTACTCTCTCTCAAATAAATAAAATCTTAAAAAAATTTTTAAAAAAATTACCTTCAACCTAAAAATGGTACATCTTGAGATAGCAGATATGTTTATTGTTTACAAGTCCCTATGCTATTTTAGAAGACAGTATGTTTGATAATTATGAAAAAGCACGGAGACTTAAAACTTTAAGGACCGCTAAAGCACTCTTTAGGTCTCTGACCACATGAAGTGAAAGGATGGAATTTTCTCAGAAAGAGCATACCAGCAGACTGCCTCCTTCACGACAAAGCCCGGGTCACTGTGTGCGGAAGGGCGGCAGATGTCACTCACCTTCACAGCCCTTGGACTTCTGGCTTCTCTGCAGCGTTCAGCTGCATTGGCCAGCATCCTCATCGAAGTCCTCTCTTCTGGGTTTCCCATCTGTCTCAGTCCATTTGGGTTGCTCTAACAAAATACCATACTGGGGGACTTACGAACATCAGAAATTTTCTCCTCGCTGTCTGGAGGCTAGGAAGCCCAAGATCAAGGTGCCAACAGGTTTGGGGTCTTGTGAGAGCCCACTTCCTGATTCCTAGCCGGCCCCTCACAAGGCAATAGGGAGCTCTGTGGGCCTCTTGGAAGGGCACTAACCTACTAATCTCATTTAGAGGGCTCCACCCTTGTGACCTAATCACCCCCAAAGGTCCCACCTCCTAATACCATCACACTGGGGATTAGGGTTTCAACATATGAATTGGATGGGGGGGGACACAAATATTCACACCACAGCACCATTACCCCCCACCTCTGGCCATTCGTTTTGTTCTCGTGCAGGCTCCCCTTTCTCTGTCCAACCTTGGAGGGTCCTTGTCCTAGAGGATCTTTCCTCTCCTGTGGTGTTAGTTAACATCTGTATAATAATGGCTCTCAGATCTCTTTCTCCAGCTTCAAGTGCCTATGAGATGTGTGTACTGGTGACTCCCCAGGCTGCAGGAGGTTCGAAATTGTAGGCATCCTCTGCTCCCCTGGGCCTGGCTGCCGGCTCTGATCCTCTCTGTGAAAAGCACGGCTGGCCACCCAGCCGCCCATCAGGGCCTCACCCCTCACAGCCCACCCGTCACCGAGGATCACTAGCATCTGTGCCAGATCCCAGTCATGGCAACTATGACTGGGGCTTTGGCCCAGTGCTCCCAGATCTACTCCATGCTCTATAAGGCAGCCAGGGCCAGCCTCCCAGATGCTACTCTCATCACCTCATCCTGTCCCAAAACCCTCCAGTGCTTTCCCATAGCTCTTAAGAAAGTCAAAACTCCTTAAACTCTGTTCAAAGGCCCTTCCGGCGCTGACTATTACTGAGGATTCCAGCCTGTCCCCAAGTTAAATACTTTTCTTACCTACTTTGCATTTGCTGTACTCCCAGATTAAAATGCTTTCCCTTATCCAACCCTCTGCCTGCCCCCACCCCCAATCCCTTCCACTTGGCTAATGTCAACCCCCCTTAGCTTTTTAGTTTTGGGAAAGTTTTGCCTGAAGCCCTAAATCTACATCAGGTGCCCCTTGTAGATGCTCCCATTGGGTCTCGTCACACCCCTCAGTGTCCCCCCATGCCTCGTCTGTAATCTCCCCATTTACTTCCTAGTACCCCCATCTCACTCGTTCATAAACTCTTAAAGGCTCTAAATTCTTTAACGCTGTCTTATTCACATCATGCCCCCGGAACATACCACAAGGTTTATCACATGAGAGGTGCACAACCAATATTTACTGATGAAGTAATTAATTTTTAATTATTCCTATTTTACTCGTGAGTACTTGATCTCTGAGCTGTTCATGCAAAATGGTAACGCCCTGAGCTTCAGAATGGAACAGACCTGGGTTTCCATCCTAGCTCCATAGCTCACAAGTTATGTGATCTTAGAAAGCATAAGGAAGCCTTCTAAGGCCTGGTACGCAAGCCTACAGAGGCAGAGTAAACCACCTACTTCACAGGGCTGTTGTGAGGATTTAAATACTTATCACCTAAAGCACCAAGTGCAGGCTATTATGTTGTTCCCAAAACTCATTGCTACAAACTTGTTTATCACTGTATCAATTAACGCTATTGCTGCCTTAACCTTTAGGCCACCAGGGCCTTTATGTGACATTCTTTATGTATGTGAGCAGCTATTCCAAGAAATCAGGCTTGCCCCCCTGGCCCAGTACATTCATTCAGGGCCCTGCATTATTACTCAAGCAAAGTGGTTAAGTCTAACACCCGTCAGCCTAAGAATGACGGTATTGCTCCTACATTTTACATGCTATGGTAGCAAGACTAACAATACAAGGAAAATGCTTTGCTCCTTCCCAGGACGACTGAACAAGAGCAGAATTATGAGCATCTTCTGGAAAAGAGATCGGGCGCTACACGGAGTGCTGAAACATGCCAGTCTTGTAAGCACTGCACTGCAACCCTCTCTGTGGTCTGCTCCAGACTCTGGAAGAGGTCCCTGCTGCTAGGGGCTGTAAGATCTGTATGTCTTTGGAAGGTTTGTTACTGATGCCTTAAAGGGTGTATCCTATTTTCCAAGGGAAGCAAAGGAGGGAGAGAGGAATAGAGAAAGGAAAGGCAGGAAGAAGAGGGAGGAAGGAGGAAGGGAAAGAAAGAAAGAGAATGGGGAAGAGAAAGAAGGGAAGAAGAAAACCCAACACCTGCCCATGGTTGTGAATTTCAGAGTCTTGTTTTACTGATTTTATGGCATAACCAAGCCTTTCTATCCACCCCACTCCCCCAAAAGACAAAACAAATTAACAACCAAAAAAAAACCCTTTTTGGTCAGGTCAACCAGTGGCTTTGGAACCAATCACAAAGTTCTGTAAGATGACTTTCTAAATTAAAACTCTTAAGCTGCCCAACAAGTCAAGTACATTGTGGCGGCTGAACACCCACTTCAAAAGTTTGGATTCTGACCACAGCTTCCCATCCAACCGACCCCAAATTCCAACACAGTTAATCCTAGCTTCCTGGCCTGCACTCACACACTGGAAGAGAAGTACGGCACGCGGACAGCCTGAGGGCTCCTTTCGTCCTTCCCTGACATGACCTAAGAAATCCTGAACTCCTGGGGCGCCTGGGGGGCGCAGTCGGACGCAGTTAAGCGTCCAACTCCTGGTTTTGGCTCGGGTAGTGATCTCAGGGTCGGGCTCCGCCCTCAGTACAGAGTCTGCTTGAGATTCTCTCTCTCTCTCTCTCCCTCTGCCCCTCCTGCTCGTACTCTCTCTCTCTCAAACAAATAAATAATCTTAAAAAAAAAAAAATCCTGAGCTCCTGAGGGTGACCCCACTCCCCAAGATCCTGCGTAAGCGTCACCATGCAATCAATCACCACACCTCAGAGGATGAAAAGGGCTGGCCCTGGACCAAGTCGTGGCGACTTTCCCTCACTTCAGAACAAGAGAAAATATATGTTCTAATTCAGAAGGGATGTTTGTTATCTTACCCAAGGTGACCCACTTCATACTATACCTTCCAAGGCTCACACAGTTAAAGCTTTGTCCTAGAATTCTTATTGAGTTTGACCTACACTATGACTTGATGTGGCTAACTGGCATAAAATCCCAAAGATATTAGTACTGAATAATTTTTAAATGTCTTCTGATATGTATCATAACCATGTTTAAAATATTCCCTTCCTGGTTTAAAATAAATGATCCAACAACTAAGTATAGAGTTATTTCCTTAGGGGGAAAAAAAACTGAACAAAATGAGCAATAAGAAATCCTCTTTGTTATTTAAATATTCTCTCTTTAAAGAATATAAAACTTGAAATTTTTAGATGCAGTTTAGGTCTTTGTAAACTTATAAATAGGTAAATTTCTTCTCTTTACTCTAATTCACTTAAACCTATCCCTTTATATATCTTTGTCCCCCAGGACTAAGACCTCATATTCAAAGTGTCATCCCGAGTGATTTTTTATGACCACGTTATAAACCCCTCCAAAAACAGGGTTTACAATGGAAGTGTTGACATCATGTTAACTATTGCTCTGCAAACAGAGCCCAGTAATCAAGGCACATTATATTTATGAGGCAGGTAAAAGTCTGTACCCATTAATCACAGCGCCATATTGACAGATTCTAAGTTTGAGGTCCAGCAAAATTAGTGTAATCCATTTCTTGCATCATGGAGACCAAGAAGAAAATTTGTAGGCATTTTTATAATTATAAGGCTGTGACATTTTTACAGAAATCAGGGAAGCAGCCTTGCTAAAACATTTCATTGTATTTACACCTCTACGGTCAGTTTTTGCACATCTGCAAACTCGTAGAGAAGAGTAATCTTTCCCATAGATAATTCATGAGAATGACATGCATTTGGACAAACATGGCCTTTAATGCAGGGCCATTACACTCATGAACTCCATGCAGCCATGCGCCTAGCCTGCACTGAGGCCACACCAAATTGTGATTAATTACCAAAGGAATATTCCACTCCTAAATTATAATTCAACGTTCCTATATAAAACAATCTAAAATGTCAGCACTCTGTCTTTATGACATCACGCCATCCCAATAATTCTGTTTTACAAGTAAATTCCTATTATACATTAATAAGGGCTGTTAGTGGCTAAACATCTTGCCTCCCCAGTAATGACTCGGTGGAAGGCAATTAGGGAAGCCAGGTGCAGCTGAGCTGGGTACTCATAAAAGTTTTTAAATTTTACTATTTCCGTTTGATTTTGGGGAGTGCATTCCAATCTGCCCAAATTAAAGAGGAAGCTACGGCCATGCTTTCAGCTGTTGTGTGTTCTGACCATTATGGATAACTCCCTTTAATATTTCTTGGCTTCTGAGAAGCCGATGATCTGAGGAGTTCAGGTTCCACGCAGAGCATCACTATTTCACGGCCTGTCAGAGCGGTTACACGCGCGCACACACACACGGTCCCAAGGTAACAGAGCAGCGCCTTCCTTTAAGACTTTCTGGGGCAGCCCTATGTAGTAAAATTGATGCATGAAAGAAAGAACTTTACTCACTTTGTTAACATGTTTTTGTTGTAATTAGCTTGGGTCAGTGAAGGAGACAGCAAATTAAAGTTTTATGTCATAATAGGAGCGATGATTTTCCCATTACAAGAAAATCAATTTCCTCCTACAAACTACAAACACTACATAAAAGAATTAATAAGTGTAAAGACTTAACACATCTGAAGCAAGAGAAAAGGTTACCTCTGATGATGACAACTATCCTTAGAAGTAGAATTTTAAAGAGTTAACAACTTACCCGCAGTCCTATTATAAGGGTGATGTGACCTGGAAATGTGCCTACCAGGGTGACATGTAGAAAACACGGATTCCTCGTCTAACCTTTTATGGTTTTCTTCTCTTTACTCTAATTCACAGTAGTCGGTTTGATTTAATTCATTTTTAAAAAATACTCGAGTGTTATAAACAATTTGTTTATGATACCAAATGTTGGATTTAATGAGGTTTCATCTTTTGTTTTGTGCCTTTCAACAAGTTACATGGATCTTCTGTATGTTCTATGTTAATGATCAGATAGATGAAAGTAACTATGTACCAGTTGTGCTAATCCAAGGACCAACATTATCCTGAAAAGCTGCATAAATCCTGTTATTGACAATGAGACAGGGTCTCACTTTGATTTCAAGAACACACTAGCCAGAACCATCCTAGGAAGCAAACTTGGAAGGATGACTTAGTTCAAAGTCCCCCTTTTAAAAACAAACAATCATATTCCATTTAATTTCAGAAGGCAAATGGATATGATCATGTGTGAAGGAGAACTTCTCAGCCTTCAAAAGTGATCCCTGGGGGGCCTACGTGTCTCAGTTGGTCAAGCGGGCAGACTCTTGATTTAGGCTCAGGTCGTGATCTCAGAGTCCTGGGAGGGAGTCTGGCAGGGGGCTCTGCGCTCAGCGGGGAGTCTGCTTCTCTCCCTCTCCCTCCGCCCCTCCCTCCACTTGCGTTCAAGAACTCTCGAGCTCTTGTTCTCTCCCTTTCTCTCAAATAAATAAATATATCTTTAAAAACTAATAATAAAAAAAAGTGATCCCTAATTTCCTTACTTGGCTTTTTGGGAGTGTTCCTTTTTGTTTGCTTTTATTTATTTGAAAAATCGACATTTACCAGAATGGGGTAAAAAAAAAGTCGTGTAGCACTATTTCAGAAAATAACATGGTTCAGAATTACGCTGTTAATTTGCACTAATATCCCATTTCCCCATTTTCTGGGGGAAGAAGCCACATAAAATGAAGACCCTCTGCAGACACTTAATCATCTTTTGCTTCTTAACAGAGAAAATTTTACTGAGGACTTGTTTACCTGGGATATTAAGCTTCGGCACGTAACCATTTTACCCACGGTTTTTTAAACTTACCAACAGGGAGGAAGCCAATTGTTTATATGAAACAAGAAGTATGTCTTTGTCATGTTTCTTTTCTTTTCCTTGATCCACTACTACTCCCCCATGGAAGAACTTTTTTAAAATGCCCGTTTTTTTGTTTTCGTTTTTTTTTTTAAGATTTTTTACTTATTTATTTGACAGAAACACAGCGAGAGAGGGAACACAAGCAGGGGGAGTGACAGAAGGAGAAGCAGGCCTCCTGCCGAGCTGGGAGCCCAATGTGAGGCTCGATCCCAGCACCCTGGGATCATGGCCTGAGCCGAAGGCAGACGCTTAACGACCGAGCCAACCAGGCGCCCCTAAAATGTCCGTTTTTAAAAGAAAAAAAAATCAATATTCACATAGCTTCTTTTTCTCCTCCCCGATTTTTTTCCTAGTGGGAATGCAGGAGGTAAAGAGAGGGCGCGTTGGCGGGGGTCTCCACTTCGTTCAAGCAGTTACCCAGACAAGCCCGTTTCCTGGTGGCTATCTCCCTGCCAACTTCGGAACTATACCCAGAGCCCCTCAACCAGGTGAGATGCCCTATGGCGACAGAGCCTTAAAACCCAGGAGGGATGTCTCAAAACATCCCATTAATAGAGCGTAAGGGACACTCAGGGTACAGTTTGCTGCAAAAGGGGCTGCAATTTGCTGCGCAAGGGGAATAATGCAGGAGCACGGGAACCAAGGGCAGCTCCAACCGAAATGGTGTTCCAAATGTTTCACCACTTTTTAAAGCCCAATTTCTTCATTTTAAAGCCCAACCTCTCTTCAATGCTGCTAAATCTCGTTGATTCTGAGATATTTTTCAGTTAGCAACTAGCTTCCCAACAGGTTCCCACTGTCTTATAAGGAAATTCAGCAATTCATTAACAGATGCTATTGGTGGCTCTCTTCTTGCCATCAAGGTACAGCTAGGCTGCAGGTAATTACACCTGGAGGCTCCATCATGGAACACGTTTTTCTGTTCCCTAATTACATGAGGAAGCCTCAGCAAGTTCCAGTTTTAACAGGAGTACTTCCCGCTGCAGAGATCAAAGCTGGAGGTGAGTGTGATGAAGTCTAGCCAGATTTAAGGAGTGTCTCCTCTTCCCTCTCCTTCCAAACCCTACCCTACCATCCCTCAAAGGCCTGTCTGTTTCTGGGGAACAGTCCTCTGATCCTCCTCTGCTGGAACACTCAGTTATTCTCATCGGCCAAACCATCATTATTCCACTAAATCACTATTTGCATTCTCTTGCCTCACGTGTTTCTTTTGTTAGCAGGGATGGTTGTTTATGTGAGCTTATACAAGCTCCCTAAGGATGAACGCATTCTTAAACTATTAAGGGGCTTGATTCCCATGTTAATCCTGTTCTCCGAGGTCATTTTAATTTACCGTCTCTGAGCTAGGAAATTGGTCAAATTAGTAGCACCACATATATTCATCATGTTGTCAAGCACCGCCAATTTCCAACAAGAATGAAAATGCTATCTGTGACCTAGATCCCATTTGGATACATTCCAGTCCGCAATAGTGGAGAAGAAAATAATACAGAGGCAAAAGCAATAATAGTATTGGATATTTAGGGGAGCTTAAAATAAACTTAAGCAGCTACAGCTTCTTCCTTACACACATACTAACTAGCTTGTCAAAACTATGCTCCTATAAAAGAAGAAAAAGAAGGACTAAGAGGAGGAGGAAGAGGAAGAAGAGAAGTAGTCGTAGGAGTAGTAAGAGAAACAAACCCAATGTTGGAATTATACTATTCAAACCAAAAAGCCCCTTTCAGATTTGGGTCCCCAAGAACATGACCACAGGCATCCCCAAATCCATCATGGTGCCAATGCCAATCAAAAGTCCGGGCTCCAGACCCAGCCTGGGGTTCAACTCCAACAGCCATTGTGGATACTGAGCAAATTACCCAACCTCTCGACTGTCGGTCAGTTTCATGATCGAACCTCCCTCATCAGGCTGTAGTGAGTACTCAACTAAGACACTGGATATGGCTCCAGTGCCCAGCACACCTCAATGGACCTTCACTGCCACCATCATCTTCATCATGATGAACAACAAACCGCTCTACTTATCAAAGATGCTTCTGTCCAGTAAGAATGCAAGGTGAATACTGCGGTTTTCTCCAGTTTCTTCTACGACTACTTCACTTGTCCACTCTTCATCTTATTGCTCCTACCTTTAAACATTACCAAAAGAAGGCATAGGAATCTACAGCTGACTTTGAATATAAATTCCAAGACAATTTACTTGCCAAAGGGAAGGTTATTTCAGGGTTATAATGTACTCTTAACATTTACATTTTCTATTCTATGTAGACGCAGAGTAATAGCTGACTCTGTATGTGAATCACCCCATCTGAGCATCACAATACCCTCTGAAACAAGTATTATTACTCCCTGATCACAGAGGGGAAGAATGAAGCTTCGCTGCTTGACTTACCCAAGGCCACAAGGCTAGTCAGTGATGGAACCCGAGTGAAGCCAAGTTGCCCGACTTTTAACCATGCCTCCTCATCCCGTTTGTCTCCCTCTTTTCCTATTTAATTCTTTTTTCCTGTTCCACGGGTGTTTGTGTGTGTGTGCGTGTTAGATGTTTTATTTAAAAATTAATTAGCTTTATTTTTCTAATTCTACCAGGTGAAATAACATTATTATTATTTTCATATACTTTTGAGAGTTGTACTTTATCCTATCACTCTAACTTCAAGTTTTCATTATGTCTCAAACACAAGTCCATATTTTCATGAAATTTAATGTTTCCCTCTAACAGTCATGTTATGTTTCCCGATTATTAAAAACCACAGTTGTTAAACTAGGTATGCATGAGGCATTTTCCCTTGCCCCAAATGTACTACCATAACAAGTTTCACCACTAAGAACATTCTTAAAATAGTTTAGATTTTTTTTATGTATGTATTACTCCCATTAAGTCCACTTTTTAGGGACAAGGGAATAAAGTTTTCATTTCTTGTACGCTCTTAAAATCGCAATATTAACCTGAAAAACATGAATCCCAAATGAAGAGCTCACTGTGAATTTAACACATGTACTGTAAGATCAAAGGGAAATCCATTTAATATAAAATTTGTTTTAAAAAGGGTTTTAAGATTCAGAAACATGAGGGGCGCCTGGGTGGCTCAGTCATTAAGCGTCTGCCTTGGGCTCGGGTCATGATCCCAGGGTCCTGCGATTGAGCCCCACATTGAGTCCCACATTGACCCCTACATCGAGCCCCACATCAAGCCCCACATCAAGCCCCACATCGGGCTCCCTGCTCCGCAGGAAGCCTGCTCCTCCCTCTCCCACTCCCCCTGCTTGTGTTCCTTCTCTCGCTGTGTCTCTCTCTGTCAAATAAATAAATAAAATCTTAAAAAAAAAAAAAGATTCAGAAATATGCTGCAACATCCACATGTCTGTCAGTGTGTGTGTGGCCCAACCAGGAAAATATTCTCTTGTTTTAGATTAGAAGGGTCCTGGAATCCCAAATGATGGAACTTAGAGGACTCAGCTTTTACCTTAGCATGCCAGTAGGCGAAGAGCTTATAAAATCAGTTTAGCAATAACATTTCATGCAGTTCAAGTGGTGTTGTTGCAAGAAAGAAATCTTTTGCTAGAATGGCTTCATTACACAAGTACACACAGCAACATGCAACTTCCAGTTAGAAGAGGTTTAGCTTTGGGGAACTTCTTTGTCCTCACATAAGGGGCATATTTGGAGTGTTACATATGGCCCTATGTATATACATAAATATTGAGTCACATAGATATAAAGGACATCCAGTGAATAGGAGTTAATATGTAAACTACCAACTTAAGTTTCTAATAATTTTTTAAAAATCTGGCAACAATATTCTAAATTCAAAATAAATAAATAAATAAATAAGTCTTTAAAAAAATAAATTCTAACATCCTCTTTTATGGAAAAGAAAGCAGAGTCTACCAACCATTGCCAAAGTAGGAAAAAAAGGAAATGATTTCATTTTCAAAAATGATACCTGATTTTTAGCTCTCATTTAGTTAAAATACAGAGTTTGAACTTTACTGTTCTATTGTGTGTTCAGAAAGTGTTTTTAAAAATTATAAAGGCCGGGAGCAGGGGACTGCTTAAAATACTTCACAGAACTTTTTTTAGAAATTTCTCTCTGGAAACTTCCATTCACAGACCAATCATCAATGTTATCCATATCATTTTAATCCCTTTATTAAAACAGGTTCCTTGAAAGATTTCTATAGGATGTTGTATTCGGAGAAGAACATAGAAGGGCACATCTTTTCAAAAACATTCTTTAATGTGATGTTTCACTATCTGACTTATCACCCCCCTGGCTCCCACCATTGGTTAGAATCAGTGGTGGTGGTGTTGCAAACAAAAAAGGACTGATTAAATAACTTCAAACCTAATTCTTTGAAAAACCTGATTCTTCATCTCTCATCATTTAGATATCTTCTTTCCAATTTGCTAAACATTTCTCCTGGTAGATGACCATTTCACCTGGCTAAAATCCAATCAGGCTTACCAGGCAGTGAGCGCACTGGGTTGCTAAGTTAGCAGGACCCAGTACATTCAGGGGGAAATGTACTCCACTTTTCTCTGAGCCCAGAGCACACCCCCAATGACAGGTGCTGCTCCCTTCTTTTTGGATACTGTAGTGCCCCCCCCCCCGCCACCCCCTTGCTCCCATGGCAATGCCTACAAAGTCAGTAACACTGACACCTTTCAGAACGGGTCCCTGACAACAGAGTAAGGGGTGGGTGGCAGAAGCAGGGGAGGAAAGACTGGATTCAGTGCTCAGTAAAACTTGCCCCTTCCCCTTCACTATCCCATACATTCATTCGCAAATATTTATCAAGCTCAACAAGCACATCACAAATGTGGAGACACCTGCAAGGCCAACCAAGGTCCCCTCCCTAATGGTACTTACATTCTTGTGCAATGAAAGCAGGAGACAGATGATAACCATGTAAACACATAAATAAGATCATGTCAGACAATGATAAATGTCCTCACATTGCAGAGGTGGGAAAATGTGTAAATATCCAAAATGTGGTTAAGAGTAGGAAACATGATAATACACAAAAATCAGCAAGGTAGTCCTTTGAGATCGAAGTCATAGTTTTATTTGCATCTATTGTGGCAACAGAGGTTCATATTTTTCTTTTTTCATCAAGAAAGAATCTAAAAGCAAATAGCTGTCTGCCTACTCACTATCCCTCCCTCCCTTTCTCCTTTGACACAGATCCTTAATGTTCACTGGGAATAAAGGCTACATTTGTCAGTCTCAAGGTTCCATAGCTGGTAAACGGCAGGGCAGAAGCTGAAGGACCAGCTTGCCAAACACCAGAGGTCACACTCTTCCCAGGCCCCGTCTCTCAGCCCACTGTCCATGAAGATGACGCTATATGCAGCTTGAAAGGCCTGAAGAGGGCTGGGGCTGGCCTGGGTTTCTGTCCTAGAAACATAGCTAACTTGTTTGTGACCCTACACATGTTAATAAACGCTTTCTAGATTACCATCTGCTGAAAAGCAGTCACCTGTCTAATGGCCACGTGGGAAGAATGAACAATTCGGCGCAGAGCACTTTCTGGAAGAAGGAAATCGGTGTAAGCAGATCCAAAGCCTCTCCTTCCACACAGGGACACCACATCCACCCTCCCTTTCTTCATGTTTCTGCTCATGGTCCTTTAACGAAGCCCTGTTTCCTCCACTGCTGTTGACTTAGGAAGATAGAAGGGAATAAATACCTAGAAATATATCTGAAGTCCCAGGAACAAAGAAGCCTATCTGGAAAAACTGGCACCCCAAAGAGGTATACATCCTATTCGGGGGTTTGGCATACCCCTGACATCCCCATGTGTTCCCAAGAGTTTGGCATCTCCCAGTTGAGAAGCTCCCTTGAGAAGCACAAAGCCAAACTACTCAGACTAGTTCTCAAAGTGTCGCCCCATCTACCCCATCGAACCCCAGGATTCTTCATTCTCACCCACATCCATGTTCTCACCATCAACCACCCCAGCCATTCTATGCAGTCACTCATTCTTCCAGACCTCCTAGACCAGACCCCATTCTGAGCAGTCCCCTGTCTTTCTGCTACTCCTCAGGCTGCCTGTCCTTCCCACAGAGCCTCTGCTACCTTCCAGCAGGCACCAGTGGCTCCCTTCTCGCAACCTTGGATCCCCATGAGGTACCACCATAGACTGCCAAAACAAATACCACGGGCTGGGTGCTTTAAACAACCGGCATCTATTTTCTCACAGTTCTGAAGAAGTCCCAGATCAATGTGCCGGCCAGTTCGGGTGCTGGGGAGAGCCTTCCTCCTGGTTCACAGACAGCCACTCTCACCTTTTCCTTACATGACAGAGAACATTCTGGCATCTCTCCCTCTTGTTACACGGGCCTCAACCCTATTGGATTAGGGCCCCACCTGTAAGACCTCACTTAACTTTTATCACCTCCTCACAAGCCCTCTCCCCAAATATAGTCACTTTGGGGGTTGAACCTTCAACATATGAATTTGGCAGGGGCCCCCTCTGAACCAAACACTCAGTCCAAAATAGAGGGAGAAGGGTATGAGCTATACGACACCAAAAGGAAGAGAGGGGGTTGAGCAAAACTTACAGAGGCTGCCATGAAGACAAAAGGGACAAGGCAGGGACTGTGTCTGCTTTTGGAATTGGAGAAAGCAGGAATAAGGGGAATAAGAGAAGCATAGGGTAGGGTTTGCAGAGAGGTTTTATGGTGAGAAAAAAAAATTATGTATAAAAGGCAACAGTGTTGTGACAATAAAGCACAACAGAATAAAACAAAAGGCCGTCCTTGGTGTTACTCTCTGAAGGTCACTGACATCTGACTGGACCACAAACTCAGCAGTGACCTTTACCTTATTCCCTTGTCATAAAAACAGTGGAAGGGGCGCCTGGGTGGCTCAGTTGTTAAGCATCTGCCTTCAGCTCAGGTTATGATCCCAGGGTCCTGGGATCGAGCCCCACATCGGGCTCCCTGCTCGGCGGGGAGCCTGCTTCTCCCTCTCTCTCCCTCCACTCCCCCCCACTTGTGGTGTCTCAAATAAATAAATAAAATCTTTAAAAAATAGAAAATAAATTAAAACAGTGGAAATCCTCACAGACATAATAATGAAAAACACTACTACTAACTGAGCTGAAGAAAAACTCTCATCAAATCAAATATGATGTTTTTTAAGTGCATTCATGAAATGATTTATAGAAGGACTACACCTTCCATACAGTCACACATACTGGCTGATGGAGGAATCAGGAAAAATTAAATTCATAAAATAAAATTACAGCTCAAATCTGCTCTGGACAACTTATTTTCTTACCAGAGGACAGTTAAGAAAAGACTTTTAAAACTTTGTCATTATCAATTATTTTTTAAAATTCTCAAGTTACATCTCTCAAATAGACTCAGAACATTCTAGCTCTCCAGTGTGGAAACCCAGCAGCAGGATGAGGGCTGGGAATAAAACGCTGACTTACACTGCCCTCTGCTGGTACACTGACCACAGTTCAAGTTCCTTAGTTTACAAAGTTACCAAAAGGCACTACAGTATTTTGAACGAGCAAATTCAAGCCTAATTACTAAAAACAGGTTGTGGAAAATATTACTAAGTGGCTTAAATACCATCTGCACCACATCAGGCACACATTCCTAATGAAAAGGGCACATGTGTGGGAAGAGGTGGTGCCAAACCACATCTGCTAACCTAATATAAAGGGTTTTTTTTTAACCAACTCTTTAAAATATGCATTAAATTCACAATAATGCCTTTAAATTGCCCCACTATCCTACCTACCCCTGTCATGCCAACCAGCTTTTCAGAAAACAAAGTTAGTAAAAAAAACTAAATGTTGGCTTCACCACTGCATTTCAGCCTCTGCTTAAATCAGCTTAGCAATAAATAACTGCATGGTACAGCAGTTTACAAAATTCATTTTCTAAGTATAGACTTTTTTTTTTCATTTTGAAGCTGCTAATTTGCCAGAATGTTGCTGGAAAACATGCCATTTGTTTAAACACACACACATCAGCCTCCATTAAAATGATTACAGCATCATTCAAAAGTCTAAAGCATTTATTAGGTGTCTCTAATTCCACAGAGCATTTTACTAAGCCCTGTATAAATGAGTTAAGCCAAATCCTTGCCTCAGAGCTTGCTGCCTAAAATAGATGAACTAATGCACACGGACACAATGGAACAAATAGCCCAGGTACGTGAACTTAAGTGAGTATACCTACATTTTGTCCTGAGGTAAAACATGGGAGAGTTCTGGGAGCTGGATGTTTATAAAGGAGTGGGGAGAGGAAATCGCAGTTCTCTAAAATTTGCACAGGAATGCCTCTGGAAGGAGGTGGGATCCCAGGTACCTGAATGAAAAGGGGAAGGCTTGGGGATATGCACCGAGACCTCCTGCACTGAGGCGGTGTGGGACAATGACATGAAGGGAGTGAAGCTGAGAAATTCCATGCCCCCCAGTGGCCACAGAGCAACTCTCCTTAACAAAGTCCAGGGGGTTATGTGCCTCTGCACAAGCATGATGGGCTCCAGGTTCCCAGTCTGCCATGGGCGCCGAAGCGTTCAAAGAGTTCCAGATGCAGGTGCAAAGTCAGCCCCAAGTCCCTAGCCTGTCCTGGTCAGTGACCTGCTTTACAGGCCATCTTTTTTTTTTTTAAAGTAAGATTTATGCCCAACGTGGAGCTTGAACTCACAACACTGAGATCAAGAGTCCCCTGCTCTACCAACTGAGCCAGCCAGGTGCCCTTACAGGCCATCTCTGAGAGCTTAAACCTTCCTTCATGCACACGGGCAATGCCTTAAGTTCTCCCACAACGCTCTGATACATTAATTTATTTTACTCAACGAACGCCTCACCAGAGCCCAAGCCTCTTTAGAAATATTAACACATTAAATTCTCATAACCATTCCATAATACAGGCACTTAAATTAAATTCCCAATTTTACATACGAGAAAACTGAGGCATACAGCAGTTTATGCTCTACCCAAATTCACAACAAATAGTAAGTGGTAGAGCCAGGAATCAAACCCAGGCATTGTGATTCTGTGTTTGGGCTCTTAACTACTATGCTGTATCACAGAACATGATGCACGTTAGACTCTCCAAGTAGAAAAACAAATACCTTATAGTCAGGATAACTTTTGCAGAGGAAACAATCCCCAAACCCACAAGGCTTATTTCTTGCTCACATGACTTGACCATTGAGAGCTGTCAGTCACCGTACAAGAGGGACAAGGAGACCCCAGAGAACCTCTAATTGGTGATTACGTGCTCTTGCCCAGAGGAGGCACACATCATTTCCTACTCAAAACTCCCACTAACCAATCATATGGACCCAGCCACTTTGATTCAACCAATCATATGATGTAATCCCAGCCAAGGGGCTGGGGAGTGTATTCCTACTATGTGCCCAGAAGGAGATAAAAATGGAAATATTGAGCAAACAACTGTAAAAGACTAGCCCCCCCCCAAAATGACAACCACACTAGTAATGTCACGTTTCTGGTAAACAAAGATGACATCGTTGGCCCGCTCACATATGTCAAATCATTTTTCTACTCGCAGTAATGGATTTGCATGGAGTCAGGCATCCCAATCAAGTAGCACAGGCTCATTCATGCATTCACTCAACCACTCCAAAAGTGGTTACAAAGTAGCAGTAGGACTCAGTCTTGCTGGGAAAGCCCACATACTCACAGTGTGCAGACACTCAATAATAATGGCAAACATACAAGGATACTAACTCAATACACATAATGTACACGTGGGAAAAGATTAGCAATCAAAAAGTGATATGCCTTTTGAAGGAAATAAGTCTTTATGTGGCTTTTATGATGGAAGCCCAGAACCACAGACAAACATCTGAGCAGGGAGAGAGGCTGGCTGGTAAGCCTAGAGCAGAGAACATTCTCTAGAGAGAGCAATGTTCAGAAATGGTGTCCTATGGCTGGGGAAATAAAGAATCCAACGTGAAGACTGGTCCCATGAACTTGTCTCACCAATGCCACATTATAACACACTGAATTAACAGAGCTGGGACTAAACCCCAACTTTCTAGATTTTCATTAACGACTGATCGGTGAAATGCAATAACGTGCTGCCTGAAAATGGAAGCTTTCACAATACAATGTGTCAAGTCACAAAAGATGCTGGACACTTGAATATGAAATAAAATCATATTGCCATAGGAGAATAAATTTCCCCTCTGCTTACTTCTGAAAGTTGAATATGAAATTTGAATTTTTAACTAGAACAAATACTGGAAAATAACAAACACAGAAAGGTTCAGATTTTGGAAAAAACAATTTATGTTTGAGCAGTGCTAGGCTTCTAGACATTTTTTTTCTTTAAGTCTCTGAGCTATTTTTATAAATTAAAGAATCTTAGAACTTAAAAAAAATATAAACCAAAAATCTAGTCCGGATACACCTTAGAGAAAAATGTGAACAGAGAGGTGAAGTTTACTTGTTCAAGGCCACACAGCTCATTCAGAACCAGAGGGGACTTGCATCCAGCTGATTGACTAGCTCTGTTCTCTTTCCACTATTACGCAGCTATTCCCAAGTAAACCTAAGTGTGGCCTTAAATGGTGTAGGTAAATGTGAATAAATGTGTGACACAGCTGACTTCAGAATGCTGACAAACCTAGATTTTGCACATGAGTCAGAATGGTGACTACTCTGTTTCTTCTATTTTAAATCCCCTTGTATCACAAAACACACATTTTCTATTTTGTCATTTAACAATCAGGTTAAAACCCAAGGGTAAGGCAGTGTTTTTCAAATACAAGGCGAATCAAGCTAGCATATCACAACCAGTATTTTTTTTTTCTTTTTTAAATAAGACAGAATACATATTTACTTAGGCTGTATTTTCATTTACCAAATACAGACTAATTTCGCTTGTTATAGCCTTCGCCCAAGACTCACAGGCCATGAACAACTCTTTTACTGCCATTTAAGTAAAACATTGGTTTTCTGAGCAAACAAGTTTCGAGAGGATTCAGTCCAGGGAGGCCTGTGAGAAACATACGGGGTGTTGCCCCTTCTAGCTTCTCTCCTTAGCAACATGCCCCAGAGGATGGAGAGAGGGGTAGGGGTCTGAGTAATAGAGCTTTGGGATTCTGAGCTTAGAATTCCATCCTGCAGAGATGGGAGCCCATGATACATGGGCTACCACCTGGAATGGGCCTGGGGAGAGCACTTTTGAGTGCAGACCAAAGTCAACGCAAGCCAGTGAGTTACAGCCCACCCCATAGAGGTGGAGGGAGGAACAGAGACAGAGGTTCTAAGCTGGAAGCAAGAGTTAGAGTGGAGATGGCAGCTCTTTTTTTTTTTAGCTTTTGGTTCTTTAAATCCTGACATTAATCAGCTGTGCAGGGATGGGACCTGTGCAAACAAGAAGTGCCCTAAAGGGGCAAAATTCAGGGGCACACGTGCAGACGGTTCTATTTCTGTATATAATTCTTCTCCAGGTAAGTACAGGGTTCCCTGCCTAAAATATTTTCTTTGTACTGTGTGATACTGCACCATTTAGATATTGACTAGAGGCCGGCAGGCAAGGTTTCTTATGGAAGTATTTAAGAATCTCCAGGGAAGGGCACCTGGGTGGCTTAGTTGGTTAAGTGTCCGACTCTTGGTTTAGGCTCAGGTCATGATCTCAGGGTGGTGAGATTGAGCCCTGAGCCCTGTGTCGGGCTCCAAGTTGGGTGGGGAACCTGCTTAAGATTCTCTCCCTCTCCCTCTGTCCCTCACTGTGCTCTGTGTCTCTCTCTCAAAAAAAAAAAAAAAAAAAAAGATGGGGCGCCTGGGTGGCTCAGTCAGTTAAGCATCTGTCTTCGGCTCAGGTCATGATCCCAGGGTCCTGGGATCAAGTCCCACATCGGGCTCCCTGCTCAGCAAGGAGTCTACTTCTCCCTCTCACTCTCCCTCTCTGCTCTCTCTCTCAAATAAATAAAATCTTAAAAAAAAAAAAGAATCTCCGGGGAAGGGCCAGCAGTTAAAAAAAAAACATTTTTAATAAATCTGGATTTTTCTGTTTGTTAGCTTTAAAAACAGAAACCAAAGAAAGTAAAGTTCAACAAACCTTACTGGCTGGTGAGAACCTTGGGGTTTTGAAGGGTTAACAAATCAATCAACTCTTAGTTTAAACTAGTTCCATCGGGTTGCCTTCCTTCTAATACTATGCCCACATCCCTCCACACTTTCCTGGCTGGCTCTGCTTCCCATCCCAGGCAGCAGGTATTAGCATTCTCTCCCACTCCCCCAAATCTGAGAGCCTGGTCTACACAGCTGTCTCCCAATCCTTCCCATACCCCCTGTACCTTCAACTTCAGATTCCAAGTCCACTGAACAGGCTCTATCAGAAGACACTAAACCTCTCAGCAGAGTGCAGTATATGGAGCACCCGTCAACCCATCTTGAAACCCCATCTTCCCTCAGCTTCTGTGCACACGCTCTTCTGTTTCACCGTTCAGCTCCGCCATCTTCCTTGCCCTCTTCTTCCCGGTTTTCAGCTGTTGGTTTTACTCTCCTCCCCGCACCCTGCTCTAATAAGTGTACAGATTCTCCCTTTGGGCAAGCTCATCTGCTCCTACAGTGTCCGTTCCCACCAATGTGATGCTGCTGCAGAAATCTATGCTTGGATTCTACTGGAACATCACTCATCCACATGATCTCTCATCATCTTCCATCACAAGTCTGCCCCCCTATTGTATAGCCCCCATTTCAGTCAAGGCATTCACCACCCACCTGGATGCCCAGGCCAGGGACCAGGCATCACTCTGGTTTGCCGCCAACCTTCAGTTTAGGATTTTCAAGTTCTATCCATTCTTCCTCTCGATGTGTCTTCAATCCCATCAAGAACGGTCTGCCTGGGTTCAAACACTGCCCCTGCCATTCACAATTATGTGACTGGGCAAGTTGCTGGCCCTCAGTTTCTCATCTGCCCAGTGGAATAAAATATTTTATATATTCATAGTACACACCTCCAAAGATAATTTGGAGGATTAAGTGAGTTAATATATATAAGGCACTCAGAACAGTGCCTGCACGGTCAACGCTATGCAGGGCAGATGACACCCTGGAGATTACTGTGTTCATCACTCATCACCACCCCGACTCAAGCTCTCATCCACCTCTCACCTAGACACTCAAACGCCTCCTGACTGGCCTCTCTCCAACCAGCCTCCACACGGCGGCCAAGTGATCTTTCTGAAATGCAACCCTAGACGTGGCAGGGCTCTGCTTGCAGCTGTCTCCCTTCCCTTCTCCGTAGCAAGGCTTCCAGGCTCTGTGCTCCCACCTCCCCTGCCTCTCCCTGCCCCCGACCTTACACTCCAGCCTTACCGAGGTCTGTAAGTCCTCCAGTGTGCTTCGCTCTCTCTGCTACAGGCCAATGCTCAACCTGCCCCTGTGCTGGAAGATGCGACTCTCCTCCTCGTTCCTGCTCCCTCCCTCAGATCCCAGCCACAGGTCCTTTTCCCCAGCAAGCTTTCCCTGACTTTCCGAGCCTGGGCTGAATGCCCCCAGTAGGCACCAGAGAATGCTGTACCTTGCAACTACCTGGCAACTGCCACTGCCTCTTCACTGTCTTTAGTGCCGGGCAAGTCTAAGCTCCCTGCATGCGGGACCAGATCTGTCTTCTTCATTTTTCTATATTTAGCGCCTAGCTATGTGCCTGGCTCGTGAAAGGTGCTCAGGAATTACCAACTGACATTAATAAATAAACCCCACAGAGGCGCCTGGGTGGCTCAGGCGTTAAGCGTCTGCCTTCGGCTCAGGTCATGGTCCCAGGCTCCTGGGATCGAGCCCCGCGTCCGGCTCCCTGCTCGGCGGGGAGCCTGCTTCTCCCTCTGCCACTCCCCCTGCTTGTGTTCCCTCTCTCGCTGTGCCTCTCTCTGTCAAATAAATAAATAAAATCTTTAAAATAAATAAATAAATAAACCTCACTAACCACAACCTCTCTAATAGAACGTGAATTCCATTTTCGAACAAAACAGTGCTCACTTTTCATCTCAGGATCCCTTTTAACTAAAGCATACCTAGAGTCTAGTTCCTTTGAACATGGGAATGCTTCATGACGTGCCCCACTGGGGATAAGGGAACGTTAGGATTCACAATTCAGCATCTGATGGTAACAGATGATTAAAAATGACAATACGGGCAGCAGCTAACACTTGCTACACACTGAGGCCACATCAGGCACCATGCTAAGCATACCACACAGTACTTCATCTAATCATCAGGAAACTCTGAGGACCGCACTTAACTATTCCCAGTGCATAAAAGTCCCCTAATCATGCCCAGATTCCTCTTCTGAAATTGTTCACAAAACAGAGCTGAATTTTTTTTTTATTTGAGAGAGAGAGAATGAGAGACAGAGAGCACGAGAGGGAAGAGGGCAGAGGGAGCAGACCCCCTGCTGAGCAGGGAGCCCGATATGGGACTCGATCCCGGGACTCCAGGATCATGACCTGAGCCGAAGGCAGTCGCTTAACCAACTGAGCCACCCAGGCGCCCCCCAGAGCTGAATGTTTTTAACTAAATGTCCTCTCTCGCGCTCTTCCGCACTCTCTCACTCTCGCTCTCTCTGTCTCGACCATGGTAAGCAGCCACGAGCTACTCTAACTTTTCCTAATAAGCAACAGGGCAAAGTGAGGACCAGAACTGAGGGATGCCAGCCCCACTTTCCCCTGACTTGGTTATTGCTGACATGTTGGCCAACGTGACTTAGAATAATGGGATTATTTGCATTAATAGAACTGAAATTCTCCTCTTCTATTCAAAAAGTATACTATATACTTTATCCAAATGTCCAATGTCTTATTTCCTTTTTTTTGCCCCTAAAGATTTATTTATTTATTTGAGAGAGAGAGCACACGTGTGTGCACACTCACGAGCATGGGCAGAGGAAGAGGGAGAGACTCTGAAGCGGATTCCCCACTGGGCACATAGCCTGATGTGGGGCTCAGTCCCATGACCTATGAGATCACGACCTGAGCTGAAACCAAGAGTTGGATGCTTAACCGACTGAGCCACCCCGGTGCCCCCCAGTATCTTTTTTCTTATCCTATATTCAGCCAACACACCTCCACCCCCAAATTTCAATGCTAAAAGTTTTGGGACTTAAAAAAAGAAAACCTATATTTAGACTGACTGAAAAAAATTCTATGTAATTTTCACTGTCTATTCACAACTTCCAGAAAGACTAAAAAGCATTTTTTACAGCTAATAAACTCCAGTTTAGAAAGGTTAACTTTTCTAAGGTTTGGAATCTCACCAAACTCGGGGAGAGGGAGTGTACAAGATGGAACAGCTTTTTAACATATTTTCAAAAGCTACCCAGTGGCAAAAGCAGAACTGATGAATAAGAAAGGGGTCTTCGCCTTCCTACAAAGAGATTTGGCTTTTTAGTCTCCAAGATTTTGGTGCTTAGAATTCTACTTGGCCAGCGTCAATATTGGGAACGGCCAAGAGAAGTTTCTGTGCTCCCTAAGGGAGGAGAAACACACTAAACATCCTGTTCTTTTTAATAGTTCTGATGATATATATTCAAGTACTTAAAGTCAAGTTTTTGAAAGATGTTTGCTTCATTCTGTTAATTAGTCTGAAATCCAATGTTGGAAGGAAGAGAAATGAACAGTATGTTCCATACTCCCAATTTACTAAAAGGGAGAAAGACAAGTTCTAAAGAAAGGATGAGTGAAATCCATCAGTGTTAGTAAATAAGAGTAATACTTCTGTTCATAGATCAAGTTCAAAATAAACTATAAACCAGGACTTATAAAACAACACATGAGAGCATTCCTATAAACCACAAACCCTACATGAACTCTGGGGTTTAGATTAGCATCTTTGGGCTCACCTAACACTTCTGTAAAGTAAACCCTACAAATCCACATGAAAAAATGTTTTCTTTCTGAAACTATTGATTATTCACGTAGAACTTATGTACATGTAACTAACAGAATATATCTCTTACTGAATGAGGAAGTTTCTGGCTTATGAACAGGAATGGGTACATTCAGAGGCATGGAGGTGAGGTCTCCAATAGCATCCTAATGCAAAGGATGACTCCGCAAGTTTATTTTCATTTACTGTCCTGTATTTTAGAGACGGCACGTTAGGTTCTGTAAGCAGCAGGACTAGTTTCCCAGGAAAGAGCTCCGTTAAGCTTAACCCACCACAGAGGTGCCTTTATTCTCTGACCACTCTGGTCACAAACCTACAGGAGCAGGAGAATGGAAAAGAAAACAGGATCACAAGATCATCACCAACATGCACTGCTTTTAAAATCTCCTGCCAATATTCTGAAAAGCAAAGGTCTGCCTGAAGTGAAGAATCATGAAAATAACTAGACCAAGCCTGTGGAAAGTGATCACAGGTCCACCAAGAAGTAGGTCTAGGGCATCTGTGTGGAAGGACTGTGTTCTGTGTTGGGTGAAAAACAGGAACGAACGAACAGAACCCGCAGCGGCACATACCGACTTTTTGGATAAAGATAAAAAAGGTCTTACTTAATCTAACATAGAGCTGGTGGTACTAGTTCCTTAGAGATTATGTAATCTGAGCACCTAAAAAGAGAATGATACTGAAGTAATCTTTACGAAACTGCGTTTTCAGTATTGCTTTGAAGCGTGATGTTTAATGACTTCATGAACTAAACAATCAAGTCCCCCATTTTACAAGTAACAACAGGGGTATTGGAAATATAGGAGTTCCCCTTTTATTCTCACCCTGCCACAGTAGTTTTGCAAATAATACCAGAACGGTGATTTCAAACACAATTCATCAGATACGCCTAACACTGCAGGTCGTCCACATTTTACCTCCTGCTACATGCCATATTCAGCACATCTGCATCACAGACAGACCCAGGGTTAGGGGCCATACCCTACACGTTGCTTATTTACATATATTACATGTTCTATAGTATGTTTATTCCACCATAAGAATATCTAACAAAACTGAGATGCACAAGAAGGTTTGAAAAGGAAATCACAGAAGATACTGACATACTTAAAGTTCAAACCACTCCAAGTGTGTGCCTGGCATATTTGACAATCTGCAAAAAAAGAAAAAAAAAAAAAAAAACCCAAACACATATTTAACGAATGAGCTGAAATATCACTTTTTTTAAGCCCTATCAATAGACTAGGGATTCTTCAAGATGTCAAACTTTTTGTCTGTAACATAGTCAACCTCAAGGGATAAAATCCTAATTTTCCACATGTTGTCTTAAGAACCACAGATGGATCAATGGCAACTCATCAAATACGTCTCAGTGACTGGGGTGGGCAGTGGTGCCCCTCTGGGAGGGAAGCCGGTTGCCAACGACCCCACTCCCAGCAGGTGCTTCCTCCCACCCTCCTGCGTGCACGGCTCCCCTGAGAAGACAAGAGGGAGGCAGGCAGCTAACGGCCCAGCTGAGTAGGGGGTCAAATAGGAAAATGCAGTAAGGGATGAGAGATGGACAGTGCAGAACGTTGTAGCCTTGGAGCTGGACAGACGGGGCCCAAGTCCATCTCAGCTCCAACCCTCGCTGCATCCCAACCATGAGCCAAGGGTCTCTCTCTTGGTGTCTCAACTACAGTAACAGAGATAACAGCATCTCCCTCAGAGGACTGTTGTCAGAAATAAATGACACATTGCAAATAAAATGGTTGGTAGTAGTGTCCAGCACATGGTAGGGCTCAATACAAACATTCCCATGATCATCATTTTCCTATTTATGGGTTGAGTAATTCCTATACATGCTTTCTAGTTTACCTCTTAACACCGCAATCTTGGCAAACTATAATAGATATCCAGGCACGATTTTTTTTAAAAAGATATAAAACAACTACACAATATGCATACCATGATGGATTCTCATGACGTATTATTGGTTTTAAAAAGGTTCTTAAAAAATAAAAACGTTCTTGGGGGTGCCTGGGTGGCTCAGGTGGTTAAGTGTCTGCCTTTGACTCAGGTCATGATCTCAGGGTTCTGCGATCGAGCCCCACATTGGGCTCTCTGCTCAGCAGAGAGTCTGCTTCTCCCTCTCCCTCTCCCTCTGTGTTCTCCTCCTCTCTCTCTCTCTCTCTCAAATAAATAAATAAAATCTTTTAAAAAATAAAAAAAAAAACTTTCTAAAAAGGTGATATATTTAGCACAGAATCAGTCCTTTGAAAAGAATATAGATGTCCACAACTATGGCTAGAAGGACATATGCCAATTTGTGAGCCTGGTCATCTCGGAGTGATGCAATTATTCTTAATGATTTTAACTTGTTTCCTTTTGCTTATCTGTTTTTCTAATCTTTCTACTGTGAACATACATTACATATTTATATAAAAGATGTGAGAGAACAGAATATTCACACAAGCCTGGGATGCGGCACTGACACAGCGGGACTAACATAGAGTCGACAATACAATGCACCAAGCGCGTGATGACCTAAAACAGCACACAAAGGTCAGGTATGGCCAGAGGCCTCTCCTGGCAGAAAGAAAGCGGGCTTGACTTTGAGCCCTAGCCCAGCTGTCTCCCCACCATGGCCCTTGGTGAGTCATTTATTGTGGCCTCCGTTTATGACTGATTGATGGAATCGGATCTGACCCACAGTAACACTGACGGGATGATCATCCCTCCTCCTTGCAACACTCTGGCTTGGATTCCAGCTCGTCCCCTCCCAGCTCTCCTCCCAGCTCCCTGGCAGCTCCTTCTCCATCCCCTTTACTGGTTCAGTCGGTCTCTTGGCTGCTTATTGTCCCAGTACCTGGGATTCGACCCCTGACCTCTTCCCATTCTATCTATTCTCACCTCCCAGATCTCATTCACTCCATGAATTCAGTTCCACCTATCTCCCCAACTATTCTTAAATGTCTATAGTTCTGACTAAACTCCAGACTGGAGTATCAAGAACTCCCCCTGGAGGTAATCATTCAGAGGTGCACATGCCATAGCGTGGCCCAAACCAAGGTCATCATCTGCCTCCAGCCCTCAACCTGCTCTTCCTGGTCACCCTCATCAAGGTTAATGGTAACCAGATCCTTCTAGTGGCTCAGGTCAAAAACTTTGGAGTCATCCTTGACTTCTTGCTTTGTCTCATGCCCTAAACCCAAACCTGTTGACCCTACCTCTAAAATATACCCAGAACCCTACCACATCACACTACCTTCAAAGCTACCACCCTGGTCCAGAACCATCAGCTCTGTTCTGGGTTATTGCAACAACCCCCCCCCCCCGCCCCCGTCAGTCTCCTGCATCACCCTTGCCCCCTCCAGTCTATTCTGAACCCAGTAGCTGGAGTGATGCTATTAAAGTGTCCATCCACCATGTCATTCTCCTGCTTAAACTCCCAAATGACTCTCCATCTCCCATAGATTAAATGCCAGGATCCTTGCACTGGCCTACACGTGTACACCCCCACCTCATCTCCCACTCCCCTCTTCTTCACTCGCTCCAGCCCCGCCGGCCTCCCTGAAGTTCTCCCTCCCTACCTTCTTACCTCCTTCAGGCCATTACTCCAATGTCTTCTCACCAAAGTGATTCCCCAACCATGTGATTCAAGTCTGGTGACAAAGCTCCCCCTGCCTCCACACACCCCCTACCCCCCTTCCCTTCCTTTTCTCCATAGCAGTTCCACTGCTCAACATAACTTCCTTTATTCATAGTCTGTCTCCCCACAGCGAGGACAGAAGTGCCACAAAAGCGGGAATCTGGCTTATTGTTTTGCTCCCAACTGTATCCCCAGTACGTAGAACAGGGTAGGCACTGAGTAAATATGTAGGCACTGAATAAATACGTGGTGAAGAAACAAGCCGGATTAAACGGTTCCTGTCCTCACTTCTGTCAGGGTTAGGTAAGGAACACGTGAACTCAGGCGTATATAAATAATTTGACACTTCGATAGCTATGTGAATGGTGTTAACAATCATCACTGTTAGACTGAAGACGCGCCCCAATCCTGTCAGATATGGCTGGAATTAGTCATGCTTGAACACTGTTTCCCCACCTCTCTTTTTACTTATCTCTTTCAAGGACAGAGGGTAGTAACTGAGAATTCCCACAACACTAGGATTCTGGAAAGGATTAGGTTCAGAGATCCACTCAATGTCTAACCCTAGAAATGATGGTCTTACTCACACGTGGGGACTTTTGTCTTCCCTTGGAGAAGAATGAGAGGACGGGAAAGAGGAGATTAAAAGACTAAGAGTGCCCAATCTCCCTCCATGGTGTCAGAAATAACTGCCGAACCTGCACACAACACACAACTCAGGGGGAAAGCACTCTCCTTGACTTTTGCTTGGCCCTGATGATACAATCAAGTCTCACCCATGGTGGATTCCTTTTTTTTTTTTAAAGATTTTATTTATTTATTTGAGAGAAAGAGACAGAGATAGTGAGAGAGCTCGAGTGGGGAGGAGAGGAGAAGCAGGCCCCCAGGGTGGGCTTCTGTGTAAATTCTCAGTGGACAAAAGCTTGGGTTCAGCTCAGTGGCCTCCATCCGAAAATCAAGAGTAAACAAAATACTCTATGAACTCTAGGAGATACAGACAATAGCATGTTTCATTATAACACCCCGGGAATTCCTCTTGGAGGCACCAAACAGAAATGATACAGCGTTAGAACTCTCTTCTAAATGCAAATGTTTCACAGCCAGTAGAAAACTCAGCTTGAAGACAGACTTGCTAACCTCTACTCCATCTTGGCCAGAATCATTGTTTAAAACGCCTCTCCGAGAGCTCCCAAGAAACCATGGCCCTTTAGAGGCCAATAATAGTACCTGCTGTTTGCAAAACTAACACTTAGTTACTGCAGCTAAACTGCAAAGCATTGTGAATCCCTGTGAGAAAGGCAATTAATCTAATTGAGCTGAACGTGTGAGGGTTTTCAAGTGGGTAGAAGTGCATCCCGGAACACGTGAGCCCAGCAACGAGGCCTGCTCAGGTTAGGGAATGGGCAGAGGTGAAGGAAGACAGTCCCATCATGCTCCACTTGTGAGTTTTAGAAGAGGCTTTCCATCACCTTCCTTCCAGCCCCTTTTAGAAAGAAGCAACTTATAAAATTATATCCTATTAAAGACCCTATCATCAAAACTGACCTTTAAGACTTAACGTAATTGTAAGATTTTGCTTGTCAGCCACATACCAAGACCGACGTGTTCCTCTCCTATCATTACATTGAGACTGCATTACCCAAGAAGGAGGAGGAGGATAGTTTTAACCAAAAAGAATTTAACAAGTTGCTACAGAAAAAGCTTTCCTTTCTCACTTTATGTAAATGACTAATTAGTTGAGAATACTGCGTCTAATCCTCATCAAGCTTGGCTTTCTTTTCTTCATTACAGACAAAACAAAAAAACAAATTATTTTGCATCTGGACTCTGTTCCAGGAGCAACAATGCATCCCCAAGAAGAATGAGATGTAATGGGAAACTGTTTTAAGGACACACAGGCAAGCCCATGATCCGTTCTGCTAAGAGCCTATCCAAGCACAGGTGGAGGTTTTCAGCAGGCATTAAGAATAATCTTCATGTGGGGGCACCTGGGTGGCTCAGTCGGTTGAGCGTCTGCCTTCGGCTCAGGTCATGATCTCGGAGTCCTGGGATCAAGTCCCGCTTTGGGCTCCCTGCTCAGTGGGGGGGTCTGCTTGTCCCTCTCCCCTCTGCCCCCCCGACTCGTGCTTGTGCGCTCTCTCTCTCAAATAAGTAAATAAAATCTTAAAAAAAATAATAATCTCCATGTGGATGGTGTCTTAGAGTCTACTTCAGTGTATGCAATACTTTATTTATGATAGTGAAACTAGAGCAAATGAATGAATCCATATCAGATCACAGGATTACAAACACAGAAATCCTCTAATATTGCTAACATGACATGTTTTTCTTCCAAACAGCAATGATTTTTTTTTTTTTCCACTTGCTTTTGACTCCACATTGGATTTGATCTTTTCATCACACACACGCCAGGAAATCTGGGCTTCGTGTTCCGCCAGCCACTCCCGCCATCAGCCTCTCCCGGAGACTTGCACCTGGCTAGGTATGCATTGGTCACCCATGGCAGCGTGTCATCATTTCAATAAATAGAACCCAAGTGTTAGGAGACGACACCAGTTTCTAGGGAGAAACAAGATCTGACACATGGTAATACCTCATTATACAGCCAGGCCTTCTGCCAAGCAGAAGGAATGGAGGATCACCTTTTAACATAAACATTACAGGCCTTTCTTGCTATGAGGATCAAGTCCAGTATATTTATTTCATTTACCACATGGTCATTTTCCCTCCACTGTAAAGGACAGCCAGTGAATAAAAGCCATGTTAGCTCAGCATTATGCTTGAGAATTTTAAACAAACCAGTGAGGCAAATCACTTATGGTTTTCATACCAGGCATACCTCTGAGAGGCTCCATATAAATACTTCTTTCAGCTCAGAACACCATATGTGCCATTATGAAATACTGTACTCGATGTGAGCAAGAGACACAAAATTATCCCTAACCTAGGAAATATAGGTTCACATGTTTGCACTTCTGTCCTCCACAGGGGCCCAGTGGTCTAGTGGGCTAGCCCAGACTGGGACCGGAGAAACCCGAGGGTTATTGGGTTTCGGGTTTAGCAAAGTTATTTAAATTATACCCCAGTTGCTTTGTCTCAGGAAAAGGAGACTACAACGTTGTAACTGTGGCAGAAGCATCTAAACTGAAGCAGTTCCAAGTGACTCAAGCTACAAACATCAAATTAATCTGTCACCTAAATCTCCCAGTCTTACAGGTGTGCTTTTTTATCTGTCCCTCGAATACCAAGCAAACCACAAACCTCCTTCCCTGGAGAGTACACTTCCAGCTCTTACTGAGTGACGTCTCCCGAGGCATTTCTCCTCATGTGCTGAGTTCTACAGCCAGTCTCTTGAAGCGCTCCTGTATATTGTAAAAGCTGCATACACACGATGCAAACCGTCTAGTTTAACATACTATGTTGAACTGTAGCCGAGCTGAGCCTCGTCACCTGCCGAGAATGCAACCAAGAATAGTGGTCGTCTTTGTGCCAGATGACCCAGAGGAAAGAAAAGGGCTGTGGAGGGCAGAGAACGTTCTTGCTACCTACAGTCATGGTGCTTCTCACTCCAGAGCGATGAAATCTCAACTGGGGATGTGGCTAGTCAGGTGTAGCATGAAGCAGCCAGGAATAAAGGGATCTAGTGCTCAATTAGCCTCTCAACCCAAAAATTACAGCGCAGCAGTCGAAGCCAGATGCCACCAGGGCAGACCAGCAGAAATAAGACAAGACACAAGATTAAGCAAAACACAGGCAGCCCAAGGAGGCGAAGAGCGGGCATGACTGACCTCGGGGGTTACGACACCATCAGAGTACAATGCCACTCTATGGCGGGTCAAAGGAAAGATCATAAAGTCACCATTACAGCGCTGGACACACACACTAAGGTTACTGTCAAAGGATGAACACAAAGTCCCACTTTCCAGATCCGAAAACAGAACTAAAACAATTTCATAGGGATGATTTATTAAACGAACAGTGGCCTGCAAATTAAAACAGAGAGACGTAAGACTAAAGGCTTATATACCCCAGCACACCTCACTTGACTGAGCTAGGAGAACACGTGCTCTGTAGGGGACAAACAATGCCCTCCCCAGCTGCAGAGATTCACTCGGGTAGGATGCAAGGACTCCTTTCTTTGGGACAAAGGCTTTTGCAGAAGGCAGAGGGATAGCTGACCCAAAACTACACCGTAATTCTGCAACTGGTTCTCCATACCACCTTTACTGTGCCCGTTTACTAATTCGGCAAATATTTACTTGGCACTTACTTGGTGCCAGGTCCTGTGCTCTCCGCGTTGCTTTTCTCCTAGTGCAACACAGTCGTACCCAGGCCCGAGTCATTTCTTGGTTGGATTAACTTTCCAACCTCTCTTCATGTTTACCTTTCCAGCGATGCCAAATACATTCCGTTTCCAAGGTCACCAGCATCCTACTTTCAAAGTAGGAGCCTCCCCCATGATGTTCCTTTTTATTACATTTTGGTGACAGGAGAGCCCACACCCTTGGTTCCCGAGCTCATCTCTCATCATTCCAAGATCATTAAACCAGCTCATGTTCTTTGTCTTCCCTCCTTCCTGCCAGGTCTCTCTGTTCCTCTAACATTCACATACTCAGCAGCTCACTGGTCTCTTCATCCCATGAGGTGCCTTGATCGGGAATGGCTTATCCCTTTCCTTATTTAGGCAAATCCTGACATCCTACCTTTCCTACATGATTCATCTGATAATAATCTAAGCACCCTCTCTGTGTATATCAATCTCTCTCCTGTCTGCAATAATACTAGTAAATAAACACTTTATAAAGCACTTCCGACGATGCCATCTCAATCAATCCTCAACAACACTGTGAAATAGATATTACTTAACTCACTTTGCATACAAGGAAACCAAGGTGCGTACAAATTAACCAACTTGTCCTAGAGAATATAGCAAGCGAGTGGCTGAACTGGGACCCAAACCCTGTCAATCAGCTACCAAATCAGAACCTTGTCCATTCATGATTCTGTCTCTGCCAAACCCTGCTTAGGAATCAGCCATGAGAAACAGGATGGAGAGTGCTTACCTTGCCTCATCTGTTGATGGCCAAACTGGGCCAAACAATGAAGAAAGAATGGGCCAACTCAAAAGAGACAGGACTTTGAGGCCTGGAATCTTAAAAGGCCTAAGTGAATTTACAAGTAGGATCCAACAAAGTGTCATCAGGAAAGAACCTAAGATGAAGCCGCAAAGGTTAAATCACAAAGTATACTAGATAGTTTTTAAGGAACACTTCCACATTACACATATTCTTTTTTTAAGATTTTATTTATTTATTTGACAGAGAGAGAGAGAGAGAACAAGTAGGCAGAGAGGCAGGCAGAGGGAGAAGGAGAAGCAGGCTCCCTGCCGAGCAGGGAGCCCGATGTGGGGCTTGATCCCAGGACCCTGGGATCATGACCTGAGCCGAAGGCAGCCGCTTAACCAACTGAGCCACCCAGGCGCCCCCCACATCACACATATTAATTAGTAAAAAGGCAAACATCCATTTGGCTCCTGAAGAGCTAGAATTTAAAAAGCATGATCAAGAGGAAAACACAATCTATAACTAGAAAGCTTAAGAGAAAATTAAGAGAGCAAGGGTTCCAGCACTCTCAAAGAAGGTAGAGTTCTGTTAACAAGTTGAGAAAGGGATGTACTTCTTGTCCCAATGTCCTGAAAGATCAGTATTTGATGGTGTGCCCACATGGCCAGCCACAGAGTTGCCAGACAGCTACCTGAGATCATGCTCTCACCCATGAGCCTTGCCTGGCAGCCTTTCAGTTCCAGCCCAGATTTCTCTGTCTTCCCTTTATTCTTGTGAAGAGTGCAGTAGGAAACACACCTGGTAATATGTTTTGGCTTTTTTTTTTTTTAAGTTGAGTAGGGAGAATGCTTGAGATCTACTTGATGAGATGTACAACCACCATGATTTTGCCTACAGCTTCCCAAAGGCTCTCGTGCAACAGAGAACTACACCTGGTTGAAGAAAGTAGGGAATTGATTGTCTCCATGGGCTTCATGTTTGGTAACAATCCACGTAACAAAGTATTCATAGAAAAAGGAATATTCTTGGACTTTTCTATTTAGGTAAGTAATGCTAATTCAATGTAATTCAAAAATCTCTTTCAAATCTACTATAAGCCTGCCTGCACCTTTGCAAACCTAAGTATAGGTAAAGAAGTAACACACAGAAAATACTTATTTGCTTCCATGATTTTACTATCTGGCTACCGAATTTATTTCCCTTTAGTGTTTTGTTTTGTTTGCTAGGATTTCGTTTTATTTGTTTCTTCATTTGTTCATTCATTCATTCAGCTTTTTATTGAAGTAGAATGTGTAGTACAGTGAGGGAGACAAACCATAAGAGACACTTAACTACAGGGAACAAACTGAGGGTTGCTGGAGGGGAGCGGGGTGGGGGGATGGGCACTGGGGAGGCACGTGATGTATGAGCACTGGGTGTTGTGTGGGCAATGGATGACTCTACCTCTGAAACTAGGAATACACTCTGTGTTAATTAAATTGAATTGAAATTTTTTAAAAAAGAATGTGTAGTATAGCATTATCCTTGCATGTCATACAGGCTTTGTGATAAAATGCAAAAGTAGGCCTTTATAAAATATCATTCCTTCCTACCATATGGCAGCTATATGTCTTTGACTAAAGTCATAGTACTTCTTTGAGGAGGTTCCTCATTAGTAAAAGAGGGATCATAGAATCTTCCCTATCCGTCTTAAAGTGGTTTTCTGAAAGTCAAATCAAATGATGAATCTGAAAGTGCTTTGTGCATACTTTCAGCATGGGTACCTGTGGATCAGAAAACCGAAAAGCAAAAAAATGTATTGACCTTCCAGAGACTTCCTAAGGCTGTGTCTGTGCATGTTGTGTGCATATGGGCTATCAGCAAGGGTAGTGGTACTGGCTTGGTGCCCTCCACATAGTATTATCATTACCAGGCACCACTAGATCTCTGCAAGCATCCGGATTCAGGGTAGAGACAAGTTGGGTACAGCTGCCCCTGAGTTGTATGGAAACCATGGAGCGATACCAACATCTGATCTTCAATCATTCTAACTCTAGAGCTCTTTTTTTTCACTTTGCTCTTGCTCCAAAAGCTTGACTGGTGGAGAAGACACTTGAAATGTTCCAAACCTGTGATTTTGTGGTCAAGGGGTATCATCACCTCCACCCAGCTGGTGACAGAAAAGTGGTTGTCCAAGAGTTATTTAAAACAAGTACCACGAGGAAAGAACCTTCTGAAAGAAACCTTACTGGCCTCCAAGTGGGCAACTGAAAAGAACCAAACGCTAGTGACAGAGAAGTCAATGATACAACAATCAAGGACAGTTTTATTAGTTTGATTCAATGAGGCAAAACTTGGACAAAAAAATTCATCATTCAAACCAGATGCTGGTTTTGCAATATTCATTTCAATAATGAACTGTTTCAATTCTCTTTTATTTTGAATATGTAATATAAAGCAGGCAAATCATTACATTAATAAAGGCACACTGGAAATTTGTAAAGTTGGTTTGAAAAAGAACTGAATGTAAGAACTGTTTTCCGAAGTTCATTGCCAAGAGCATTTTTGTCTTTTTTAATCGTGTGACAAAAGAAATGCAATAGTGAGTTTAAGCAAGACCAATTATGAACAGCAATGAAATTCCCCTTTAATGATAATCAGCCCCAAATCTTGATTACTGCCAGCTCGAATTATCTGGTCATAAGGCATACAAAGTACTGCGTTCATCTATCTCAAAGGAGAATGAAGGATGGGCCCCTCAAGGTGTGCAGTCAGATAAGATGGGGAAGCAGGAAGAGAAGGACGGGAGGCCAAACACACGGACCTCAAGCGCCAAACAGAAAGCAGGATGCTCATAAAAATGTTTACTAAGCACAAAAGTTACTTTTTAGAAAAAGCCTGATGATGATCTTCCTCTTAGAAAAGATTATTCTTTCTCTTGTCAGAAGAATGATGAGGAACAGATCTCCTCACCAAGAAAAAAGTGAGCGTCTGTAGCCAGATGGATCCCAAGAGAAGGTGAGAGCAGACTGTGGGGAATGGAGCCCAGAAAGTAGCCTTTGGCCTTCAGATAGAACCCCAAAGGCGGAGGGGAATCATCCTCCAGTTTGGGGCTGTTCGGAGGTCGCACAACTTGCTGGCAGTTTCCAGGTTCTCGGACGGAGTCCGACCCAGTGGACTGCTACCCTAAAAACAATGTGGCAGAACCATCCACGGCCCGCTTCCACTGCTTTATGGAGACAGAGCCGGAGACTCTCCACTGTAGACACGGAGATGATCAACACCTTCATTTCACAAACAAGGAGACTCACAACCAAGGAGACAGAGTGAACTCTTGTGGCACTGACTAATGGCAAAGTTAGGACTCCTTACCCACCGGCTCCCTCCCTGAGGTGATGGTGAGGCTCCGAAGAGCAGCTAGTAAGGACCGCTACTGTGGGGCGATCACCGCATTCGGGCACAACTATGGACAGACACCCTCCTCTTCTGCCTTGGGCGTGCTCGTGTGCTGATTCAACACCGGACAGTTGCAAAAGAAAATCTCTATTCATATTGGAGTTACAAATCCTACTTACCAAAACTCACTTTGTGCCAGACACCATGTTAGGCACCAGCATTCATTCGCCTCTTGTAATGCTCACAACCCAGGAGGTTTTGATAACCTCATTCTACCGAAAGTGCAGCTAAAAGAGGTGACGTCACTTGCTTATGCTCATGCTCGTAGGTAAGTGGCAATCCTGGGTTCAGACATGTTTTTCTAGCCTCTTGAAGACACTGTGCTTTCTCCTACCCTACCAGCCCTCAAAGTTTTGCCAAAGAAAGAACTCCTCATTCAACGGACAGGAAGCTCTGCCGAGTATAAGAAATAAACAGATTCCGGACAATGGTAAGGAAGCTTCTACAATCTGGGTGTAAACCTGAGCCTTTCAGTTACTCGATGAAGGAGAGAAGTTTCTTGCAAAATTCTACTTTTTCCTTCTAAAAACTCTTTGCTTCACAGATCCTGAATATTCCATTTATTACTCTTTTCTCTTTCAAGCAAAAGCTCAAGTCCCCACAAGCAGAAGAGAAGGACGATGGAAATCTTAACAGGCAGCAACGACTTCGCACAGAGATGGTCACCGAAGTAAAGAGCCCGCCCACAAGACCGTGGAGAAAACGTCATTACCCCGGCTCGCAGCCTTCTTGTGGCTGGCCAGGCTCCACCAGCACCTTCACCTCCTGGCCACCTGCCACCTTTACCTTCTGGAAACACGGGCACACGGCCAGGCCAGAGATTTCTGCTCTCTGACTGAACACAAACACCTCTCAGCTTTCCAGTCTGAACACAGCCCTGAAAACTGGGACTCACTGTGGGTTTGGTGCTACTGATGTGTTCGCAGTTTGTAATCTTCTGCCTGTTTAATTAAAACTAGAACATTCCAAAGAGGCCTATTCTTAACTAAAAGAAGACCCACGGGGTTTGAACCTGCCTTTGTTAATCTACAGACCAGACAAATAGAAGCACCAGCCAGGCAAACGGGGCATGGTGTGCTCTCAACAAAACACAACCAGCCTCATTTTCCTAGTGATTTTTTGAAGTTTATTTCCTGTCAGTTTCAGGTTCTGGGAATTCAAAGATGATGAGTTCTGACCCTGAGGAGCTCACAGTCTGGTGAGGGAGACAATACCTTGAAAAAATTAATGGCAGTATTAGGTGATAAGTGGGAGAACACAAAGGGACACCAAGTGCTAGAAGGACACAGGACAGAGGAACTAGGGAGATTTCATCAAAGAAGGGGCCACAGGAACTAGCTTTACAAAATGAGTAGGGAGTTCTCAAGGCAATGAAATGGAGGTTCAGAAACATTGCAAGCAGAAGGGACAGTGCATTCAAAGACTCACATTTATGAAGGAGCCTGCAGTCTAAGCAGTGAAGAGAAGCAGTGTTTGTATGTGAAGGGAGGTGGGGAGCTGGTAAAAGAAGCATCTCAGAGACTATTACAAAGGGTCTCTATAGGCATCTCAGAGTCAGTGAAGGTTTTAAAGCATGTTCAGTTGGTTTTTTGTTTTTCTTTTTTTAAGAAAGTAGTTCTAGCAGACATGCCAAGGGTAGACAGGAATCTACATCAGTGCCGTGCAAAAAAAAAAAGAAAGAAAATGTGAGCCACAGAGCCAAGCCAGATATATAATTTTAAATTTTTTAGTAGCCACATCTAAAGTAAGAAAAAACAAGTAAAGTTAATTTAATAATATATTTTAACCCCCAAATCCAAACTACTATCATTCAACATATAGTCGATATTTTTTAAAATTATTAACAAGATAGTTCACATTCTTTTTTTCTAGTCCTACGTCTTCTAGATCTGGCATACTTAACAGCACATCCAAAATTGGGTAAGCCACATTTCAAGTGCTCGGAAGCCAGATGTGGCCCATGGTTACCATACTGGACAGACAGCTCTAGATAAACCAAATGCAAGACCCACTTGGGAGACTGTAGCCAAGAGCCCAAACAAGGGATGATAAAGCTCTGAACAGGTATTTCCAGTCCCTGAACATTTGCTAAACTGCCACTGAAATGCCATTTTACAAATATGTAACTTGTTGTTCTGTTTTAAAGATTTTATTTATTTAATAGAGAGAGCGCTCGCTTGCGAGCGGGGCAGGGGGTTGGTGGGGGGAGAGAAGCAGAGTCTCCGCTAAGCAGGGAGCCCGTCTCAGGACACCAGGAACATGACCTGAGTCGAAGGCAGACGCTTAACCGACTGAGCCACCCAGGCACCCCATGTTTTGTTTTGTTTTTAAAGATTTATTTATTTGAGAGGGGGGTGGGGCAGTGGGAGAGGGAGAGAGAGAATCCTCAAGCTCACGCCCACTGAGCACAGATCTACAGTTGGGGCTCAATCTCAAGGCCCCCAGGACCCCAAGATTATGAACTAAGAGTTGGCCGCTCAACCAACTAGGCCACCCATGCACCCCACTTTTTATTTTGAATAGGCAATAATTCATATGGTTCACAAATAAAAATACAACAGGGTACCTAACAAACAGTACTGCCCCTACCCTTTTTCTATCTACTCCATCCCCCACCCACCCATTAAAGACAACCATTTCTTTTTTTTTTTTTTAAAGATTTTTTTAAATTTATTTATTTGACAGAGAGAGAGCACAAGTAGGCAGAGCGGCAGGCAGAGGGAAAGGGAGAAGCAGGCTCTCCGCTGAGCAGGGAGCCCGATGCGGGGCTCGATCCCAGGAGCCTGGGATCATGACCTGAGCCGAAGGCAGCCGCTTAACCGACTGAGCCACCCAGGCGCCCCAAAGACAACCATTTCTACTGAGTTTCTTTTGTTTATCTTTTCAATGTTTCTTCATACAAATACAAGCAGATATGAATGTAGACCCCGATTTTGTTCCTTTTCTACACCAAAGGTGGCATACTACATACTCTGTTCTGTACTTTGCTTTTTTCATTTAACCACATATCTTGAAGATCTTTCCATATTACTGCATAAAGAGTTTCCATGTTTTCTTTAAATGCTACACAATATTCAATTGTATGAATGGATCACAGTTTATTTCACCAGCCTTCTACTAATGGATATTTGAATTGTTTCCAATCTCTTCTATTACAATGGTCTAATGGAAACCTATCTATGTCACTTTGTATGTATTCAGATGTACCTGCAGGGAAAAATTACCAGAGCCAAATTGCTGGGTCAAAGGGTAATTGCATTTGTAATCCTGATAGATACTGCCAAACTGGCCTTCAAAAGGGCTGTGCTATTTTGTAATCTCGCAAGAGGTACAATGACAATTTTTCCAGATCTGGTCAACAATATATAATTATCACACTTAAGAATTTTTGCCAATCTGATGAAGTGAAAAGTACTACTCCAACACAGTTTAAATCTGCATTTCTCTTATTATGTTGGAGACTGAAAATCTCTTCTTTGGTATAAAGATAATCTGTATTTCATGTTCTGTGAACATGTCCCTTTGCCCATTTTTCTATTGATCTACCAGTCATTTTCTTATTCATTTGTAGGAGCTCTTTATATAGAGATTAACCCCTTGCCCACTATAAATATTTTTTTCCCTGTCATTTGTCTTTTGAATTTACTTATTGTGTTTTTTACCAGGTAAAGTTTTTATCCAAATTAATCAATTTTTTTCTTTTACAGTTTTTGAATTTTAAGTCATACTAAAAAGGCCTTCCTCAAAGTTATAAAGGAAGTTACCCATGTTTTTTCTAGTCCTTTTATGATTTTATTTATTTATTTTTTAAGATTTATTTATTTGAGAGAGAGAGTGAGAGAGCATGTCCACCAGCTCGGTGGGGAGGGAGAATCTCAAGCAGACTCCCGGCTGAGTGCAGAGCCCAACACGGGCCTTGATCTCGTGATCCTGAGATGACGACCTGAGCCGAAATCAAAAGTCGGACACTTAATCGACTGAACCATCAAGGCACCCCTCTAATCCTTTGATTTTAAGCAGATATGAATATATACCCATCTTTTGAAATACTTGCTAGAAATATCATTTTTCACTTTTTCCAACTGAGGTAGACCAGACATTTTATGAACTGCCTTCCTGATTTCTTCCTCCTTTGTCATCATTCTTTTGAATATCACAGTAAACATCATATAAAATGAACTAAATCAAGGTAGAGTTTACTTGAATGGTATGAGATATAGAACCAACCTCATCTTTCTCCAGATACCTACCCACTTGGCCCAATACCATATCCTAAATATTTCATCATTATCCCACTGGAAACATAATTTTTAAATACTTTTCTATTTGTGTAGACAGCAACCTGGAGTTTTAATAAACTTATGGTTCTAATTCTTTAGTCTAGACACCACAGAGGTAAATACAATTTATGCTATTCAGTTTATTTATGGAAACTGCCAAGTTTCGTGAAACTGCATTCACCCAGCACTGTCCTTCCTCCCACATCATCAGTATCTTTTCAACAGACGCTTGACTTGAAGGGATATACAGATGCAAACTGTCACTGAGAAATTTACAGTTTGGAAGTTGCTAAATTATATTTCACAATGAATGTTTAAAAGGCAAGCAATATACCAAAATTAAAGTTTGGCAAAACTCTGTACCTCTTGATATCAGGGTTGTGAGTTCAAGCCCCATGTTGGGTGTGAAGCTTATTAGTAAGTAAGTAAATATAATACAAATCAGATTTTTTGGGGTGCCTGGCTGGCTCAGTTGGTAGTGCATGTGACTCTTGATCTCAGCATTTTAAGTTTGCCCCCCACGTTGCGTGTAGAGGCAACTTAAAAAAACCTTTAAAAAGAAAAAGTTTGGCAAAACTCTCATCAATGACAGAATTCTGGTTTATCCAAGTTCATTTTATATGCTCACAAATGTGACATTCAAAAGATTTATGAAAAAAAAAAGAAAGGAGAAAAAAAGCCCAGAAAAGCAGTTCAGAAACTATCTGGTCCGCTTCAGCTGGGAAAGAGAAAAGTGATTTTTTTTTTTTGCATTTTCATAAAGGCAAATAGAAATAGGGGCGCTTGGGTGGCTCAGTCAGTTAAATGTCTGCCTTTGGCTCAAGTCATGATCCCGGGGTCCTGGGATGGAGCTCCCTCTCCCTCTGCTTGCTGCTTCCCCTGCTTGTGCTCTCTCTGTCAAATGAATAAATAAAATCTTTAAAAAAACAGAAATATGGAACGCTTCACAAAGTTGCATATCATCCTTGTACAGGGCCATGTAATCCTCTCTGTAATGTTCCAATTTCAGTATATGTGCTGCTGAAACAAACATGAGAAATAATATTCTTTAACAAGGACTTAACATTCCCAATTATTTCTATTCAAAAGTTTCCAGTAAACTGGAATTTTTAAGGTAAAAATGAGAAAGATATAGTATTTTACGGTAAATGCTCTTCTACTCCAATATTAATTCCTATCATGTATATCAGCATCCTTCGCGTTTTATCCAATCAATGCATACTGCACATCTTTCCCTGCCACTTGAGGTTGTAAAATTAGTTATCATAGTTCAGTTTCTAAGAGATTTATACACACACACACACACACACATACAGAGTTATAAGCAGCATATCCTTCAAAAATTGCAAGGGGATCAGTTCCTACATAGGGGATGCTCATGTAGTAGACATGAATTATAAAATCTTACATAGGGGATAATAGTACCAGAAAAAATAATGACAGCAACAAAATGATCCTACACTGGGGATGTGGGTCAGGAGGATCCTACGGAGTAAAAGCTCCCCCAGACAGGAATGAAGCATAGCTTCTGAGACCTCTGTGATGTTTCTTTTCTTTTTCTTTTTTTTTTTTAAGATTTATTTATTTGAGAGAGAAAGAGAGTGAGCAGGTGTGTGTGTGGGGGGGGTTTAGGGAGAGAGGGAAAGAGAATCTCAAGCAGACTGCGCTGAGCACAGAGCCTGATGCGGTGCTCGATCCCACAACCTTGAGACCACGACCTGAGCCAAAACCAAGAGTGGGGCGCTTAACTTCCTGTGCCACCCCGGCGCCCCGACCTCTGTGATGCTTCTAAAAGAAACAGAGCTGAAGTGGAAGCCAAAAGCCCGGTGAACACAGAGGCTGTACTCATGCTACTTCTGGGTAGCCTCCCTGCCTCCCGACATCCCCCTTCCCCTCAAGCTGCTGCCTCCTATGTCAGCCTGCAGACTCAGGAGAAAGACTCACAAACCTGATTTCTGGCCCTGAGATGATGCTCTTGAATTTCAACCTTTTTTTAATTTGCAAATGCCTAATGAAGGCAATTCACCCCGGATCATACCTAAGTACCTAAAACTAACCATGAATGCCTACTGCCCCTCCCCTCCAACAAAACTCTATCTTCTCCCATCTGTATCAATAATATTATTATTTTCTAATTTATTTGGACTCCTTCACACCCCCTTACACCTTAGACATCTTCTGACTCTGTCCACACCCTTCGACAGCCACCCACCGAGTCCTTCTCTGGGATATCCCCCATACCGCCCTTCCCGTTTGTTTCCAACTTCAGACTGTCCTCATGACCAGGACCCTGTGCCTACTTTATACACTCTTCACGGATTTCCTTCTTTCCTCACTCCCCCATTTACAAACGATTCTACAAACAATTGCCATGTACCTTTCCCAAGTGGTACCAAAACCTCCAGTGCTCCCCATTATTTCAGCGACAGCCTGAAACCATGTCACTGATCATTTCATTCACTTGACAAATATTTATTGACTCCCCCTTTTGGCCAGGCATGATTCTAGGCATTTGGGACATATCACTGAACAGACAAAACTCCTATTTAATCTTATCTTAACCTATTTTTTCCAGCCCCTCACCTTACTAGTCTCCTAGATAATTATAAACATTATCTATAAATAAATCTATACCAGAAGTTATATTTTGATATAATTACATTTCCAATGATACCTTAAAAAACCCTACTACCTACGGGATTCAGTAGTGAGCAAGACAGATGCTTTTTCCCTATGTCCTACTCACCCCCTCTCACCTTTCTGCTCTGAAAGCTTTCTCCTTTCCCTGCCCTCTAACCCCTGCCCACCCCGAAACACTCAATCCAAACCCTCCAACTTAGCTAAAGACTTTCTTGGGCAACAACGCCCACAGCAGGGACCATCAGTCTTTATCTTGAACAGTGCTTCTGGGGGTGTGTGTGGGTGTGTTTTCTTTTCATGGGTTTCATGAAGCTCCCTAATTAGAACAGAGGTCTCTGAAGACCAGATACTTGTTTTCTCCTTTGCACTTCCTGGTAGGATTCCATAATCACAGAACACTACTGCCAAAGGAAATGTCTGACACCAGTTCATCAAACCAATTTTGCTTCCTGAGAAAGTTGAGGCTTAGGGAGGTTAAGTCATAGATCAAGTGCTTAAAAAAAAAGTGAATCAATATTAATTGCAGACTGGCAGGCATCCTTTTCTTTGTCCCTAGGGACGGAGGAAGATGGCTGAACGGCTTCTTGCATGCAGTTCTTTCCTCCTGGTATCCACGCACATGCTCCCAAGCTGTCTGACAATTTGCTGAGAGCTACTGCCCAGCGGAGGCCTAACTCACTTCACCCTGGTGGATCTGCCTAGTTCTATATGTTTGCCCTCTTTCCAACTGTCTACCGCCTGCCCGTAGCTGGAGATCTCAGTGACGCTAAACAAGGAGACCCTAAGCTCCTAGGTTTTCCAGACTCTAGACTGCTCTCCCTCTCTGCCCCCATGAAATCCAGGGCTTCCTTTAGCTTGCCATATCAATGCTTGACCTTCTGCCCTGGCCAGGGAGCTGCCCTGCTGGGAACCAGAGAGCTCTCTGAGGGAGAGAGCTGGTAACAGCAGGAGCACACAGGTAGAGGTTAATGGAGCCTTAGTTAAAAGTTATCTACAAGTGCAAAATCAGCATAGTCCTTGAGAAGTACAATTTGGAACGGTCTAGTGGAGTCCAGATGTCATCTACTAAAGCAATGAGATGTAGCATGATGTAGGAACGCCAGGATTTTTAGCGTGAGCCCCATTCCTATCCCCTACTGCCGCCATGTCATTCCCTCCACACTATTCATACGGAATTCAAAGAGGCACGTGTGATCCTTTCCTCCCATTCCTCCTACCTACTGAAATGGCAATGGTTTTCAGTAATGTTTCCTGAATCTCCTACAAATGAAAGGCCAGTTTGCCCTTTGCTTGAGCTGAAAAAAGTCAAATTTAACAGAAGCAGTCATATACATGTGGTCAATGTAGATAAGAATGGCTCCTGTCTGTTTCTTCGGGGGGGGCCCAGAAGGACGGATAGTACTTAATTGGCCACAGATTATGAAGCCCACAGTCATCAAATTAGACTGGAGGTAATTGCCCTTCACGTGTTGTTTTAGGCAGCTGTTCCATTATTCACAAGTAAATCTGTGCCCTCAACTTATAATAATCCCTCGATGTCATGGTCTTCTGGTACAGCCGAATTCCATAACCTTGGAAGCCACCAACAGTTCTCTCTCAAATTATCTCTGGACCTGGAAGGATAGTTTGGTGGGAAGAAAATCCTGGTTTTCAAGATCAAAGAATATCCCTTACATCTATGAGAACCTTTGAAATATAGAAACTTCCCACCTAACAGCAGCTAGCAAGTAGCCTTGTTTGTTTCTATCTAAGTAAACAAACTGTTAAAAGCAGAAAAAGAAAAATATTCTCAAGCTCCAAAATCTTCTTCTACCTGATTTTAGCTTCTTTGGGGGAAGGAAACACAGATTCGTGCCTGAACCCAGACCACATGACATCACTCTGTCAGAGAGAGGGCTGCCAGAGTTGTCTCTCCTGCACCCCCTCCCCTCTCTCCGGGTTCAGCTTTTCCTCCCACTCCTCCCCTGCAGACAGGACATCTTCCAATCACTTTGGACTGCCCACCATGTCTGGAACACGCTCTGTAGCTCAGCTTCTGTGATTATCTGAACTTCGTTGACCCAAATTGGGCCACCATGACCCAGGTCAGCCTAACAATAACTGCTGACCCAGACCATGGGCTGGAACTCTTTCTGGTCCCCCCTGCCTCAAGCTGGGACTGATTCAGGAAACTAGGGTGATGCTAGGCCAGCGATCGGTCTTTAAGGGATCCTCCCAGGTCTCGCAGAGGAGGAGGAGACAGATGGGGGCCTGACATGTCAGTGCAGCCAGCCTTCTATTAGCCAGCCACAGACCTGAGCAGATGAAACACCGGTGAATCACTGCCTCTAAGGTTATGTCAACCCTGGTGCACCACCCACCAACACCACCCGCTCAGTAACACAGCATTCATTTGTTCATTTGTTCATTCCTTCATTCGCTATTTAATGAGTCCCTGCATAGATGTAGGCAGATACATCTCAAAATTGCAAATCCAGTAAACTCCTAGTTAGCCTGAACCCACTGAAGTACAAACTTCCATCATCTGGAATGATGGGGTTCCTTCATATAAGTGACACTCTGCCATACTAAACAAACTGATATTACTGATATTCTGTGTCTAAACATACCTCTCCTTCTCTACCAGAAGAACTCGGGTTTATTTATACGGAAAGATACAGAAGTCCCTTTCCTAGGAAGCCTTTCCCAACTCCTCCAGTCTTCTTAGAAGACTTCCCAGCTACATCTGCCACCACAACCTTCCATAACTCTCTCCTCTAGCTATACTGCCCTTTTCTCACTTTCTGCCTTCCATGTTAAGTCCCTTTCTGCCTCAGGGCCTTTGCATATGCCGTCTGTGGTGCTGAAATGTTCCTGCCCATATTCCAACTCATGACTGACCCCAGCCCCACAGCTTCTACTGCTCCCCTCCCTTTATCAAAGTAAGCTTCCCCAGCCTTCAGATCTCAGTTGAACCAGGAAAGCCATCCCTGAGCCCCACCATTATTCACCCTCATAGTCTCACAGGACTTTCCTTCCCTCTGTTTGTCAGAGCTGTACTGTTGAACGGTGATACTATTTGATTAAAGTCTATATCCTCACTAGACTATAAGCTCCATAAGAACAGGGGCCAGGACTCCTTTCATTTATCACTGTAAACACAGGGACTAGCCCAGGGGCACATAGTAGGCAGAGTATTAGCTGAATGAATGAGAGACCTTCTCTACAGTGCTTGGGTCACTGAATTCCAATTGCTTGTTTGTGTACTGGCCCCAAAAGCTGGCCCCTGCCAGCCATCCAGAACCAAATACTTTTCTACAATGTCCTTTTTTTTTTTTTTAAGATTTTATTTATTTATTTATTTGAGAGAGAGAATGAGAGAGAGAGAGAGAGCATGAGATGGGGGAGGGTCAGAGGGAGAAGCAGACTCCCCGCTGAGCAGGGAGCCCGATGCGGGACTCGATCCCGGGACTCCAGGATCATGACCTGAGCCGAAGGCAGTCGCTTAACCAACTGAGCCACCCAGGCGCCCTACAATGTCCTTTTTAAATGGACATTTAGCCCTGTCATCGACACCTTGTATATCCACATTTAGCAACAACGGAGGGTTAAAATAAGATCTTAAGATCCTAAGGTTGAAGATCCTCATGTATACTAAGGTCATGAAAACTGGCCTTAGAATATATCTAAAAAAGGGGAGGCTGGTTGGCTTAGTTGGTACAGCATGTGACTCTTGAACTCAGGGTTGTGAGTTCAAGCCCCATGCTGAGTCTAGAGCTTACATAAAAAAAAAAAAAGAGTATATCCAAAAAGGTTGAAATAAGAATCAAAAATAAAAGGGCGGGGGCACTGAGTACTCCTGAGTGTTTCTGGTCAACTCTGACCTAACCAGAAAAGTCATAACCAAAGAACCTCACTTCCTGACTCCTTTTCAGTTGATGTCTCAGCTGTTTTCACCACTGAGTAGGACCCAAACTGAAGGACTAGAGACAGCAATGTGCCACATGCAGCTTCTTGGTTAGTGGCTGTTATGGGCTGAATTGTGCCCCATCCCCCACAAATTCATATGTTGAAGTCCTAACTCCCAGAACCTCAGAATGTGACTACATTTGGGGACAGGGCCTTTAAAGAGGTGGTTATGTTAAATGAGGCCCTTAGAGTGGGCTGTAATCCAACCGCGACCTGATCCCAGAAGAGGAGATTGGGACACAGACACACATAGAAGGAAGAGCAGGCAGCCACCTGCACGCCCAGGAGAGAGGCCTCGAGGAAACCCACCCTGCCCACACCTTGATCTGGTACATCTAGCCTCCGGGACTGTGAGAAAATGCATTTCTATTCTTTAAGCCAACCAGTCTGGTATTTTGTTATAGCAGCCCTAGCTAACCAATACAGTGCCCCAGCAGTTCTTGAGAGAACTGGAAGGAATGTTTTTGCCAAGTACTCACAAGTATCCGCTTCCCACCCCACCCACCCTTTGCAATCCGATGTGTCGTCAGCTCCCCGCTGCTGCTGTACTTCCTTCTTTATTTGACCAATGAGGACACTGAGGCAGAGTCACAGAGGCGGCTGAGCCTCCGGGGCTATCTGCCTCCAAATTCCATATCCTCTTTTGCCCTAGACCTTCAGATCCAAAAGACCAAAGTAGAGTATAAAATAGGAAATGGGATCCCAATTTGCTTTATTTAGCCCTTAGAAAATGGGCAAGATCACCATTTTAGCTAAGCTGAAGACCCAGATGCATTTGTATGCATCACCCAAATAAAGCGATTGAAATACTGTGAAACAGATGTGAATAGGAACTAATTTTGCTTTTTTAATGAGCATTTTGACCAGATCAATACTACAAAATGCTAAACTGCAAAACATCATTACAATTTAAATACACCTGCCCAGTTGATTGGTTCAAAGAGGCATTTACATTACCTAAAAATGTATTTCTCCTCATAAGAGCAGGAGTCTATTATGTAAAATACAGTCATGAAAATTTTAATTTCACTGCATAAAGGACAGAACCTGGTCTAGCCCACAAACCATGGAAGAACAAAAAGAAACAAAATGCAGCTGAATGCTTCATCAGCTGTCTGTCACTTTCTGAATAGTGACTAATATTCTAATTATTAGTCACCACACTGCAAAGGTGCAATTAGGAAACAGGGACGATTGCTTTAATTTTTGTTGTTGTTGTTAACCCACAATTTGTGAGGCCTGCACGAAAATATGATTTAAGTCCCCATCCTTTTATAAAGGAAAAATGATTACAGTTAAAATTCAGTTCCCCCCAACCAGCATTAAAAAAAAAAAAGCTTTGAAGTTGTATTGACGGATATGACTAACAACTGTAATCACAGAAATAAATTTAGTAAAACGATAATTTATCTGTCACAATTTACTGAGAAAAAAAAATGCAGCACAAGCAGCTGAACGGTGAAGTTAAATGAAAGCAAAGATAGAACTCAGTTTTTAATGAAATGTAGAGCACTATTAATTGGTTTCCTAGCAACAGCCAGGCTAAAATTACTTAACATGTCTGCTCAATCATATGCAAATATGAGTGTTATCCCTTAAATGTTGATTATAGTTGGTCTTTTCAGATGCAAATCCAATGTGTAGAGTGACTGTAAATGTTGACAATGCTGATACCAAAAAAATCCCCTGATTAACATCATTCTGCTGTTCAAAGCACCAGCGCTGAGGATCCACCCTTTGGAAGGGCTGCAAGCGGCTTGGGACGCCATCTTCCTTACCTGCTATCTCACCTGGCCAGGCCCCCAGGCCACCACTGGCATCAGAGAGGACAAACAAAAGAATACTGCTGGGCCTTGCTGAACACCACTGCAATGACTTCTCACAATGCTAGATGATGGGTGGATGATGCTTTCAACTTACAGTTCCATCGGATGATGCAAGGGCTTGCCAACCCAAGACCAAGGCTGGTCTCAGGTTTGGTTTGTACATAAAACCAGACCTTTAGATGAACTCCATCAGAGCCCGAACAGTCAAATTCCCTTCAAAACTGCCAAATGAGGAACTCCTCAACTTTACTTCAGCCTCGTCCTGCTCTTCAAGAGCCACTTGGGAACAACCACATTCCACTGGCAATAGGCACCAAGAAGGGGTGCCTCTAGGGGCAGAAAGTGTGTAGCCCTGTCACGATCACCATCGGGCTCCAGAGCCACCTTAATTTAACACACCACTCCAAGCTAAAGCAATGTGCTTGCCACACTTTCACTTATTCATGCAACAAATATTTATTGCATAATTACAATTTGTCAGGCAATGATCTACGTGCTGGAGAGACAGCAGTGAATAAGAAAAACAAATCCCTATCTTCACGCATCTTAGTGCTGGGGTGAGACAAATCAAGAAACACATAAACAAAGTCTCAGGTAGTGATAAAAAAATAGGGAAGAAAAAAAGTAGCCTAAGGAGGGGAGGAAGAAGGGGAGGGTTCAGGGGACCATGGCATAGAAAGCCTCTCGCAGGGAGACTTCTGCACAGATTTAGAAGGAAAGGAAAAACCCAGGCCCAGGAAGGGGAAAACAAGCCTGCACCCTGGGGCAGAAATGAGCTTGGAACAACATGAAGGCCAGGGAACAGGACGTGTGTGTGTGTGTGTGTGTGTGTGTGTGTGTGTGTGTGTGATGTTACGTGTGTGAGTGATGTGACGTGACAAGCGCAGCTTTGAGCTAAGGTCCTAGCCCCTGCCTTATAGTATTTCAGGGACACTACTATCTCTAGGAGTGTACTTCAGGACTAAAAGATGGAGTGTAAGTAAGGAAAAAGGAGGAGTCTGTCCCACTGAACCCTAACAGTCTTTTCCTCTCCAGGTCAGGTCTCACTGCTCCCCTGACCCCTGAGAAATTTCTGAACCAACTGGAAAGTACAATCTTGAACTGATGTCCCCTAGAGGAATGGGGGTAGGTTTTTCTGGCCAAAGCCCTCTGCTTGCAAGCCTTCAAAGATTAGGGACTAGACAGTTTGTTCCTGACACCCAATCAAGACTCCAAGATATGCCAGACAGTGGCCGGAAGCTCGGGACATATATTCCAAGAAGTTCTGAAGCTTGCTCATAAGGAGAATTGACAAAGATTATACAGACAGCTCCATTACCAAGCCTAGGATCCCCAGACTAATCTTACGAGTGCTGGGCCAAGGGACGGACAGATTCTTCTTCCAACACATCACCCTTTGGCCTTATACATCATGCCTTAAGTCTTTGAAGGCTTTAAGAGTTAGCATTAAACGCAAATGACCTTAAGAGAAACTTGTGAAAGCTTGGGTGTAGTCCACCTGGGAGTGGGGCGGGCTAAGGGCTTGGTTTCAGCCTACAAACACGCCAGAGGAACCTATGGAAGTGGGACAGGGCTTAATCCATCTGATTGGCCGAGAACAGACCTGCTTTGGGAATGGTGTCAGAGAAGATGCCACACCGGTGTGTATGATACAAACATTTTACCAGTCTTGCCTTAATTCATGTGAAGCCTTAACAAGAAACAGCGCCAGGACTTCATTTAGCCTGGAGTCTAGAAAGGAAAAAAAAAGTGCCAAACTGTTTCATCAAAGCGGAGCCAAATGTCAAAAAGAAAGAAAAATGGGGCCCACCACTCCATTAGAAGGACAGCCCTCTCTTGGCAGCTTCTAATCACAGCTGAAGGAGGCCAATACACTCAAATAAATTTTGAGTTGCAGAGCAAACAGGTTGTACATGCGACCGTAGTCCTGGTCACTGAGATGTTTCTTTTAGGCCCGTGGTTCTTGAAGCAGCATCAGCAGTGCCTGGGCCCTTATTAGAAATGCATATTCACAGGTCCAGCCCCATATTTACTGAATTAGCAATCTGGCAGTGGGCCCAGAAATCCGTTTCAACAAGCCCTCAGGTGGTTCTATGCATGCTAAATTTGAGAGCCAGTTTCCGAGGCCCATTCAGCAAGATGGTGTGTCTCCTCTGAGTTTATGCTTAGCACCATCTTGCTGCAAATTATTTCAGTCGACAGGAAACCAAGGATAGAGCTGCACGGTACCTTCAGCACGTGGCATGCGTTCAAAATAAACACACTAATTGTGTGAATTCCTGACACAGTAACTTCTTCCAAAGAATGCACCACTCAGAACATAAGATGCTGATTTACTGATTTCTTAAGATAACCGATTTTTCTGGCAAAGAGAGAAAGGAAAAAAAGAAAGTTGGTTATTATCTAGGAAACCCGGGTTTGGTGGAGCCTTCTGAGAGAAGCTCTGAGGATCACTGAGTTCTCTGATCTACTGCTTGTCTCCCTTCCTGGACCCATTCCTGCACTGTGAAGGCTCCGTTCCGAACAACAGGAGCTCCCTCAGGGGGATGGAGGGTCTCAGAGGAGGACTCACTGCAAACACTCCAAAAGCCCTTGCTGAATGGATGACTCCCTCTCATTCTTATATTTGAGAGAGAATATTCTAACTTTTTAGTGTTCCTGACCATAAAATAGATGTTACACAGCAAACGTTTATCAAAAACACTGAAGATGAAAAAATAATCTAGAAGATGCTTTAATCACTGTAAGATAAATATACATGAGGAAACCTACAATCAGAAGGGTGAATCTCCAAGTTAACTGTGCATCAGAATCACTTGTGATGCCTGATAAAAATGCAGACTTCTGGGCCGCATTGCCAAACATTTTGATTTATTCGAGTTGGGGTCCAGTGTTCTGCCTTTTGAATAAGCATGCCCAGGTGATTTTGATGCAGGGAATTGTACTTAAATTACTGACATGGGGGGCACCTGAGTGGCTCACTCGGTTGAGTGTCCTACTCTTGGTTTCGGCTCAGGTCATGATCTCAGACTTCTGAGATCGCGCCCCGCATCGGGCTCCGTGCTCAGCAGGGAGTCTGCTTGAGGTTCTGTCTCTTTCTCTCCCTCTGCTCCCCCCCCCAACCCCCGCTCTCTCTCGCTCTCTAAAATAAATCTTTAAAAAAAATAAAATAAATATTTAAAAAATTACTAACATGATAACTTCTCCCATTTTCAAGGGGTACTAATAAGGGGTTGAGAGGGTTTTTTTTTAAGGAAAATAAAGCAGTTCTAGAGCAAAAGAACTACAGGTTGCTTTTTTTCTATGTGTGCTAATGTTGGAAAACTGTAGTTGAGAAAAAGTTTGTATGTATCTATCATTAAGGTAACTTTTTAATAAGTAACTTTGACTACAAAAGTTACTCATGTTCATTGTAAAAAAGATACTAAAAAAGTAAAAGGGAGAAAGCAAAAATACCCATAACCCCACCTCTGAGATAACTTGGTATATTAATATTCTTCCAGATAACTTGCTTTCACACACGCACACACACACTTTTTTAAAAAAAATAGTAGGATTAGAGTATATGTAGTTATTGTATTATGTTTTTTACATCTAACAACATTGTCGACATCTTTCTACCACTCCTTGATTCTTTTAAAATGACAGAATGTCTAAATATTAACTCTCTATTGGCTAAGAGGTTTTTAAAAAATAATCAAGGAATTAAAATTCTATCTATGTGGCCAGTACATAAATATGCACAATGAACACATAAATACAAATATTTGTGTCATTTGTACAAGTATGCTAGAAATCTCATTATTGTTTTTATTTAAGTGATTTAGCATTAATAGAGTTTATTAGCAATTTTTATTAGCTCCTTAGTTCATTTTAATGAATGTGTACACATTACTTAAAGGCCTCTAGACATATATATACAATATATTAACACAACAAGTATTCACTTTAATGAAACTTATTAGACCAACGTTTTTCTCATTAAATTCAAAAGGAGCCAAAAGACTTTACTGGAACAAAATTGAGATCCAAAAATATATATCTATATATTTTAACATGCCCTGAGAGTCTATAAACTTTAATTCTATTCAACCAGGAAGTGGCCAAAACATGAGTGCATTTCACAGAATATACTCATCATAACTGGAAAGGTAAATTCTTGCATGTTTTATAAACAGGGCAGGAAGAATGGGAGTCTGTATGACTAGCTCACATTCACACTCTCCTACAATACTTGGTGGCAGAAAGCTTGCAGTGGATTCAACACTTAGTAGACATGGGAACTTAAGTAAGCCACTCGATTTTCCGGTGCTTCCATTCCTCATCTGGAAAATGAGGATGCTAATACATAAATATCTGTGTTGTTGGTTTCCCAAGGGTTTTCTGAGGGCCAAGTGGGATAATACAAGTGAGGTTCTAAAGTACTATGCCAACGTTACCCAGAGTCTAGCTGAGATCTCGTTCTCCGAAATAGTGCTCACTCACCACTTCTTAGCCTACTACCACTCCCTTCAATCTCTTGAACACAAGAGATTAGACAGAATGCAAAATCTAGGTGTGTTAGGCCAAAGAACAGGGAATAATTTAACCTTTTTTTTTTTTAAAGATTTTATTTATTTGACAGAGAGAGACACAGTGAGAGCGGGAACACAAGCAGGGGGAGTGGGAGAGGGAGAAGCAGGCTTCCCACCAAGCAGACAGCCCAATGTGGGGCTCGAACCCAGGACCCCGGGATCATGACCTGAGCCGAAGGCAGAGGCTCAATGACCGAGCCACCCAGGCGCCCCTAATTTAACCTTTTAATACTTGGCCTGAGAAATGCTTTACAAGGGAATCAGACCCGAGGGTCCCTTACTACGATCATGGAAAGTCCAAGTGATATATTCTCCAGGAGCAACTGTTCTCTGAGAGTGATGGGCATGGCCCCACCTCAGGTTTATCATCACCAGTACCTGGGGAGCTTTTAGAAACAAAGACCTGACCTATCACAGTCGTTTCTCAGGCAATTATTCTTGACATTAAACATTGCTCATTAGTATCCATAAGCCTGGGAACCCTAAGTACACCACGCGTGAGCTGCATGTTGGTGACTTGTATATTCGCGAGGACAGAAGGCCTTCAAAACTGTGCTCCATCACTTCAACAAAAACTAACTTAAATGACTACCTGAAGGTCCACAATGAACTTTCCCCAAGGTCAGGGAAATAGCAAAAGACTGCCAATCACCTTCCAAAACCTTTTTTATTTTACCACAACCTTTCCTCCACACATAATACCACAATCTGCACTAGAAGAGTAAAAATTTTTAAAATATCCTCAAAATCATAATTATCATCTCTTTTCCTATAAGCAACATAAGCAAAAGGGACAGACATTTGGCCCCACCAACCTGCTCTTTGCACAACTGGACAAAGCTCTGGACACAACATTCTTTTATTCATTCAACAAATGACCAAAATCAGCATTCCTCAGCACCAACCACAAATCTGCAGAGCTTCTCCCAGAGCCGCATCCTACAGTTTGCATCCAGTTCTGTTGCGGTGCTTTTAGAGAGTCAAATACTGCCTGATTCTTCGAACCTCTGGCTTGGAAAACTGCGCTGTCGCTTTGCCACAGGCATTCTTTCTCAAAAGCGTCTCCTCCTCTGCAGGAAAAGCAACAGCACAGTTCTCTCCATTTACTACTGTTAGGTGCAATTCTTGAAATCCGGTGGGATTAAAAAAAAAAAAAAAGACCAACACACAAACCTTCAAATTAAGTGTATTCAAAATCTCACCTGGAACATACTGGTCAGAGACTGACCATGTAAAATATTGATTAAAACGAAAAACTCTTTAATCATACTGGCCCCACGATCAGTTGTTTCTTGGCTAAAACATTTCTTAGTTGAAATCCCAAGGAGAATATCATTATATGTAATTTTCCTGCTATAACTGATGGAATGGAATGGAATAAGTGCTCATTTTGAAAACATGTAAGTTATTGGTCACTTGATTACCATTAGAGAATACTAATTTAGGGTAAACAGTATGTGGCAGTCTTGGGCTGAAAGATCATCAGCAATGAATTCATTAGGGAGAGAGGATCAGCAAGGCTCAGCTAATTTATAATACTGACCGCAACATGAAATCAAGTTGTGTTTCAGAACCAGAACTCATTAACAGTGCAATGGGAGAAAAAAGAGCAAAGACTATTTTGCTTACAAGCTGGAAGACTTGTGGGAACGAAGATGAGGATACTCATTGCTTAGGGGAAACCAAGACTGCCATAAAGCTTTCAAAAGAGTCAACATCAAGGACGAGGAAAGATTCTTCAGGGTGGTAAGGAGAGGATTAACTAGAAGTTATAAAGTGAAATTATTGCAAATGCAATTTGAGCTACACATAAGGAAGCAATTTCCAGCCATAATTTTAATTAGGAGTACAGAATGATCTTTTGTGTAATGATGGCCCTTCATCATTACCATTATTCAGAATTACCCTGCCTCCACATGCATAAACAGCGTGGAAATGAAACATAGATGTGGAAGAAAGGTCAACCATAATCAATTTTTTTAATCCTCCAACTGCAGGTGAAATTTTCCAAATAAAATACCCGAATACAGTTAGCTCTCAATTTATATTTAATTTACCAGCAATTAATAAGCCCAGAGAGCCACTACTCTCTCCCACCCTCGACCCCAACCCATCTCTGATTCTTCACACTACATCCAAATATGGAACTTCCTGCTAATGCTGCACAAGAATCTTTAAAGATACCCGTGGAACTCTTGAGAGAATCTGTGAGTGGAGGGAAGGAAGAAGCCATAAAAAGCAGACACTGCTTTAACCACAGAGGCAAATTCCCAAGCAAGAAAGGCTGGGTCTTCCCTGTCCAAAAAAGGTCATCCTCCATACCTCTCATACGGTTCACTCATCTTTAGTTTGCCATTTATTTATTAAAATAGGAAATTCATTTGGCTTCATACTCTTAAAAATGCAAATAATTTTATAAGCAGACCAGACCATATCAATTATTCACACCGTGAATCAGATCTGCTTTCCTAGCACAAGCTATAACTGGCTGCCTTGAAGAAATGAGTTTTGAATGGGAAGCGGTTAAAAGGGGAAGAAAGGTAAAATACAGTTTAGAAAATGAAATGCTATGGGGGTATGGCAGGGAAAGGGTACCACAACGGAGAGATAAAATTAAACAATCATGGGGCGCCTGGGTGGCTCAATCGTTGAGCGTCTGCCTTCAGCTCAGGTCATGATCCCGGGGTCCTGGGATCCAGCCCCGCATCAGGCTCCCTGCTCAGTGGGAAGCCTGCTTCTCCCTCTGCTGCTTGCCCTGCTTGTGTTCCCTCTCTGGCTGTCTCTCTCTCTGTCAAGTAAATAAAATCTTAAAAAAAAAAATTAAAGAATCATAAGAACACCTGCTGCCTAGATAAAAGGATACAGATAAGAGAGAAGATGACAATGTACAAATTGTGTTTACTTTTTAAAATCTGCCAGGAGGACCCAAGAAAGAAAATAGAAATGTTCTCTTTTCCCTTTTTCTTTACCTAGCAGCAACTTGCTTTCAGGACCCAGAATTCAACTTAGCATTGTGCTTTCTATATTACAGGCACTCAATGAACATCAAACAAATGCATGGATGATACCCCCACTATTACTCAAAATGAAGCAAGCCAGCTCTGAGCTATCCTGTCTGCAAGCAGCAGTTTTCCCAAGTGATAACTAGGTCAGTGGTGGGGGAGGAGGGAGGGAGATTAATATTTTCCTTATATAATAACATCATCAATTACTCTGCAGAGATACAGACTATTTGAAACACACACATGCACATGTTACACTGCATGCACCCAGAAACACAGGTTTGAGTGAAGATGAAGCATGGAAAATTCTAGTCCCAGTGTTTGTGCTCCCCAAAATGAAAGACCCCTTTCTCCTCAACAGGCTATGTATCAAACAACTGTGTTGCTACTACAAACATTAACTAAAAGGCAGATGTGAGACAGAGCTTTCACCATGTGGTACAAAATACAGTTTAAGACGGAGGGGTTGCTACATGTTATGAGTTTTACAATTGTTCTTATGTCAGTTAATTGCTTATAAGAGCAAACAGCACACTGCCACGTGCTCATAACTGAATGTTCTTTGGCTATTTTAATAAGAAATGGTTTGGATTTATAGCAAAATAACTCTACTCAGGACTTTCTGCCAAAATCTTATCTGATCAATGCCCCCCACACGCGGACATCTGGGGACGGCGTTTTGAGAGAGAACATGGAGGAGATGTTTTGAAGGGCAAAAGAGAGCTTCAAAAGAAGCAACTGCTTCTTAAGTCTGATCAATAGTGAGGAGCATGAACTGTAAAATGCCTCTTAAAAACTCTTTTCAGGCTGAGGTGAAGTGACATTTACAGCAACACCGAGAACAAAACACTTCTAAATAAGTTGGTGGTATTCTGGTTAAGTAGGTGGCACCAACATCAAATTCTGTTTGTATGTCTGTATCTAGGGAGAAGGAGGTTATCAACAGATCCATCTCTAGTCCTCTTCCTGCATTACCGTCTTGCGCTTTTGTCCTGGCTCTCTTGTTTTAAGCAACACTGTGTAATGAAGTTTCTGCAAGCTGCTGAGATTGGCAACTGTACAAATACCTTTTTTCCATTCTCCCCGTTTCACCTCAGGAAAAACATTCATTTTTCCAAAATGTATGGGTAGCACCGCCAATCTAGAATGCTGTTATGGAAGCCAAAACCGTAACAACCACGAGGACCATCATAGCAGGGACTAATTATTGGAACGTTCACGGCGGGCAGGTACCATGCTGGACCGTCTGCATTTGGAGCCTTCCAACTCTGTGAAGAGGTATACTCTTATTTTACAGGTGAAGAAAATGGGGCACAGCAAGTTTAAGTGACTCGTTTGAGGTCATACCGCTAAGAATACATGGTTGAAATGGGATTCAAACCCAGATTTCCTAACTCTAAACCCAAGCCGTTATCCGCCACACTACACTTTTTCTGGCTCTTGTGATCTCTTTTTTTTTTTTTTTTTAAAGTTTAAGAATTTTATTTATTTATTTGACAGAGAAAGAGAGAGCACAAGCTGGGAGGAGGTCAGAAGGAGAGGGAGAAGCAGGCTCCCCGCCGAGCAGGGAGCCCGATGCAGGGCTCAATCCCAGGACCCTGGGACCACGACCCGAGCCAAAGGCAGACGCCCAACGAAATGAGCCACCCAGGCGCCCCTCCTGTGATCTCTTAAATGGGAAGTCAGCCTTCCTTGAGAAAGAAAAAAAAAACCAAAAACTGGATACACACAAGGATATGGCCTGTGTTCTCCAGCAAGGATAGGCCAGAAACAGTAGTGTGTTTAGAACGGAGACAGAACACCACCTCAGCTGAGATGGGGGAGGCTGGGCGCCTTAGGCAGGCAGTCGAGTTGTGCTATGACCGAAATCCACCAGTGTTCACTGAGCACCTGCCACACACCAGCCACATCAAACCCTGCCAGAATTTCCGAGGTCAGAGTCCTTGTCTTCGTGGATTTGCAGTCTAGTCGGGGGGAAAGACCAGCAGGGGTAGCAGTTAAAACACCACGTGATCAGACCCAATACTGACAGAAGTACCAACTGTTCCGGCGAAGGGGTATGCCAGGTGGAGGAGGACAGAGGGCCTGCCAGGAAGGCCTCCCAGAGGCACCGGACCACAAGATAAGCCATGAGGGAGCCGCCAGAATGAAGTAGGCAAGCCGGAGGGCCAGGGGGTCGGATGGGCCCTCCTCATCAGCAGTGTGCGGGAGGGGAGGCCAGAACCGGAAAACAACGGCTAATACTGCGTGCTGACCCTGCGCCAGGCCCTGTGCAAACGTTCGACCATCCAACCACCCTACACGCTGGGCCTCTTTTTCTGTTTTTTTTTAAGATTTTATTTTTAAGTAATCTCTACACCCAACATGGGGCTCAAACTCACAACCCTGGGCTCAAGAGTCTCACGCTCATCCAGCTGAGCCAGCCAGGCACCCCGCTAGGCATCCTGACCCCATCTTACCAGTGAGGCAGCCGAAGCACAGAGGAGGGCAGTGACTGGCACTAAGCGACTCAGCAAAGCAGTAGGGATGCAACTGAAACTCAGGACACCCCACCCCAAAGCCCACAGCGGACCCTGTGCTATATGTGGCCTCTCAGGCTCAGACCAGGGCTTACACAGGGAAGTGACCTGATAGAAAACCACTCTTCCAGCCATATGAAAAGTAGGGGAGAAGGGGTGGGCTGGAGGCACAAGGCCAATCAATGCGAAGAGGCAGCATTTTCTAAACTTCTCCACCTCGTTGGTATCTCCTCTGCCCTGCTGCCAGGCGCCCCCCACAAACCTGTGGCATTCCAAAACAAGAGGGCGAAGTTTACCTGGGGAAACTGATCTGCAGGAAACCAGAAATACCTTTCCCCACTACTCTGAGCTCCTCCACAGCATTTATCACAGGCATCAGGAATACTTCCTTTCAAGTCCTTTTCTACCCCTGAATGGTCAGCTCCCAGGTGAATTATGCATAACTTGTCTTCGTGCATCCCCAGGATGTAGACGGCAGTGTTTTCTGAATGGTGCCCTCCCCTCTCCACTGGTGCTGTTCCTCAGTACTTATCACATGAGTGGTGTCTGCAGTGGAGCCAGGAACTCAGGATGGCCAACCTGGATCCTTTAGACCATCTGGCAAATGGGAATGACTTGGTGACAAGCAAGAGAATACTACGCTTGGAAATGAAGAGCAACTGAGTACCCATAGGGATACTGTTACTAGTGCTAACATTTATGGGTACTCATCAATTCATTTAATTGTCATGACAACCTTATAGGGTAGATACAATTATTACCCATTCTCCTGATAGGGAGACTGAGGCACAGGCAGGTTATACACCTTGCCTAAAGCCACAAAGAAGGTAAGTGGTAGAGCCAAAACTCAATTCTAGGTGATCTCACTCAGAGCCCACAGTCTTTTTTTTTTTTTTTTTTTAAAGATTTTATTTATTTATTTGACAGAGAGAGACACAGCGAGAGAGGGAACACAAGCAGGGGGAGTGGGAGAGGGAGAAGCAGGCTTCCTGCGGAGCAGGGAGCCCGATGTGGGCCTCGATCCCAGGACCCTGGGATCATGACCTGAGCCGAAGGCAGACGCTTAAAAACTGACCCACCCAGGTGCCCCTCAGAGCCCACAGTCTTAACAACTATCCTCTACTGACCACATCTCAGGAGAAAAACTAAAAGAGGGGAGATCCATATTCCAGAACCATACCTAGTTCGTGTTACAAAGCAAGTAGATGTAGCCTCCCTGTAGGGCTTACATGTTTATTAAAAGGAGAGAGTAAAATATAGATAGAACAGCATATATTTTCAAAATCCTGATGCTGGTAAGACATCCTAATGGAAATAGAGCCAGAAGCTACTCTCATTTCTACAACTCGATGAACAGACCCCGCCAACTCAGAAAGGCACAGAGAACAAGTTAATAATGGCCTAAATACAAAAGCATAGCTTCAAATCCAACCTACTATTAATTAATTTATGTATTGCCACTAGGGAGGAGGCAGTTAGTATTAAGTTAGATTAAATTATGGAGAAGCTTCAGCATTGCTGTGACTACTTCAACAGTAATTATTAAGTTGCTATGCCTTCCCTCCCTAATAAAAACCCCTTTATTCTCATTCTCAGAATGCTTTACCGTTCACCTGTCGCTAGCTTCTTTTGACAGGCATGACAAGCTTTCAGATTAAAGACACTTTTCAGAGAGAACAAGGAAATCGGATTTGTAAATCCTACCAGGTTTCCGATCCAAACTTCGCCTCTGAAGAATATTTGTCTCCAGTTTGCTCCAAAGGGTCCTGGGTCTCATTGCTGTGTTGAATGTACACCTGCCAAGACCGACAGGCCCCAAGGGAACTGTGGACATCGGGGACAGGGAAAGGGGGGCTGAACTGGCAGTCCAAGGACCTGGGCTCACTCCTGACGGGCTCTGTCAATCTGCCCTCAGTCTCCATGTCTCTAACACAGAGGCACCTGCCCTACTTCCCAGAGTCGGCAGGAGGCTCAAAGGAGATAACCTACGTGAACAGGCTGTTTGCAAATGGTAAACCACACAAGCATGAATTGATTAACCGATAACTAATTAGTTGACTAGTTAAATGACTAGTTCAGTAGTCAACTCACTGATTAATAAGGTCCCAGAAAATCTCAAGTGGAAGGGCTGAGTTACTATTCCATGGCCCAGCTCTAAAGGCCTCCAGTCCTGCTACTCTTACCCTATTAGAGGCACATTTCCCCACTGCCTAGAGTGACACCTCACCCTGGTTCACGCTCTGCCACAAAACACTGCTTTTGTGTGTCCCTGTCAGCATCTGAGGACATGAAGGGCCATTGGCCTGCTCCTGAAGTGGCCAAACCTTTCAAGGAAAAGACCAGAGAAAATTCTGAGCAAGGGCTCATTCCTTCCCCTGTACCTGCTAGAGGGCCAGGGAATACTTAGTAACTCTGTTGCCCTGAACTCAGTTACTCATTCATTCAGTGTATTCGCTGAGGACCCACTATATGACCAGGCCCCGGACACAAGGATGAAGACAGCAGCTGCCATCAGGGAGCTCAGTGTGGCGTAGGAGGCAAGAGCCCTATGGGTGAACACAGGAGTACTGAGAGTGTGCTGCTGATTGCAGGGGGGGTGGGGGTGGGGGACGGGGGATGGAGACAGAGGCCATGGTTCTTTCAAGAAAGGGAAGGGGGTGGGTGGCCAGACCAGGAATCGTGGAAGGGCTCCTATAAAGCCTGATCAAGTCACTATAAGCCCCAGTTGCCCAGAAAATACACAGACAGCAATGTGCTGACATGTCAAAATAGAGGAGCTCTAAGAGAGATAAAAATAGTTATTACAGTATTTTTACTGCAGTCTGGGAAACCTATGTCTGCCTGCCCCTCACCCTAAACCCCAGCGAGCTTCTGATTCAGTGGATCTGAGCTGGGGAGAGAACATGTATGCCCTTAAAGGGTTCTACATGATTTTAATATCTAACCCCCAACAGATTCTGTTGGTTCTTCCAATATTTCTGGGCTCACACACAAACGATAGCATTTATACAGCCCGTTGAATTAACGTGGAGGTGACTGGCAACACCTATATGGGGATTGGTGGGGAAAAATCAGTTTTCTTTCTTTATATTACATGATTATGGTAAGGACAATTATTACATTATTATAAGATGATATATGTTACATTATTATGATTATTATACTTTTATGATAAAAATGCTAGGGAAGATATTAAACAATAGATTTTTATAAATGTTCCAAATACAATCTTTTGAAATCACTACATTCAAGAAGTTTACAAAGGGAGCCATGCAAGTGAGGTTCAAATAAAATTTGAACCGTTACAACTTTCTGAATGGTTGTAGGAAATATTAAATGTTTTACCGCAGTAAGAACTTTATGGCCATGACTCTGTGGTAGCACATGTGAAACCCATTCCCAGCACGTAGTTGTAGGAAGCTCTCAGTTAGGTTATGTTATCCCAGCTTCTAATTTGAGGTAGAACAAAAATTCACAGGCTCAGAAGACGCAGCCACAGCCTGTATCCTGTTCCAGTAAAATCCCAAGCCAAATGTTAAATAGAAAGTTGATCTGGACACAACTCAGAGCCACGTGACTTCTAGAAAGTTTAAGTTAACAAACAAAATGAACAAGCAGCTCCTACATCACCTGACAACCAGAAGAGAAGGTTTAAGAAAAGAATTTTTTCAAGGCTCAGTTTTCTGAGCTTTAGAGGTGGAGTCACAGAACTTACCCTATGTTCTTTAGGTACACAGTGAGGGAATGCCAGAAAATTCCTGTAAGGTGTTGGTAAGAGGCCAACACTACTCAAAGCAGGCCAGTTTCCTAAGTAAAAAGGCTGTATTTAGAGTAAGATCACATTAATTCCAACAAGACTCTCAATTTAACTTTTATGCTGTTATATCATCTACAGTCCCAAGATCAAACTATTGACTTTTTCAACAAAAGCATGCCTAAGAACTGGAGGCTTCATGACCATCAGGCATAGACCAAGGCTCTCTGATGCCTCAGGCCTTTTCAGTGCTGTTCCTTGCTTGGTAAGTCCCTGCCAACACTTGTGTATGTTGTGAACTCACCCATATCCTTCAAGCTCCAGTTCAAGGCTATGTATTTCTCTGGTGAAGCCTTCCCTGACTCCCTCAGGTACAGCTCCTACCTACAACACCTTGAACCTTGAACATATACATCTTCCTTAGAACAAGTGTCTTATGGAATTATAAATTTTGGCCAGTGTGTCTGTCTCTCCATTACAGGTAGAGACCACATCCTTTGGTGATGATACTCCACTCACCACACAGAACTAGGTGTATAACATGCTGTTATTTACTGAAGGAACTAATAAATGGATGAACTCTTTCTTCTACCCTCTAGCAATTCCCGAAGTATCCGTCTACATCAAGGAGAAGAAACATTCCCTATGCCCAGTCTTGAGAACTGCAGACAGATCCTTTAAGTGTAAGAGAAAATGATACCATCCATAAAAGGAACCTTGGTATAGTTTCACCAATGCAGCCTGAATGACCCTTTAAAAACATAAGCCAGGTCTTGGGGCGCCTGGGTGGCTCAGTCGGTTAAGCGACTGCCTTCGGCTCAGGTCATGATCCCAGGGTCCCGGGATCGAGTCCCGCGTCGGGCTCCCTGCTCGGCGGGGAGCCTGCTTCTCCCTCTGACCCTCCCCCCTCTCATGTACTCTCTCTCTCTCATTCTCGCTCTCTCAAATAAATAAATAAATCTTTAAAAAAAAATAAGCCAGGTCTTATTTATTATTTTATTATCTGTCTGTTCCTGCTAAAATGTTAAGTTCCAGAAGGCAGAGTCAACTCCATTCACTGCTGAATCCCCCGCCCAGGACCTAAAAAGTACCTGGAGAAGGGGCTCTGTAAAAACAAATAAAATAAAATAAATTGTTGAACGAAGGAATGAATGAACGAACGAACGAACTAACAAATGAACCTCTGAAGATAAAGTTCTGGGTGGGATGACTAAGAGAAAGGAAAGAACTTGGAACAGATTCTGCACTGCTAAGCATGTTTACAAATTGCTTTATAATCACTAATTAGCTTTTCTAAACCACATCCCCTTGGATGCAGACAGTACTATCCTCCCAAGTTTAAGATAAGGGAATTCAAACCCAAGGTCACACAGCAAATCAGCTTCAAGTTCAATGCTTAGCCCCTAGCTGGTAATAAGAACAAGATTAAAGATACTGCTGATCTGTAAAAGGTTGAAATATTAGAGGAAATAAAACAGCGGAAGGCATGGGACCAAGAACCATTTGCACATATTCTCAGCACACTGCATCAAAAGAAAAACAGACTGTTCTGTCTGGAATCGTAAGTTCTCAGTGTGTGTACACTGCATTATTCAGTCATCAGTTTCCACGGCCCTGAGAGGCAGACATTTGCAGGAAACAATGGGAGCTGCAGTCTCGCTCCTGAGTCTCAGGCCCAGCCTGTCAATCAGCAGTGACACCACTGTCACCGGAAGGACAGGGTGGCTGGGGCTCGCTCTCACCAGGGCCGGGATAAGCTCTTGACAGGGGATGGACGGGAAGGAGACAAGAGAATAAAACACCTACAGAAAGAAAGAAAGAAAGAAAGAAAGAAAAAGAAGAAAGAAAGAAAGAAAGAAAGAAAGAAAGAAAGAAAGAAAGAAAG
>NC_058414.1:58429029-58465959 GCF_002201575.2 Neomonachus schauinslandi
AAGAAAGAAAGAAAGAAAGAAAGAAAGAAAGAAAGAAAGAAAGAAAGAAAGAAAGAAAGAAAGAAAAAAGAAAGAAAGAAAGAAAGAAAGAAAGAAAGAAGAAAGAAAGAAAAAAGAAAGAAAGAAAGAAAGAAAGAAAGAAAAAAGAAAGAAAGAAAGAAAGAAAGAAAAAAGAAAGAAAGAAAGAAAGAAAAAAGAAAGAAGAAAGAAAGAAAGAAAGAAAAAAGAAAAAAGAAAGAAAGAAAGAAAGAAAGAAAAAAGAAAAAAGAAAGAAAGAAAGAAAGAAAGAAAAAAGGAAGAAAAAAGAAAGAAAGAAAGAAAGAAAGAAAGAAAGAAAGAAAGAAAAGAAAGAAAGAAGAAAGAAAGAAAAAAGGAAAAAGAAAGAAAGGAAGGAAGGAAGGAAGGAAGGAAGGAAGGAAGGAAGGAAGGTTAAATCAAACAATAGGATAACATCAAAAATAAATACATATAATCACAGTTTAATCACAGTATAATCATCTAGCAGCAAATATACTCAGTTATATTATAAATGGGACTCTAAATTATACCCCCCAAATAAAGGAAAGTGGACAGATGGGTAAAGAGTCCTAATCTATTTCAGGTAAAATCAAAATTAAATTTGCTGAAAAATTATACTTGCTTTCCCAGCATTATTAGTCAATCCAAGAAGGGAGAGTAAAATATAAGTCTTGATGAAACCTAGAAATTCATTTCGGTTGGTCTTTTTCAATTTACTTTTTATTTAGTCTGGGAAATGAGACCAATCTCCTCTCTTCTGATTTAAAAATTATTTTCCACTAAAACCCACCAACACACTCAAAACTATGAGAAGGCCAGAGGCCACAGTGAGTCTGCACTGATAAATGGGGAATAAAGGAACCAAGAGCATCACAAAACAAGACAGCCCCCATCCTTAATCTTCCTCAAGCCTAGTCCACATTGTCAGCAAGTAGAAAGACGTAGGGAAAGGTAACTAAGATGTCCATGGCACTGAAGTCTCCAAGGCCAGCCTCAAGTGTACAATCTTTGCTTCTCCAGATATCGAAGGTCTGACGCTGTGAGGTCATGCTCCCAAAATACTGAAAGTAAATATGAAAGCACACCTGAGCACATACTGAAATGGAGACAAGGAAAATCCAAAGTGGAGAATAAATTATACCCTGACCCTGCAGTTTAATCAACCACTCACTTAAACTCAACCCTAAGTAATGTCAGATGAAGCATTTTTAAACATTTAGCACAGGAGTTTCTTGTAGACCCCCAACAAACATTAACAATACTGAAAATGGTTTGCTAATAATTCACCTTCAAAGGAGCACAAAAAGTGATCCAAAGCTCGCTCTCTCCGTATTAACTTTTTCAAACAGCTTTACTGAGATGGAATTTGTACAAAATATAAGTCATTCATTTTTTTTTGAAGATTTTATTTATTTATTTGTCAGAGAGAGAGAATATAAGCAGGGGAAGCGGCAGGCAGAGGGAGAAGGAGACACCCTGCTCAGCGGGACTCGATCCCAGGATGCTGGGATCATGACCTGAGCCAAAGACAGATGCTTAACCAACTGAGCCACCCAGGTGCCCCAAAAGTTATCCATTTTTAAGTGTACAGTTTGCTGAGTTTGGGTAAATGTATACAGTTGTATAACCCACCACAATAAAGAAAGAGAACATCTGCATCACCCCAAAAAAGTTCCCTGGTGTCTATTTTGTAGTCAAGCCCCCTTCCTCCATCCCAGGCCCTAGGCAATCACTGATCTGTTTTCTGTCCCTGTAGTTTTGCCTTTTCTAGAATGTCACAGAAATAGAATCACACAGTAGAAGCCTGTGTCTGGGTTCTTTCACTACACTTGACAGTTCTGAGACTACTCAGGCATGTTGCCATGTGAATCAGGTGTTCATTCCTTTTTATTGCTGAGTAGTATTCCGTTCCTTCACATCACTTGTATGTTCTTCCTAGAAGCCCTAACAGGAGCCCTGTGCTAACACTCCAAATGCTATTTCTTCACTTTCCTTGAGTTTGTCCTCCAAAGAAATGAAAAACATGGCTTTGGCCGGTCACTTGACTCCTCTCGGGAGGGCCATGCTGGGCAAGTCAACAAGAATTTAAGCAAAGAGTTGGAAAGACTACGTAAGCTGAGGAAAAGAAGCCAGAATGAGAAGCCAAGCCGCTGATGAAATCTCTTATGTATAAAAGATTAGACCGACACTAAGTTAGAGAAAGCTGTTCCCCCATTTATTGATCAGTATTTCTACCACTATACCTGACAGATTGCCACCCATCCACTATGAGGGGTATACAAGTTACCCCCATGGTACTTGATGTTTCAGAATCTTCAGGTGTTTCACATGAATGAATTTTCAGATAACTGAAATTTATCTTATTAAAATAGCTGTTAAGTACTAATTAAGTACTAAAAAGGTACTAATTCCATGCCTTATTAAACAGAGTCTACCGAACATAATTAAACATTTACTTGATGATGCAGAATTATCATTACAAACAATCTGACTATCGTGCTGAGCTCTTAAATAGAGATGTTCTCAGGGCTTACCAGGTTTGGAAGACTAGTGTCCTCCTATTCTAAACAGCCCAAGACAATTGTCATTTTTAAATAGAAGTTTCCATCTTCTTCCAAAAATATTACCTGGCAGTCTTGATACTATTACTATGTTCTTACTGCTAACCTACTAGTGTTTTCTCTTAAGAAATTAATCATAAAACCTTTCCATAATTCAGAAAAGTTTAGAGAATAAGTATTCCAAATACCCTCGACTTAGAAACTGGTCACAGTTGATCTTTCTTTCAGATCATTTTTCTTCTACTAGTTATTAATTTTTTACATTCTAAAAACAGTTTGGCTACATTCCAAGGCATTTGGAAAACAGAGAAAAGAATCATCTACTATTTTAACAACCAGTCTTCACATTTTGGTAAATTTCCTGATTTTCTTTCTTCCTGTGCAACTGGGTTTCCCAAATATTTGGGAGGATACATATAATTTGGAATGCTACTTTTAGGACCACATCTTATCAAATGTGTTTCTTTAATTTGCCAAGTCACCACCATTTTCTGGAGGCTGCACCAGAGAGCAAGTGAACATACCAGCCGTAGAGCCAATCCCACCTCATCGTTACTCATTTAGGGTATTTCCAATTCCCTGCTACTGTAAGTCTAACTTCCCGACTTTTCATCTTCTCAGAAAGCATACCTGAGTATTATAGGACTTGAGAGTAACTCCTTGGTATCATCAAGGTGAAGTCTAAGAAACAGTTTCACTCATTAACTCATCCATTTACCTCTTCATTCTTTTAAAAACACTTACCAAGGCAAATGAATACTATCCCTGATTCCTGCCACCCCGGTCTTCATCAGTGGTGGAAGAACGGTCTCAGGACTGTTTGTGGGGCGCCTGGGTGGCTCAGTCAGTTCAGTGCCCAACTCTTGATTTCGGCTCAGGTCCTGATCTCAGGGTCATGAGATCAAGCCCCACGTCGGGCTCTGTGCTTAGTGTGGAGTCTGCTGGAGAGTCTCTCTCTCCTTCTGCCCCTCCCACTTGTGCTCTCTCTTAAATAAATAAATAAATCTTAAAAAAAAAAAGAACTGTTTGTGTCAATTGGCCATTTAAGTTCAATAGTAAAAGACTGGCTAATAACAACGCATCGTAAAACCTTCAGAAGGAAAGGGGAATGTTTCGTGGACCCTTTGGGTGTGTGTGTGTGTGTGTGTGTGTGTGTGTGGCAGTTTTAAGTTACTAGCTTTTAAAATCAGTACTTTTTAATGGAAACAACTTGACCAAAAATCAGTCATAGAATTTTGAGACCCATTAAAACAAAAGTTTAATGAGGAAAAAAAAACAACCACTTACTAAGTTCCTACTTGATGTTAGAGATCTTTTTTAATCTAAGTTAAAAAGAGTCAGACATGGTCCCTGCCCTCCCTAAGTTCACCAGCTGGCTGTGGGTACAAATTCGCTGCCCTGGAACAATCAGAGAGCAACAAAGGAATGGGGCTTGAGGCACAGATTTGCTGCTAAGCTGCACCGTACTGATGTACATGCATCCTGGAGTCTGTGGGAGGAAGACCTCCCTGGGCTAACGCAGTCAGAGCGGGGCAGGTGAGGGGCCTGAAGGACAGGTAAGGTTGTCCCATCCCCTCACACTGGCTTCATGTATATACTGTGCTGATGTTAATAAAAAGATGATATCCAAATCTTTTCTCCTCATCCACAGTCACGCGTCGCAAAAATGATAACTTTTTCTTTCCTGGCATTAATCACCATTTGTGGTGAAGGAATCAAGACCTTTCTGGTGGAAATTAGGGAGCATTCACACACGAGCTGGGCTGTGTTGCCTATGAACAGCCTCCTCGCCCCAGCTCAAGCTCTCCTATTTTAGCCACCTGAACCAGACCACCATATCCCCTTTCTTGCTCTGTCAACAAATGTATGAAAAGCCTCTTTTTTTTTCTTAATAATGCCTCTTCAGACTGGAGATAGTGCCAAAGAGGTGTGTCACCAGGGTCAGGAAAAATGTCCATGGAGAAAGAAAGGGCAGTCGTTCGTCTATTTTTTTTCTCTGAAGGTCCAATGCGAACAGGCTGGCTCCAAGGTCCCCACCCCACCCAAGTCTCTCAGACACACAGGGCCTTGTCTCTGTGGTCTACGGCAAGCCCTCCTTGGCATGCCTCTCTCATTGGAGGATTTCTCAGTGTAAGAAATTGGGAGAAGAATCTAGTTGGTAAGAGTGGAAATAAAGAAGTAACGGGAAAGCCCGAACCTGTGGGTTCAAATAAATTCCTAGACAAGTGACACATTTTTCTTCCATCTGAATCAGTGGGAAAGAAAAAGTTCACTTATCTTTCAACCTGGGATTTGTCTCAACAAATGTATTTGCTGAAGCATCCAGTATGATGATAAGCTAAATAATGACTAGATAATTCACTTGTTCCTAACAGTAGTCTCGTTTTCTTCACACTGTCCATTTTCTTCTTTCCCTCTCTTCCCCACACGTTCCTCCTCTGGTGAAAGAAACACACCGTAGAAATCTGGATGCTGCCTGGGAAAGCACCTTCTGGTGGCACTCTCAGCAGCAACACCAGAGCAAACAGAGCACCCACGCGGCCTCAAGAGACCCCGCGCGGGGGGTTGGGCCACCTCTGTGCCCTTGCCAGGAGCCTGCAAGGAATGTTCCCTGGCTCCTTCGGGAAAGGTCTTCAGCTTCCTCAAGGAACATGTAGACTCTTCCAGAAAGCAGTCAAAGAATTGAGTAAGCAGAATGAGTGTTACACAAAGGGGAGATGATCACTCTGCGTCTGGAAACTGTAGAGGGTGATGCCTGAAGGGACCCGAACAGATTTCCATCCTGTCAAAGGGTGGACGAGCACCCCAGGAAGAGCAAGCGAGGTGAGCAGATAGTCAGGGACAGCTGAGGAACTGCCAACAATTTGGCACAGTTGGCCTGCAAGAGTGGCTCCCAGACTTGGATTTCACAAAGCAGGACTTAAAGACAAGTCGGGACAGGTGGGTGGCTCAGTCGGTTAAGCGTCTGCCTTTGGCTCAGGTCATGATCACGGAATCCCAGGGTCGAGTCCTGCATAGGGCTCCCTGCTCAACGGGGAGCCTGCATCTCCCTCTCGCTCTGCCTGCCTCTCTCTTTCTCTCACTCTCTCTGACAAATAAATAAAATCTTAAAAAAAAAAAATAAAGACAAGTAATATGCCAAAGAAGAGTCCAGAAAGAAAGTTACCTACTCTTTTTTTTTTTTTTTAAAGATTTTATTTATTTGACAGAGAGAGACACAGCGAGAGAGGGAACACGAGCAGGGGGAGTGGGAGAGGGAGAAACAGGCTTCCTGCTGAGCAGGGAACCCGATGCGGGGCTCGATCCCAGGACCCTGGGATCACGACCTGAGCCGAAGGCAGACGCTTAACGACTGAGCCACCCAGGCGCCCCGAAAGTTACCTACTCTTATCATCTTCATTTCATAAAAGAAACAAAGGTTAGTGCCCACTCTCACCAAAGGACATCATCTCAGAATAGAGAATGCAAATGACACATTTAACTTGAAGAGACAGTGTCTCTGTATTTTTTTTTTCTCATTTTGCTGCAGACCAGTGGAAATGGGTGTCATGAGCTGGCACAGGTCTGCACACTTGGGTGACATTACTATGGGGCTCAGGATGGGCTTTCCCTCTCCTCGGAGGCAAATAAGCTTTCTCAAGTTTCAGTGTGAAAAGAGATCAGGAGGCACCTGGGTAGGGTCGCGAAGGAGGCCGGTGTGGCCGTTAAGGGCACACGCTTTTCTTGCCACAGGCCCCCTGCCATGGCCTGGTGTGTGAGGTATACTCATAAGCTATTTTAAATCACACTGCATAGATTCGATATAAGGGGGGCACTAAAAAGCTCGTGTACAAAGAATTTGTACTAAAAGTAAAAAATGTTTAAGTTGTAAGGTTAATGGAAAAAGCATGATATAAATTACACATGATTTTTTTTAAAGATTTTATTTGACAGAGAGAGAGACACAGCGAGAGACGGAACACAAGCAGGGAGAGTGGGAGAGCGAGAAGCAGGCCTCCCGCTGAGCAGGGAGCCCGATGCAGGGCTCGATCCCGGGACCCTGGGATCATGACCTGAGCTGAAGGCAGACGCTTAATGACTGAGCCACCCAGGTGCCCCTAAATTACACATAATAATTTAACGAATCGTGTAAACAAATAAAGACTGAAAGGAAATACTTCCAAATGTTAACAGCCAGAGCTCCGGGAGGGGACATTATGAATGTGCTTTTTCTGTATCTTCTAAATTTTCTATAATTTATGTTCATATTTTTCTGTATCTTCCTCATTTTCTACAATACTTTTAAAACGTGAGGATGAAATATTTGTTTTACAAGTTTGAGGGTCAAAACTTAATTTTTTAGAAACCCTGCATTTTGAAATTGTTATAAATTTGCCACAATTCAGTAAAGGTTTCACAATAGTACTCGTTACCAGTAAAAAACAAAACAAAGAATTGCGGCTCACATTGACATATACTTACTAATTATTTTACTTTCTGTTTTAGAATATCTATCACATTATCATTTAACTCACTGATTTCCCAAAACAAACCAGCAGGTTCATGTCTTTATGAAGTTTCATTCTGACATGAAGTAGGAGTTTCAATTTGACTTATTTCATCACGTAGAGGTGAAATCTAGCCAGATCTGTTGATTAATCAGATGTTCTCTTCCATTTACACACAAAAAGGCTACAGGTCAGCTAATGATAAATAGGCTCAAAGGAAATGAATTAGCTTTGATGAATTCATGACAGAGTTGTCAAACCTCTTCTGTGTAGGATATTCCCCACCCTTGACCACATCTCTCCAACAATTTTACTAAGATTCATCTAGATACCTAAAATTCTATATTTAACATAAAGTCCCAAAAGTAGAAACCCCCAAATGGCTTGCTTTACTACTCATGAAACCTTGAGTCTAGTTCCTGGTATAAGCTGACCCTCTGACCCACTGATAACCCATCCACTGGTTACCCACTATACTAACCACCTGTTAGCACCCTTTTCTCTCCCAAGTGTCACTGCTAACTCTTATTAAATGCTTACTCTATGCAAGACATTGTATTAGTTTCTTCTACCTCCAACTGACTCAGAGAGAGGGGGGAAAAAATCAAAGGCCACGTAAGTAAAATAAACCTTGATTTAGTCTTCCTTTATAAAAGAGAGAGATATAAATAAGTTCTACTCGGGAAATAGAAGAATAACAAGAGTAATGTGGCAAGTTAATGAAGAACAATAGTTGGGGGAGCAATGACTGGAGAAGGAGTTACAGATACGGGAAAAGGATTTGAAAGGTCAAAGGTGTGAACAGGGGAGACCTTAAGAAAAATGACACTGAGGAAGCACAAAAAAGATACACAGATAAACAAATAGAGATACACAAAGATGACTCAAATAAAAAGTTCTTCAGTACTATTATGACAATGTTTTTTAAACCTGGGTAAATCTGTGTTGCGTTTTCACAACCAAAGGCACATAGCAGGAGAGGTAGTTCTGGGCAGAATTTTTAAAATTTGTATCATATAAAGGTTTGTTGGGCTATGGCTAATTTCCAACTTCCAGAGGCCAATTTCCAGGTTATGACAATTTTCCCTTTGATTCAGAAGCAAAGACAGAGAAAAAAGCTTGGGCAGAGAACCGCCTGGGATTGTCTCCAACCAAATGACACAGCCTGGGATTGCCCAGCCAGCAGTCCCGCCCCCACTCCCCAGTGTAACAAAAGAGAAGGAAAACCAACCTACTGCACAAGCCTTAGCTCCCCTTCTCCACTTCCCTCTCCCACGTTCCCCGAGTCCCACATAGCACTAGTCCCTGGAAGCCAACTGCAGCCTGCTCTTCCCACACCCCATGCCTTTGTGCACACACAGTCTGCCCTTCACCTTCAGACCTCCCTCTTCCTTCTAGACCTTGTTCAAAGGTCACCCTTAAGTTTGGCCTTCTTCCAGTGACCACCCTCACCTGTGCTCCAGCCCCTTCCACTCACCTCCTCTGTAGCCCTGTGAGCAGTGTGGGGCCACCAGTATCCCCCAAAGAGACCTTGGTATGCTCATCTTTGAGCATAGTTCCCAAAACAGTATTGGCCAGGGAATGGCCTCTTAGAAAATGTTTGCTGGAAAAAAAAAAAAAATTCGTTCTGTAAACGAAATAAGCCTAGACTAAAAGCATCATTTTTACACTAAAAAAAAAAAGAACAAAAAAAGTAACAAGTTTTTTAAAGTTTCTCTTCCTAAACTCTACATTCAGATCATGATCTAAAAAAGATAGAAAAAAGAAAGAAAGAAATGATTTAATTTTTCTATTGGAGAAATTTTCATTATTAATATCCAGATTGTAGCTTTTTTTCAATCATAATAAAAGGCAAGGGCGGAAGGAAGGAAGGAAGGAAGGAAGGAAGGAAGGAAGATTGGTCAATTCTAGATGAAGATACCAGGAGATTCTAAGGCAAACCTGGGCCATCATAATCTCCATGCTGTCCCTGTCTTTACCCGCCAAAGCCACACTGAACAAATCGATTGCCTCTTCTGACAGGTCTCCTCATATGTGGAGGTCTTCACCAAGCTAAGCATTATGACCATATACTCTTCCTCATTCAAGGTTTCCAGAGCCTTCATTTTTTGACAGCCCTTCTCTAGAGACCTATTTCACTAAATGTGACAACCAGAATTGATGTGGTCTAGCAATGACCATGGTGGGGTGACCACTCACCATAGCCAGGATGTGATACCTCTATTAAGTCGGCTTTTGGAGGTCTGCAACAATGTGGGCTCAAGCTGAATTTTTGAGGAAGTGAAAGCCCAGAACTGTTGCTGCACAGCATAGATCCTCTCCTCCCCCCACCCCCACACTCACCTTACCTTATATTTCCCCTGGAATAATCAATGTGAGAATCCAGAAGAAATCCCAATCAAAAGTCTACTATGAAAAATCCAAGGAGAACATTGGGAAATGCTGAGAATTCTGAGCATCTGGTCCTTTCATAATGGGATAAAGGAAGTCTATGAATGACAGCCCCTAACACAGGGTTCCAAGGTTTGGTGGACTGTTGTCCTGCTTAACTTCCCTCCACTCAGGAGGATATCTGGCTAGTTTAAGGGAGAATCTGCAAAGCACAGATGAGTTTTTGCTACGATGCCACAATGAGAGCTGTCTAACAATAGAATGGACCAGAATGGACCTGATAATTAATGTGCCCTTAATCATCACAATGTTTAGGGGCGCCTGGCTGGCTCAGTCAGAGGAGCATGTGACTCTTGATCTTAGGGTTTCAAGTTTGAGCCCCATGTTGTGTGTAGAGATTACTTAAAAATAAAATCTTAAAAAACATCATCACAATGTTTAAGCACAGCAGTGGGCCATTTGTCAGGATTCTTACAGAAGAAATCCTGTGGGGAGGTTGCTGGATGAGTTTGAGACCTCCAATGACCCTTCCAGTACTTAAAATTCAATTAATTATAGAGCCTCTTTAAGATCTTTGAGCAAACTTAACTCATTTCCAATATTCTGGTGCCCTGGATTAAGTGCAGGACTCAAACATTCACTCAACAATCAACCAACTACCCAAACCACATTTACTAAGTATTTCCCAGATGCCTGTCGTTGTCTATACAGGTGAAAATGAATCCTGTTCACTATCCTATCCAATTGCAACCTTTACTATTCTGCTTCTACCTTATTAATTTATCACTGAGCCACTTTAGGATGTTGATGACAATATTAAACCATTATTTAGGACATGCCATTCCCACCTATCACTTATTAATTATGGTACTTAATAATTTCCCAACTTCAAAATTTCTGTAACTCCAATGACTACAAATATATTCAGTTTCTTACTAAGGTAAAGCCTACATACTGAAATAAAAAATTGTGTTCCTATGATAGAAAAGAATGGCCTTTTCTCCCCAAAGGAAATTATATTCAAAATAGACAAAACATACTAGGGAGAACAAGAGCCAAAACATTAAAAAAAGAAAGAGCTTAGAAGCAGATACAGTAATCTATTTGCAACTGCTATCTGCCCTTGTTCAAGAAAACTAAAAATAAAATTGGCCTGTGGTTTACTAAATTTGGTTGCAAGTGCTTTTCCCACCAAACCACTCGGCAATCACATCAATCACTAATAAAAATGACTGGGAGGGGGACAGAAGAGAGGCTATAGTAAAAATACACTGCATATTTCTGGAATGGATGATGAAACAGAATCACTTCTTGTTTCAACTATTTTAGCACCTTCTCATTTTACTCAATTTCAGGCCCATTAAAGGGACCGGGCAGTTGGGCAGAATCACAGGAGAACTCATTTTGAGAGAAGATTAAAACCCGCCCCAGTAATAAACTGTCTTCAGTTACTGTACACATCAGTCAAACCAAATAATTCACTGTGGGTTTAACTCATTCTGTAGGACTCCGGAATAATGTATCACTCTTCTGAGAGAGGGGCAAGTCCATTAATTACCAAAATAAGCTGCCAGAGTCATACGGTCTTCATTCTTCCTCTATACAGTGTGTTTTAGTTTTGAGGCAAGAGGAGAAATTCAGATGGGAAATGAGCAATTTGGGAACCTCTTACAGTTCTTTGGCCCGGAGTAAGTAATCCTTTCTTCCTCTTTCAGAGTCAATCAGCAAAAGTTCTGAACACAGAAAGCAGGGCTTGGTCCCTCATGGCCACGCAGCAAGGAGAACCTCTAGCCAAATCCCGAATTATCACACTAAGAAATGACCCGGGCAGAGTAGACCAAGAGAAACAACCACATCCAGGTTGTGATCGCCTCAAATGTATTGTGTGCATGTGTGCTTGTGTGTGTAACCACAGAACTATAAACACAAGCACCACTTTTGGAGGTTGTTCTACATGGGCCCTAGAGCCCAGCTACCTGGGTTCAAATTCTCACCCTGCCACTTATTGGGCAGAAGACCTTGTGCACAGTAACTTTTGCGATGCCTCAGCTTTTCTCTGTGACCAGTCAAGATACCTACCCCATACGGTGGCTGGGAGGTTACACAGGCTAACACAGGTAACATCCAAAGTACAGTACCTAATACATACAGATGTACCCTTGATAGACACAGTATTCATTCAACCCAAATTGTCACTTGCTCTAGCACACTGGCGTTCTGTGGCTGCCAAGAGCTATGCAACCATATGCTTAAATACCAAATCGCCTAAATTGTTCAGCCGCGGCCATTACTCCTTCATCAAGTACTGCTTGTGAAAGGTTCTCTTGGCCCTGTTTCCTTTTTCAGGCATCAAGCGTCTGTTTTCCTCCAAATCTGCAAGTCACTGGGTCAAGGCTGTCAAGGCCCCTTTTCACACAGAGCAATCAGTCAAAGACTGAGAACGCTCTGTGCGGTGGTGGTGGTGGTCGCCTGGCCAATTTCACGGGGAGTCACTTCGTGGCTTTGGCAGGGTCTGCCACTGTCTGCTGGAATAAATCTGGAGCCATAATATGATTTGTCTATTTTGACTTGTGTACATTTTCTGAGTACAAGAGACTATTGATAAGGCATCTAAGTAAGAGGAAAAAATGTTTGTTGATTCTCCTGACAGCACAAAATGTTCATTCAGTGAAGGGAGGGAGGCCATTTGCTCATTATAATTATGGATTAAGGCTATATCTTCTATAGCCGTGGTTCCCAAATGCTAAAACACAAATTGCTGGGTCCCACCCCCATAGTTTCTGCTCTAGTAGGTCTGGCGCAAGGGGATTCGGTGCTGAAAATCCGCAATTCTAGTACAGTCCCAGTAGACACTGATACTGCTGGTCTGGGGATCACACTTTGAGAACCACTGCATCATAGGTAGGAGTACCTCCCTAGCTGTAAGAAAGTTAAGTTCAGATCCCAGGCCAAAGCACACTACCAAGCAAAGAAGGAGTTATCATTCTCATCAGCTATTTGTTGAATGAATGCACAAGTGAACAAGCACGTGAGGAAGTCCTCCTCCATCAAGACATTTCCCGCATTTGTTTATATCAAAGCTACTGAACATGATATATAAATCAAGATGGCCTTCAATATCTTTCAACCAACCACAGTGGATTTTTTTTTTTTAAAGATTTTTTTATTTATTCATTTGAGACACAGAGATACAGAGAGAGAGCATGAGCAGGGGGAGAAGCAGAGGGAGAGGGAGAAGCAGACTCCCCGCTGAGCAGGGAGCCCAATGCGGGGCTTGATCCCAGGACCCTGGGATTATGACCTGAGCCGAAAGCAGAAGCTTAACCATCTGAGCCACCCAGGCGCCCCCAACCACAGTGGATTTTAAACAGGAAAAAAAGATTATAGCACACACACAAATCCTGTGATGATCTGCTAAATGTACCCCAACATCTATACTCTTCTTCCTCTTAACAATCTAAACTCCAGAGCTGTCACTGGGCAAATGGTTGTCCGTTTGCAAACTACGTTTCTCCACCTCCCTGCAGCGAGTGTACCCAATGATGACAAGTCCCTCTCTCCCTAGGCTGAAGAGTAGACAAGGCGAGAGGAGGCCAGCCTCAACCTAGACTCTAGGACCATACTCTAAAGCAAAGGTGGGCAACTTCTGTAAAGGGTCAGACAGCACATTTTCTGGCTTTGCGGGCCATATGGTCTCTGTCGCAACTATTCAATTCTGCCATTGTAGCACAAACGCAACCACAAACAAGATGAAAATAAATGAGTATGGCTGTGTTCCAATAAAACTTTATTTATGGACATAAAATTTGAGTTGCATATAATTTTCACATGTTAGAAAACGTTTTTTCCAACCATTTAAAAATGCAAAAACCATTCTTAGTATGTGAGCCACACAAAAACAGAGTACAGGCCAAATTTGGCCCATGGGCCATAATTTACCAACCATGCCCTAGAGGATGATGGAGCAACAGCAGAGAAGGAAGCTATCCTCAAAGAGCCTCATGGAGTAGAGGTATTATCCACCCAAACCACAATCTACTTCTGTTAACAACACAGAAAGAAGCTTCTACCCCCTTTGAGCAATGGCATTTCAGGGTCCCTGTTAAGAAAGCTTAGTGTGTAACTCTAAACCACGCAGCTTCATATATAAAATCACATTTTGGTGTGAGATAGTCTGAGATATTAGAACTGCTGAAAATGAACAAAAAGTTAAAGAAATGGAAGAGTCCTTTTTTTTGAAATCCCTGATGTAAGCTTCAATTCCGTGTTTCTTGCTAACCTTCTAAGGCGGCAGAATGAACAGGGGTCAACATGGATCTTGATGGCTGCAAAAGAGACTGCCTGATGTCTACTCTCTCATTACTTCATAACTGAACCCTGGACAATGGATCCTGCAGAAGGATCACACTTCTTAGCCTCCCCAAGCTTAGACGGGAGTGGGAACCCTGGGCCTAGGAGAAAGGCCATAATGAACATGTGTGCACGTGTGTGCACGTGCACGCACACACACACACACACACACACACATTTCCTAACACTGCCCAGGCCTCTCCCCAAAACCATAGCTCATGAGGGACCAAGAGGAGGTAAATAGGCAAACAAGCCTCTCCCTCCCCATCCAGGTCAATAGGCTACCTCCCACTGTTGGCCAGTGTAATGTAGGCATAGCATAGGGCTTCCCAGAAAGCCCTTTTGGCCTTCCTCTAAGCCTGGAAATCAGGGAGCCTTAACTAAGAGCTCTGGGACCATGAGGTAAAGACGAAGAGAATGGTAGGAATCTCAGTTGGCATGAACATCCTGGGTCACTGCAGAAGAGCAACAAGCTAAATCCAGAATTCTTTTACCTAAGCTACTGTGGTCAGGTGGCCCCAAATTAGACCCTATTTGCACAACTAAATAAAGATAAGAGCCACATCAGTACAGTGCACAACTCCGAGACAGAGAATTCTCAGCTCTAAAGGAGCAACAGTCACAGGATCAAGATGATGTCTTGTAGGGGATTCTGGGAAAGCTGGTTTTGCTTGCAGGTCCCCTCACCATTGGTTTACTCCGATCCTACTTTACCTCCCAGTTGGTCCTCTGTACATGCGGCCCTACCACTGATTGCAGCTCAGCATTCAGTCTGACGTGGACTCGGAGTCAGGCCTAGTGACGTCAAGCATTCAAAGAGATGTCAGGGAACCTGGCTCCTCATTTTGGCTCTCCACTAATGGCTGACAGCCAGTAAGTTGGTCAGAGCATCTCAGTGTACCAACCTGGGCTCTGGGCCCAGGAAACAACAGTACATTGACTGAGTCTCTGCTTCAGGGAGCTCACATCCTGATGAGGGAGACAGAGAATAGATGAACAAATACATAAGTAATAGGATTCCAATAGAGGCCATGCCTAGGTAGAGTATAATTGGGTAACGTGCTAGCATGAGGAGGGAGCGCAGGCTGCTCGGTTGGCTGAGGTAGAGGGGAAGCCTCTGAGCAGATGTTACCTGAAAGATAAGGAGCCCATCAAGGGTGGCGGGCAGGGGTGGGGGTGGTGAGCCTTGGGAGCCCATGTCACCCGGCCCAATGTATACAGAGCCTGTTATCCTGGATACTGCATGCAAACTAGAGTCTAGTGGGCCAGACTTCACTCCTAAGGCCTAAACAGTTTTTATAATTTTTACCCAATTTTTAGCCCTGATATTCCTCATCCATAAAAACATACATAATTATGCTGGGGATTTAAAAGTTCTTTTCCCTTAGACTGTGATCTTTTAAAAGCAGCTACTTCAGTTTTGTTCATAAGAGCAAAAAGAACTTAACAGAGATGGATGATACTGCCCCCGAGGTGGTGAAAACTGGGGTGGGGCAGTGGAATCCCCTTCTGTCTTTATACACAAAGCACAGGTATGTATACAGCCCAAAACCTCCCAGTACATCTGTAGTATGAAAATTTCCACGGCTGGAGGACAGATAGGAAACAATGTGTACAACAGTTCCTGGGGAGGGGCTTAATGAATAAGGAGTTGAGAAACACTGATTTACATAAATACCTCATCTAAAATGTAACAGAGACTGAACCCCCACTGTCATTCTCTATCCCCTCATTCTTTTTTTTTTTTTTTAAGATTTTATTTATTTACTCGACAGAGAGAGAGAGAGAGAGCACAAGTAGGCAGAGCAGCAGGCAGAGGGAGCAGCAGGCTCCCCGCGGAGCAGAAACCGATGCGGGGCTGGATCCCAGGACGCTGAGATCATGACCTGAGCCGAAGGCAGACGCTTAACCGACTGAGCCAGCCAGGTGCCCCCTATGCCCTCATGCTGCTTTACTGTCCTTTCCAGCGTACAGGACACGTTTTGTTGCTGCTGCTTATCTGGGTCCCCATCTAGAACGCAGGCTCCACGAGAGTCGAGGCCGTGTGCCCCGCTGTGTGTGCAGCACGTGGGGCAGCGCAGGTTCACTGGCTGAGCGAGAGGAGGCTGTTGGCTTACATGTCCTCAAAGGCTCCTCCTGCTGTCAAGTTCTGTGATTCTAAGATGCCCTTCATAGCACTGTCAGCCACAAAGCATCATTTTTGATCCATCCCAGGAGGCCATTCCTTGCATACCAAAAGCATCTCATGAGAAGGTGGCCTCCTTTATGGCCCCCCCCCCCCCCCCCCAGGACCAGCTGTATTTTAGGAAGTCTTTCATGTATTTATCAAAGCAGCTCCACGGTCAGAAACTCCAGTGTAACAGAACCTCATGCTGCATCAGGTGGTGAGGAGCAGACTACAGGATTTTGGAAATTATCAACAAGATACGGACCTTTCTGACTCACACTCGGCTTCTGTCAAGAGGGAGGTAGTATCGCTTCTTGGCCTTTTGGCTAAGATCAAGTGAAGAGGGAGGTACTGAGCTGTTTAGGAGTCTTCCTTGGAGAAGAGAAATTCTTGAGCTGTCTGTATGCGGCAAGAGGCATGAACCAGAGCATCTTTAGACCTAAAGGGAACCTCAGAAAGCATCCATACCCACTGTCGTGTAGCTCTAGATCTCAAAGCCCAAGTTTGAACTCCGGTTGCTTTCAGTGAGTGACAGAGGGCAATTATCTAACTACGCGGTAGCTCATCTCTTCCATCTGTGAACTGGGAATAGTAATGGGTGTGCCCTATAGGTGAATTAATTTGTGTGAAGGACTCAGAACCATAGTAACGCCTAGTACACTAGGCACTCAACGTATATTAGCCACTGTCACTGTAACTGGCATTTTGGTTTTCACTTCTTTTAAACTTGGAAAATCTTTTAATCTAAGAAAAGAACACCCCAAGTCTCTGTATGAAGGGGATTAAAACTACTATGTAGTTCTATAGAAATCCTAGAACCCCAAGAAGTGCTCCTGGAAAACCAGTGATTAAGCTCCATACAAATATTTTACTCCCCAAGAAATGGAGACTCAAGGTTGATGTCAAAGTCATACTAGAACTCCAATCTCAACTACTGACCCCTCTTGTGCCATGTTCCCAGGTGCTCCTCATTATCAAGGAAGTACAGAACGTGTGTGCTAATGGGGCTTTACCGCTGTCATAGGAATGAGGGGTCATGGGTGACATGCAGAAACAGAATGCAGAAAGCAGTGCGCTTGACCTTCACAGAGAATCGTTAAGTTCACCATGGCCCGTGTACAAAGCAGAAAGTCCTGTGAAATCCCTAACAGAGGGTAATACTTCCAGAGAACCCACCGCTTTTCCCAATAGCCTTGGCTAGCGACTAGCCAGAATCAGAAGCAGTCTGTAGCTATCCTTTATTCCTAAGGACCCCACCATTCCCAGGGCAGTATGGTGAAGGCTTTGGAGTTAAGCAGGCCTGGCTGCGTAATCTAGACAGTTACTTACCCTCCTTAAGGTTCAGTGTCTTGACCTACAACTACAGATAACAATAGCACCTCCCTCACGGCCTTCCTGAGAGAGTCAAATGAGAGAATACATTCAATTGTGTTTCACAGTCCTTAGGTGGACTCAGTAGTCCTATAGTTGGAGCTCAATATATTGTAAATCCTATTATTATTATAACCACCCACTCTTTCCCCATTTGACTACTAGAATATATATTAGCTAATCAATAAAAGCAAAATTCTCAAAAACAAACTTACTTGTCCATCCAGGGTGGGAACCTGTCAGCTGTCCACGCAAATCAGGCCCGCCCATACTCCACGGTAAAAAATTCTCATTAGGCCTCACTGGGGGCTACATGTGGCAGGGCCTCTGCAGCTACAAGTGGCCAAGCAATTAGGTTCTCACCGATGCAACAGGGTGGAATGACAGGTTACCCTTGAAGGCCTTGGCCACAGCACATTACATGTGCAATCCTCCACATTCTTTACCTTTCTCCCAAAATGAATGCAAAGTTTCATCCTCAGGGAAGGACCCTAGGGAACGCAGCTTGTACCATATAGAAGAGTAGACTTTGGGAGAACAGACATTAGATGGAATGACATGGAGCTGAGTAGCCTGCCTCACTACCCTGGATCCTTATGGGAAAGAGAAATTTCCTGGACCTTTCATCTATGTAATGTTGGGCCTGTTTGTTATGATAGCTGAGTCTTTTATCCTGGTATATCCATTCCTTGGGAGAAATGACTGAGCTGAAAATTTATAATACTTTTGAACAAGCTGATGATAAAAATCACAGACACAATCTGAGAGCCAACTCACGGGTTAGGACAGGAGTTAGACTATGAGAACAAAATATTTTTTATATGCCCTTTAAGTCTTGTAGATACACCATGAAGATCAGCCTGCATACTGTTTTCAACTCCTCTGATACAACAAAGACATAGCTTCCTTGAGTGTGTAGAAAGTGTCTGATTAAAGGCAAAGCATGGAACTAACTCAAAGATTTTAAATTCCTATGGCTTCAAAAGTCTGTATTTCCAGGCAAAATGTGAAAGTGGGGAAAAAAAAATGACTAACTCTGTTTTTATGAACAACCTAATCTGGTCCTTGGAGCTGAAGGCTTCACGGTAGAGGATACTTGTCTGGATACAATTCAGTGGATATCAGTTTACGTTCCTACATCATAAACTTAGTGCTATTGCATAATGGGGACACAGAGATGAAACACAGAGCCATGAATCATGCCTTTTGGAGGCTCCCAATCTAGTGAGGAGACACAGACATACTGAAAGAACAATAACAGAACACTGTCTGTAGTACCTGTTACACCACATAATACTAAAGCATTATAGCATCAGCTCATTATTTATTAAATGTTTCACATGTGCCAGACACACTAGGGCTCAGCACTTACTTAACCCTCGTAACAGCCCTATATCGTGGATATCACATTTCTCATTTTGTAAATGAGAAAATTATACTTTAGTAAGTTGCCCAAAGTCACAGAGCAGCCCACCCAGAACCTGGGGTGTGTGATCCCAGTGACCACTCCCTCAGCCACCAGAAGGTGTGATGTAGAATGGAGGGAAAGGAGGTTTCGGACTGGCAGGTCAGCCCTGTCCCATCCTCTGGGATGCTGGCTCAGAACTGGGGGAAGAGAAGGGTCGTAAGATTCTGCCCATAAGGCAGTCCCAAAGCTTCTCTGAAGCTCTCTGTGCTGGAAAAGGGCATCATAGTTAGGGTACCCAACCTTCTCAGCCTTGTCAACAGGTCAGGAACTTAGAAGACAGGCACATGAGGCTACCCAAATTAAAGTCTTTGGATTCTTTCTTTCTTTCTTTCTTTCTTTTTTTTTTAGAGACAGAGGGAGAGGGACAGAGAGAATCTTAAGCAGGCTCCACGCACAGCACAGAGCCCCACACAAGGCTCAATCTCATGGTCCTGAGATCATCACCTGAGCCGAAACCAAGAGTTGGACACTTAACCAACTGAGCCACCCAGGCACCCTAAAGTCTTTGAATTCTTACATAACCTCAGAATGGAAAAGGTTCATCCCTAACCAGAGAAGGCGATTCCCCTCTTTTTTGTGACTAAGGAGAAATAATTTTAACTGCTTTTGCTTTTTTTTTTTTAATTTCTTTTTAAAAAATTTTTTTAAGTAGGCTCCACACCCAATGTGGGGCTTGAACTTACAACCCTGAGATTAAGAGTCACATGCTCTATCAACTGAGCCAGCCAGGTGTCCCTACTTCTACTTTAAGTCTTAATTTCCCTGTGTGAAACACTTCTTCATTCCTTATTGGGGAGTCCCAATGTATGCCTCCCACATTCTCTAGGAAGGTGTAGGGACAGCAATCTCATGTTTACACAGTATTATAATCATTTTAGGGGAAATTTATATTTCTGTATTAAATTTCAAATCCTTTTGGACTTTTTCTATTAAACAGTATCTGTGATAATGGATTACTGTCTGCTCACATCTCTCCCCCTCCCTTGCTCTATCAATTCTGTGCTTGGCCACATGACTTGATGTGGCTAAAGGAACGTTACGGCCATGACATGAATAGAGGCCTTTAAATGAGCTTCCATGGTGTGGTGTAGCACTTGTGCTCCCGTGGTCTGCCATGAGGAAAGCATGCCCCTAGTAGCTGTTGGCCCTTCAGCCTGGTCCCAAAATGAACACATGTCCACTGACTTGTGCCAGCCTGCATAGGATCAGTTGACCGGCAGCCTGAAGCAGAGCCACCCAGCTGAATCACCCTGCAGACCAGTGAGCATAGGAGTAATTGCTTACTGTTGAGAGCCAGTGAGTTTTGGGTTATATTACTGTGGCAGTAGCTGACTGATGGCATCATCATTTTATATCAACTGGAAAGGCTAAATTACAGGTACAAATCTATGTATTTCTGGGTAAAGCATACTGTGTGATTATTCCCTTGGACTGCACAGGCATCCTGTCACCCAAAACACGCCATTTCTCAATTACTTGAAAAAAGATTCTGGCAGGTTAGAATGTAGAGAACAGGGGCGCCTGGGTGGCTCAGTCGGTTAAGCGTCTGCCTTCAGCTCAGGTCATGATCTCGGGGTCCTGGGATGGAGCCCCGTGTCTGGCTCCCTGCTCAGCGGGGAGCCCGCTTCTCCCTCTCCCTCTGCCCTCCCCTCTGCTCACGCTCTCTCTCTCTCTCAAATAAATAAATAAAATCTTTAAAAAAAATGTAGAGAACAGGTTCATATACCCTCAATAAATACAAAAGCTAATTTTGACAGGGAAATGTTTATGCTAATGTCTCCCCATATGATACAGATGTGGAAGAGAAACCAGGATCTATTTTTCATGGAAGAGATACATAAAATACTAAAATTTCAGAATAAAAAGGGTACTGATGGTGAAATAGTATCTTTAGGCTCATGGTCCCTATAATCTCCCTCAGTAATTTTTCTGTCCTTCTGTCAATATGTTTTAGGTTACTACTGCCAAGACCATTCTCTCCTCTCTTCTCCCCACAGCCTACCCCCGCCCCCGGTTCTGCCAATACTCCCATCACTAAAGTCTAGCAAGATTTCAAGAAGCTCCTAAAAGAATTTTTTAAAGAAATCCATAGGTCACAGGTTAGGACAGGTACCAAACATTATTGTTTAATGCATCATGATTATTGATAATCCTTGTTTTACTCCACTCCAAAATAAAACAGCAAACACTACATGAGTTACGTTAGTCAAATGAATGACTTTGGTCAAAAATTTTTATTTCACTATAGATTTTGAAATTTTTTTAAAAGATTTTATTTATTTATCTGACAGAGAGAGAGACAGAGCGAGAGAGGGAACACAAGCAGGGGGAGTAGGAGAGGGAGAAGCAGGCTTCCCGCGGAGCAGGGAGCCCGATGCAGGGCTCGATCCCAGGATCCTGGGATCATGACCTGAACAGAAGGCAGACGCTTAATGACTGAGCCACCCAGGTGCCCCTAGATCTTGAAATATTAATGGGATTTTTAGGATTGAACAAAAAGTGAACTAGATTTGAAGAGATCTAGAGGCCAGTTAGTTTCCCAGATCTCTACGTGGCTTTGCAGGGGGTAATGGAGTCCTTGAGTGACTTGAATGTTACAGAAAGCATAGTGGAAACTATAACCATAATAAACCTGAACAACATTCCACATCACTGTTAAGGTTGGAATTAATTTTTTTTAAGATTTTTTAAAATTTTATTTTAAGTGCGATCTACTCCCCAATGTGCGGCTCAAACTCATGATCCCAAGATCAAGAGCTGCATGTTCCACAGACTGAGGCAGCCAAGCGCCCCGTGGCTGGAATTATTTTAACTCTATTTGGTGACACTGGCTGACACACAGGGCTCCATTGGAGGTCCTGACGATGGCTCCCATCCTATCCTCAACCACTTCCCCCTTTCTCCATCTTCTCCCACCACACCAGCCTCCTTGCTGCTCCTCAAACATACCAGACACTCCTGCTCTGACCCTTTGTCCTTGCTGGTCCTCCTGCCTGGAACACTCGTCCCCCTTGAGACCCGAATGGCTCCTTCATGTCCCTACTTCGTTCAGGTCCCTTCCGAGATGGCTTCCTCTCAGAGGCCATTCCAGACCTCTCAAACAGGCCTCCCAACCTCTGTCTTCTCGTCACAGCCTTATGACTTGGAAGTTATCTTATGGATTTGTGTTTTTTTCTTGCTGCTCCCATGAGCACCCACTGTGTGTGGTTCACTACAATACCCCAGCTCCTGGAGAGTGTCCGCGTAGCTCGCACTCAATAAATACTTACTAAATATATAAACGGGAGTTTTAGAAGTCGCTGCATGAAAAAAAAAAAAAGGGAAAAAGAAAGCATTTACTTATTAAATTAGATTGTTGGACAAAAATCTTTCAATGCATAGAATCCATGGGGAGGGAGAAAAAATAACTAAAGGGACCCTCAACGATAGAGTTGGAAACCATTTTCTTATTCAACTACAAAGAAGTCACATAAGCCTGGACCAGCTGGTTAACTGTATCAGATCTTAGTGCACTCTTTAAGGGGGAAAACCACTGGCAGTATATTCTGTAGGACTGAAAATGATTTCAGTCATTGTCAAATACCATTCAGAAACAAAGAAGTTAAATATTCTCTGCCATCAGTACACAACTCAACTATTGCCACTCGACCTTCTAAAACAAGGCCTATCCTGGAACTTCCCAGAGAAGCTTCCAGCATTTCAGTATGTGACATTTCAAGGACTGTTATTAAAGAGATGCACAGCCACTTAGCCAGGAGAGCATGGCATTTGGTTAGATTCCTATAGTCATGTTCTTGGACTGCTTCATAAAAGCCCCACAAATCCTCTCGAATGACTCACAATAAACCTTTACAAACAATACATACAAAATCATCTCCTGTTTTTCCATTGCTCGGTGCAACATGAAAAAACTATGTTTTCTGTTTATATAGTTTAATAAACCTCTCTAGACTCTTAAAATGCCTTTTCTCCCAAATAGAAAATTGTATTTATCAAATATGGAAGTCATTTTTCTAATCACATGACCTAACATCTCAAAAACTTAAATCTGGATAAACAGTCCTAAATTAAGGCTGGTATATTTTGAAACAGCAAGAATTTGTGTGTGGAATGTTTTAACAGCTCATGGATTCCTACGACCGTTCAGTATGACTTACACAAATACAAACCAAAACTCTACCAGGGAAATCAAATTTCATCAAATATCTCCAAGTAAAAATGCTTAACAAAAACCAGAAATGTGTAATGTTAGTTTGATTCTTCTTCTTCCATCACATTATGGAAACATAAAGAAGAGAGAAAAATCTGCAGAATATGGCACTGGCAGCAGCATCATGGACGCAAGAAGATGGTACGATAATATTAGCATTAATATTTACAGGATGCTTCCTTAGCTGCCAGGCCCTTCATATGCATGTTTTTATTTAATCCTCATAACAACACTCTGGGATAAATACCATCTTCATCTGACAGAAGCTGAGGTCCAGATGAGTTAAATAACCTTGGCCAAGGTCACATAGCCAGCAGGGTTCAGGGCCATACCGCTACTCACTCCACAGGAAAGCCTCCCACACAGCTTCCTCCAGAAGGCAAGGAAGGGGGCTCACTGGAGAGCTTCCTTTTTTTCAGAATTCACCAGAGTTCCAACAGCTAACATACCAAATAAATGTGGTGTCTCACCACACCTTAAGATATATACCATTATTCCCATTTTAAAGATTTTTTTTAAAAAAATTAAGGCACAGAGAGGTTTTATATTTGACAGAAGGAACAAAGCCAGGATCCCAAGGGAGGTAAGTTGGCTCCCGTAACCACAGGCTGGACCACTGTTCTACTGTTGTTCTCTCGGCTCCTCTTGGCCAAGCACTCTTGCCCACTCATGACTTTAACTTCCTCGGCTTCTTCATCTACGGAATTAGCTAGTTGGACTAGATCACCTCTAAGTTTCCTCCTGGCTTTTCTGTGATACAGTGCTCAAATTCATCTGCTCGAAATCATCTTTTTGCCGTGATGAAAACTCGCAGGACAGAGTGAGTGGTCCTGCTTTTTTTCCTCAGCCGGAGAAAATGCACCCAATAATGATCCTAATATACTTTCAGGATTAAGTTCATTTTTTAGAATTTTGTATAGCATAAAAGAAAAATTTGAAATCACAAAGTTTTCATTTTTTAAAAATTAGTTAACCATTTCCTGAAAAGAAATGGAAATTTAAAAACAAAATTATAAGCTACTATTCTTTCCATTACACCTTCTGTAGGTTGTATAGCTTTTTTGCTGGAAACAACGGTCTTCAACATTTACTGTGCATCTCAGCATCTATACATACTCCATTAAAACACACGCCTATCATCAGTATCTTATTAAATACAGTGATTAGCAGGAGTGGAATAGTTTTCTTGCACAATGTTTTAAAACCATCTATACTGGTTGCAAACTAGTGTAAGAAGAGAGATTTCACGTAAAAATCTTAGTTCCTAGCTTCTCTCTCCCAAATAAGGACAAGGATCTGCCAACTGCCTGTACTCCAACCTGACAACACTGGGCTGCAGGTGAGTGGAAGCTGCCTTCGTAAGCAAAGCCAGGGCTCCCTCTAGTTTGCCAGAGTGGTGAGGATCACTCCCAATTAGACTGAATTTGGTCACTTTGTTCATACACTGTGTCCTGCGGGCATCAAGTCTGAGAAGTTTAGAAGACAGGTTTCCCAGTTTGGGCATTTCTGCTCGAACCCCACACCTGAGATAGTGTCACGTCTTTGAAACTGTTCTACATTAAATGCTTGCCTCCAGTAAAACTAAAAATTACACTTATTGAACTGAAACCCAAAAAGGTCACACCCCTTTAAAAGTGTTATTCCTTTAAAAAAAGAAAATCCACAATCTTTGCAATGCTAGTTATTCCATTTGTGTAAACCAACGGGCTTCCAACTCTGACAACAAATTAGAATCAACTTTGACAGGTGCTCAGACCCAGATCGCCCCACATCAATCACATCAGAAGCTCTGGGGGTGGAGCCAGGCAGCTATCCTTACTTTTTCCAGGTTCACCCACGTGATTCTGACGACAACTCATGTTGAAAACTGCTGTGCCATTCAGGCACTTATAAATCAGTAAGACTGATGGCCGCAGGCCACAGATAAGAATTCTCATTACTTTACAATGTAATACATTAACACTTAAGGTGCCATTATTTTTCCAGGTTTTGACAAAGTATTATTTCTTTATTCTAACATCTGATGTGAAATGTCCATATAACTTCCCTTAACCAAATTTCTTGTCTGGTGTTCCCATATTTCAAACAAATATTTTGGTGTGGGTCCCTGAAAGTGCTCAGTGCTGAAGTGAGGCCAACATATAAAAGGGAGTTTCCAGCTCAGGCAGAACATTGAGACCTATTAGTTTAAAGCAAACACTGTCAACCAATGAGTTGGTGCCAAACTCCAGATGTCTAGTATCAGAAATATCCTACCAAAAGATCTCCTCGGTAAAGATCTAAAATTGAAACTCTTTATAGATTGCTTGGGGCCTATGAAATAAATGCCCGCGAGATATCTGCTGAGCCCTGAAGAGGAATTGTAGTCTACAGTCCACCGGCCTGTCAGTTATCTCAATAAAGTGAGATTAGCTGGGGAAAGGAGAGGCCTAGAGAAGTTCATCTAGAATTTCTGAGGTGAAGGCTTTCTGTAATAGGTCCTCAGCTTACAAAGAAACTTCAATACCCCATTTCTTTCATTTTATGTTTGATACCTGAAGAAGCATGGGCATAATTTATGCTTATTTATGCTTATTACCATGCTGTTCAGTTTACTTAATGGTAAGTAAAGTACAAATATGTCTTTACAAATTTCCCTGCTTTTGCCATTACTTATATAATTACACTATGTACTGACAATCAGGCAGCTGGATTAGCATTCAAGAGACTTTCGCTGAATGATTAGGTAAGAAAAACGGTGCTTCAATTTAAGCCCAGATGTACTCCTGCACCAGCTGTTTAAGGCCTGGTGATGAATAGGACCTGAAAAGCGCTCTGTGAAGGACACCAGGGAAGTGTCCAGCAGGAAAGGCTCTACACATATCCAGGCAACTAGGATTTCAGCTCTTCATTCACAGTGCTTATAGCTGGGTCCCATTAGGTTATCATTGGTCCAAACAAATTTTTAAATTAATGCACATGAACATAATCCCAATACTTTAATTTGGAAACCTAAACTAAAAGAGAAGTTTGTGTGTATACTGTTAGGTATTATGTTTGTCAGGAGTCTCCCACCCCCAGAGAAGCTAAGTATCTGTGAGGGAGAGAAAACTAGTTAGCACCTTTAGACAATCCAGTAATTACAACCACTTTAGAACTGCCAAATTATTCGTTCCATTATTGTTACTGTGATGATGGGATGCTCATGGACCCTCCCAACCACCGTAAACATCTTCAGTAGTCTGGAAACATTTCTATTTTTTTTAATCTTATTTATTTGTTTGTTTGTTTTTTGAGAGAAAGTGCACATGAGCTGGGGGGGGCGGGGGGAGGAGCCGAGGGAAAAGAGAGAGAATCCCAAGCAGCCTCCACACTCAGCTTAGCACAGAGCCTGATGCGGGCTCGATCTCATGACCACGAGATCATGACCTGAGCTGAAACCAAGAGTCGAACCCTTAAGTGACTGAGCCACCCAGGTACCCCTGGAAACATTTCTATTTCTACCAGAAGACAGGTTATCAAAGCATCTCCCCAACGATCCAAATTGCTGCCTTTGGAAGTCCAACCTTTCTTCTGTATGTGAGACACTCAGGTATATAAAAGCCTTTATTAAAATGTAAATATCTTGTATAGGGCCACAACACAGGCTGTATACAGCAGGTACTAAGGTATAGGAGGACACCTGAGAGCAAAGCCTACCCCTTACTCCCCTGAACATTCTTCTAGCTGTGCACTATAAGCTACATTATTTGCTCTGTATCTTCACCTATGTCTCGTGTTAAATGGGACAAATGTGGCTTTCTTAAGCAATACATAAAAAGCAATTAGCCTGTGCCTCACTAGTAGATGGTTAATAAACAGTAGCTATTGTTACTATTTTATAGAAACAAGACTGTCAGAACCGTCCAAGTTAGAAAAGCTAAAAGGTAGTTGGATTCAAGATTCAAAATCCTGCTAGCCCAAGCTTTCTCCTCCCCGCAAGCCCCCTGCCTCCTTTATACCAAACTGCCCCAGCAAAAAGGTCAGAGGAAGCAACATACGCTCTTGTCCCAGCATTGTTTAAGTCCTAGAATGTTCTAGGCAACCACATATTGTAGGCAAGAAATCATTCAACTGAGCTTCATAATATCCTCAATGTGGAACAAGCTTCACCAAGTTCAATTCCCAAGTATGAAAATAAAGACATGGATTTCTCTTTCAAATCTACTTCAAAAAACAAAGTCTTCCTCAAATTCCTTTAATATAAACTGCTTGGGCTAATTGCATAACTGGTATTTGTGTCTGCCATAAACATACATATAAACACATAAACATATTATTCTTCATATATGCACACTTCCCAAGAAGATAAGCTTCAAAGATGTTTTTCACCACCCAAAGTTACCTTTGAATTTACTCTTCTTACCGTCCAAAGCACTTCTCAATTTTTGTTTTCATTTCATTTCTGAAAACACTTCTTGAAGGAAGAGGCTAGGAAGATGACAAGGCCCATCCTCCAGGTAGGGGCTGTGTTTTGGTGGGAGGCAAAGTATACAAGTGGTTACCCTGAAGTATGGTGGGCAGGTACTACAGGACAAAGAGGGAAGGACCAATCATAATGATGCTATTTTCTGAGGTAGGAGAGGCTTTCTGCTCTGAAGGAAAATATTTCTGTTTTATAATCTTTTTTTTTTTTTTTAAAGATTTTATTTATTTGACAGAGAGAGCAAGAGAGCACAAGCAGAGGGAACAGTAGAGGGAGAGGGAGAAGCAGACTCCCCACTAAACAGGGAGCCCGATGCGGGGCTCGATCCCAGAACCCTGTGATCATGACCTGAGCCGAAGGCAGACACCCAACCATCTGAGCCACCCAGGCGCCCCACTGTTTTATAATCTTACCAAAATAAACATTCTGGTTCATATTTCACTAGATAACGTATTTAACTCCAAATTGGAAGTACTTCTAGGACGGGATAATGTTTATTTCATAGGCTTGCAATGACGGTGAATTAAATATTGTATGAAAATTGGTTAATACAATCTCTGGCACACAGTGGTGACTCCCTAAGTGGTACCAAGAAATGGATCCATGTTTTGTGATGTCTGCAGCTTTAGACTCTTTATGGAAAAAAAAAATTACAAATACAAAATGATTACAAAAATCATCATTTATTTAGATTAAGAAATCACAACAAAATACAAAAAGGGAACATTACCAAAACATCACTAAATCAAAATCCAGAATAAGAAACCAGTATGTGAATTCACCACCTGATACACTGCTATAAATACTTCTTTTGGGCTTCATATTCTTTGATTACTTCTCATATGACAATGATTTATATTAGTATCATTTTCTATAAGGCACAAACATAAATCAGTCTTTCCTCAAGTCTGGGTGAACAGTACTTATTTTTAATTCCTGATAATTCAGAAAAGTTACTTTCAGCCTCACAGCTCCTTATTGGTAAAGCCATATAAATTTTTAGGATCACTATCAAACTTATAAACACCTTTATTAATTTTCTCTCATATATGAGCCATAAGAATTCAGGGCATTTCAAGCTTTCTTGTGCATTGACGGACTTCAAATATTCTTTATGTTGATGACACTCATTAACCAGTTTGTTGTCAATACTTTTTGTTGTTGTTGATACATAAATGCGTGTGCCAAATGAGCAAGAAACTTAAACACAGAACTTCTATAAAAAACATAGTGCATTTGTAAATGTACGCTATCTCACACTGCATTATATATAATTATATATATAATTTTATAATATATAAATAATATATAAGTACATATATAAGTATATATAAGTGTAAAATATATAATATTCATATAATATAATTATATGTTATATGCTACACTGCATTATTAGTATATTCCTAACAGAAGGAACTTGCATATTAACTACACTTAGGTAAGAACTGAACTCCCTACTCAGAATTTTACACATTTAACAAACAGAAGAATTTTCCAGACTCGCATCTGGCTCCCCACATTTCAAACTAATTCCTACTGGTAGATGTCATAGTATACATTCATACTGCAATACCACCTCTGGCCCTGCCCCTTTGTGTAAGGGCCCCAGGTGAGCTGGCACAGTGGACGTTGTTCCTGCGAAGTGATTCCCATATTCGGATAGCTACGAATAACTTAACTAGACACTGAGATGACCATGAATCATAGAAATATGTACCATTAAGCCCAAACTAAATATGTCCCAAATTCAAGTTCCGCCAAGCTATATCTCAAAAATACTCTCAACTCCGAGGTCAATGAACCCAAGGAGATATGTTACAGAGGGGAAGTCAGAGTAGAAAAGAAAAATGCTAACCAACTGCTGTTAATCTTACTTTTCCAAATTTTACAAGTTATTATCCCAAGAACACACTGCTGCACACACTGCTAGGGCTCCTCCAGGACCTTGGAAAAGACTGTGTGGGTCCTAGGAATCTATTCATAAATGGTAAAACATGGATTGTAAAAGTGTGGGGCCCTGGGGCTTGAGCTTCACTAGCTTCACAATAAATCTGTCTCTGTGGTCCCTGTAATTACTCATCATTTATCTCAGTCTGTACATACCTGGTCTTTCCAAATAAATTTCAATTCCTTGGAAACAGGAAGTACTGTCTTAAGTACTAGCATATATAGTAAATACTCAAAAATGTGTGTGGTAGGGGCGCCTGGGTGGCTCAGGTGGTTAAGCATCTGCCTTTGGCTCAGGTCGTGATCCCAGGGTCCCGGGATGGAGCCCTGCATCGGGCTCCCTGCTCAGCGGGGAGTCTGCCTGCCCCCACCCCTACCCTGCTTGTGCTCTCTCTCTCTCAAGTAAATAAATAAAAAATCTTTTTTAAAAAAATGTGTGTGGTAGTCCTCACTATACATAGTGATTTTGATAGAGAGACAGAGAGTAAGCAGAGATATAATATAAATGTATAAATGTATTATATACACACATATATATGTACATACACACATATATATGTACACGCATATATACATGTGGGTGCGGAGATATTCATGTACGTGCATAAATATATCATTTAGAATGTATTATATATGTATGTATTTTACATACTATATATGTCATTTATCTATATAGTATATCTATATATCAATTCTCTATATAATACCAAAGAAACAGTGACTCGTTCCATGTTAATAATTCAAACATGGCATCTAGATCGTGTCCCCTCAAAGAGGTCCGTCTCAGAAGAAAGTCACCATTATAGCCTGGCAAATAATGAACAGGGCTTCCTCTAGGAGGCCAGTGGGTGAGCCAGGCAAGAGCCACTCTGGCCATTAGGAGACTATCAATGCTGGACAGAGAGTCTGGAGTTAGTGACCCAAGAAGAGTCACTTTGACTCCTGCCAGAGTGGAGAGAGTGCTACTGGGAAGACTTCATCCTTAAAGAGAATATCCATTAATGTAGTCCCTGCTTGCACCTGGCCTTTAAAAAAATAATAATAGGTGAAAACTACTGCAACATTGCAGTGTTTAGTGCAAGGGAAAAATACAATTTTCTTTAAACCGATTTAGCATATTAAAATGGAAAGGCTTGCTTTTTTCCAAACAAATGTCCAATAAATTTCTGACATTTGCAGTTTCTGATTTTCAGGTTCTAAATAAACAACATGTGCTATTCAACACTTGAGCAAGGTCTACATGGAGCAAATCTATTACTTCATCATGAAACAAAATATATTATCTTAAATCCAGCAAGTTCGGTAGCATACAGGCCATGTCAACACTGCCAAAATCTGAGGGCAGGGGTCAGGATAGTTGGGGGAGAGAAATATAAAGAAATGTGGGGCCTGGGGGGCGCCTGGGTGGCTCAGTCGTTAAGCGTCTGCCTTCGGCTCAGGTCATGATCCCGGGGTCCTGGCATGGAGCCCCACATTGGGCTCCCTGCTCCGCGGGAAGCCTGCTTCTCCCTCTCCCACTCCCCCTGCTCGCATTCCCTCTCTTGCTGTGTCTCTCTCTGCCAAATAAATAAATAAAATCTAAAAAAAAAAAACACTCATTAAAAAAAAAAAAGAAATGTGGTGTCTGGTTCTTGTCCTAAAAGCAAAACTTAGAAAAAAAAGGAGGATATTTAAGGGGTTTGATAGCATTGTCCTGTCTCTGAGATCTCAGTCTAAAACATAAGGCCTTTGGCTTCCAGACAGTCCTAGGAAAGACCCTCGCATCAAATGTCACCAGCCTGCTCTGGCCGTGAGGCTTCTTCACTGTCATCACTGGGAAGAATCGGGTTTTCTGAAAACAGCCAGCAGTTTGCATCTCTAGTACTGTCACGACGGGAGAAGTTTCCAAAGTATAGGCATTGTAAAGGAAGTTATTTTCCAAATATGGAGGCTTTTGTCAACCAGTCAGTTGCAGGCAGTTTTTCTGTCTGCGCATTTCAGTCACACATCAGAGAACATGGACACTACAACAAGAAAACAATCAGAAGCTTGTGAAATGTATGAGACCGAATGTTCACTAGCAACTGTCCATAAAGGGGGAGCTGACTGTTTACAGGTGAGAACTGGCTCAAATGGAAAACTGTTTCGGAGAATGCTGTGAGGTTTTAGACTTAGGGTTCCCCTACACCGTGTGCGGTATGTAGGCGCACTCACGCACACCCAGGCACTTGAAGCCTCACCTGGCTCCGTAGCTGGGACCTTCATGGGAACTATGGGAGGGAGTAGCAGGGCACCTTGCCGCCAAGCCACAGGGTGCAGGCAAAGAGCAGGGCAGGCAGTGACAAGTCTTTCATTCATTCATTTATTCCTTCAGTCATTCCTTCTCCCCACAGGAAACGTCCTCATAGGAAATGTGCCCACAAGCTCAAAGCACAGTGCTTCTTTCTAGTCCTGGGTTTTTCCAAATAAATACAGGCCACAAGGAAAGGCCATGTTGGAGGCCATTGGCCTTGACGCCACTTTCCAGTCCACAGTGGCAAAGGCCTCTGCCAGCATCTGAAGTACCTCTGGCCACAGAGAACAGAAAGTGGCCAGAGCGTGTAACCCCAATGCGGGACTCCTGAAGGGTTTTCCATTTCCTATGCACAACCTTTCCTGGGAAGGGCCTCCTGATTTCACATAGTTGTAGGTGGACACAACCCACATTCTGTTAACCTCTACTGTAGACTTTCATAGTAGGATTACAAACAGACTTACATGGTAAATACACAAAATGGCAAGAAATTGGGCGACTGCACTGTAAATGAGGACTTTACACTTAATCCTCCTCAGCCACTGCACGGGGTAGGTGCTATTTACTGTCCTCGTTGTGCAGAGGCAGAAACTGAGGCACAGGGAGGCTGACAAGTGTCAGAAGTGTATATATTCAAACCCAAACATGCTGTGTTCACTCTGCTGCCTCTCAAATGATCCTCACTTGGAGAGTTCAGAGCCACTTTCTAAAGAAGGAACACAGACCAATTGTGTCTAGAGGGGAAGTAGGGACGGTACTATCTAGTTCTTCACCCATTTGGCAATTTGGCGTAGGCCCAGCTCTACTGGTCTGAAATCCAAATTCCAGTTCACACTTGGCCAGCCATGGAAACTTAAGGCAAGTTATGCAACCTTTCTGCGTCTCAATTTGTTCACCTATAAAGCGGGTATAATAAGGGCCCATATACCCATCTATTACAGTACCCATTACATATACCCATCTATTCAGCATACTATGGTGCTACTTTAAGACGATAATGCAAATATTTACTAAACTACTGTTGAAGCCAAATTCTACACCATTGGTAGTAAAATAAGTACCTTATTTTTCTGTCTGGGGACTTTGACCTTTACTAATTAGATGGTTTACAAATCTACCCTCTGAAATGAAGCAGCATGGATTTTTTCCCTTGGTTTTGGAAATGAGGAAACTATGAAACTCACAAGAAACCTGCTGACATTCAGGGTCAAGAACCACCAAGTCATAGCTACTGTAAGCCATTAGGTCAACAATATTTCATCTCCTAATGGGGCCTCTTCAGGAAAATCTGAGTCAACAATAGCAAAGCTGAGGCTCCTAACATCTGGGGAAAGCTCTAAATGACCTTTTAGTTGAGTACCATCACAAGAATAACTCAGTTGGGTCAGATTCTCTGTTCCAGCTTAAGAGGTGCAGTCTGCCTTGGGGCCTTTGCACTATCTGTTCCATCTGCCTGGATCCTGATGTTCCCCATATGTCCTCATGGTTAACTGCCTCACTTCTGTCAAGGTTTTGGATTACCTCTTAGCTTCTCAGTGAAGCCTACCCTGACCAACCAATTAAAAATTCTGACACTTCCTCCTCTCAATCTACCCTAGCCTGCTCTAATCTCTCTTTTCCATAACCACCTTCAACATCCCATTTAATTTATTTTTATGCTGAGTGTTTACTGTCTATCTCCCACCACTAGAATATAAACCCCCCAAAGTTGGGATCTTTGTTCACCAACAAATACCAAGGGCCTAGAACTATGCCTGGTATAAAATAGATACTAAATATATATTATTACATAAATAAATTTAACATGCAGAGGTACTTTTACAAATGTACCAAATAATCAAATCTAGTAAGAATGATTAAACAGATCCCTTTCTGAGACCAAAAGCCAAAAGATTTCTCAGCACTGAGATGCACGGACAGAGCAGGCATTTCATGAGTCTGTGACATTGACCTTCAGTGCTAAATTTAGTGCCCTTGGTGTTTCTGTGATTCCTAGTTACTAGTTTAGCTTCACCTATCTAGGATGTGCATGTCAAGAGTGTTTCTACAAACTCAAGTATCTACTCACAGTAAGAAGCAAACAAATCTTGATCAGCTTTTCCTGTCTCCAGGAAACGGAGCTGGGCTATGAATGGAGAGCAAAGCTGATTGAGAAACACTTCACAATTGCAGGGCTATGGGATTTCTAGGCAATTTAAGCTGAGGGGAGGGCTTCGGCTGGGATACCAGGGTTGTATAGGGAGACAGGCACTCCAGTACTAGACCAGCGATGAAAGGCAAGGACCAACACAGGAACACAGAACACAGGTGTTGCGCTCCTCCAGGAAGAAGAGAGCTAAGACAGAGGATGGGGAAAATCACACTTCCCTTGACCCTACAGCCCCAAATCCTTGTTCCTATGGGTACCGGAAAATGGTTAAAAACAAGAGCTAAATGCACGTATGTAACAGAATAGAGATAGCTATTCTCTACTTACTGCACTTAATTAATCTGAACTAAGTATTACAATTATAATGAAAACTGTGGGCCTTGCACACCAAAGGCCTTGAAAAATCTGTCAAACAAGAACCACGCCATAGTCCCACAAACCTTCTTGTCAACACTGCCTAAGGATTCTGACTAGTAGTTAAATAGTAATAACTCAGAAAGGTCCCCAAGATGGAACTACCACCTGAGCATATTTCTAATACTCTTATGATTACTAAATTAACAAGCTCTGTGAAAAAATGAAAGATAATTTATTAAAATAAATCTTTTAGTAGTCCTTTCATGCATCTTTTTAATGTGGCCACTCAATAACAAGGACACGCAATCAGAAAGTCAATCACTAAAAATAACCGTCTGCCTCCAAAAATTTATGGACTGAACCACAAACAATAAATAAATAACCCTTAATTCACACAGAGAACTTTCACTAAATCCTTGGTCCTATATATCTGCATTCATGTCCCCTCATCAAGTATATTTATGTGTCACTGCCTACTAATCAGGATATTTTTACTCTTCTCCAGGTCAATTCTTATTTGTGCATACAGTCCTCTCTTTCAAAGCAAAGGGCCTCTGCTCAGCAAAGGCACCCAATAGTTTAAATTCATCTCTTCCCTCTGGGAATTTCAAGTGTTTGTTCATTTTAACATTTATCTTCCACAAAGCTGGCTGGTTTTAAACTAATTCCAAAGTACAGTCATTGTTAGCCTTGCCACACAGTCTGCCTAAGTCATAACTATTGTTATAAACTTAATTCTTCAATATTTTCATTTAAAGACTAGCCCTTTGGGGATGACCATTACTTAAAAGCTGAGTTTCAGAAAATTTACAGAACTTTTAAAAATGTTTACCCAATACTAACAACAATTTCTGCAAACTTAGAAAGCTCTTTTGATCCACCAACCATTTAAAATCATCTACTTGATTATAAACTAAATCCTCAAGAAGAATAACTGCCTTTAACACGTTTTAATAAATATAACTGATATTTTCTTTCAACCAGCTAGTCCAAGTAGGCAGGCAATGTGGGAAAATTATTACTCATCTTACATTAATTATAGTTTATAATAACTCTTAGTGAAAGTGAACAGGATAGGCAATGACAGCCCTCCCTAAGTAGGGAAATATTATTTATTTATATATTTATGTAATACATATTTATTTTATTTATTTGTTTCTATTATTGAAAGGAAAGGAATTTGAACTTACAAAATTTCTATTGGAACTTTGCATTACTGGAGTTTTAGTATTATTTTAAACTGCCCATCATGAAAATCTGATTTATTCTTCAAGTACCTTTGGTTATGGCTATTCAATCAGATATGAATCAGCAAATTTGTTGCTCCGTTAAATTCCTGCTTTAAAGACTACCAAAACTTGCCTAGTTTTTCTCTCACACCTCTATCAGAGGAGATGGCAGAAACTATTATACCGATGTTTTTAAAAGTTTCAAAACCTGGACAATTACTCATCAGAATTATTTCTTGAAAGACATTCGGTAGACATTTTCTTTTTTTTTTTTTTTTTAAAGATTTTATTTATTTATTTGAGAGAGAGAATGAGACAGAGAGAGAGAATATGAGAGGGGGAGGATCAGAGGGAGAAGCAGACTCCCCGCCGAGCAGGGAGCCCGATGCGAGACTCGATCCCGGGACTCCAGGATCATGACCTGAGCCGAAGGCAGTCGCTTAACCGACTGAGCCACCCAGGTGCCCCTCGATAGACATTCTCAATGATTACTTCCCATTCCGGATGGCCCTGCCCCTCATATCCTACGCTAAACTAGCAATCAACGCTTATTAAGCACCCACTGTGTGCAAAGAGAAAGATTATACTAAGCAAAGAGCATAAGGCTCGGCCTCATTTTATTCGTGCATAAATACACAGCAGTCGTGATTTATTCTCACAACTTTGTAGAGACGTGAGTTGCATCCACATGAATGAATCCACAGCATTCATTTGGAAATGGCTTTCTGGGGTTAATTCACAGGTTCTCCATATTAGACAGCCCCGATGGGACATCACGCGGTCCCTTCACCTTCCAGCCCACGCAGGACAACTCGTGGGCACCAGCCACACCTTCTGCAGGTGGCTGGATCGCCAGAGCCAAATGAGCCCGACCCATCTCCCCTCGCAGGAACTCCGGACAGGAGTATGTAAAAGTGTGCAAGGACTTCTGCGAATTCAAGGACTTGTTGAAAGGCCCCGGGGTCCCGGGCAGGAAGGGAAAGCAGCCGGCGCCCCCTCCCCCGCGGCCACCGAGTCCCCCGCGCCCAGGGAGCTGCGCAGGCCGCCGCCGCGGATCCCGGGCGCAGCCGGCACACCTCGGGCCTAGCACCATTGGAAAGGCAAATCTCAGAGCCGGGGCACATTTAAATGCCGGGCCACGGCCCCGGGGGATTGCTCTCCAGCAGACACAGCCGCAGGGGCCTCCGGGGCCGCCCGGCCTGGGGCTTTGGGCGCGGCCCGCGGGCGTCCCCGGGACCTCAGCCCGCAGCGCCCCGGCGTCCGCGCCAGGCCAGGGCAGGGGTGGGTGGCCAGGGCCCCCAGGCCAGCGTCCCCGGCCCAGCCGAGCGAGCCCCACGCCGCGAGCAAGAGAGGGCTAGAGGCGCGTCCTCCGCCCGCGGCCGCCGGCTCCCGCCCCCTCCCGACGCACCACACCTAGCAACCCGCGCTGACAGGACGCAGTGGCGGCGGCGGCGGGAGGAGGAAGCGGAATGGCTGCCGCGGTGGAGCCACCCCCGCCACCCCCCCCCC
>NC_058414.1:58470959-58737072 GCF_002201575.2 Neomonachus schauinslandi
CCCACCACTTCGCCGCCGGCGCGCACGCCCCTCGGAACCCCCCAGCCCGGCCGCCCGCCAGCCCCGGCACCTCGGGGCGCCCGCCCCCTCCCCCACCCCGGCCCTCTCCCCGCCCCCCCGGCACCTCGCGCCTCCGCCTCCCGTCCCCCCCACGCCCCGGGCTTGCACACACCCCCCCGCCCCGCCGCCGCCTGCCTCCCTCCCGGCCACCCCTGGCCATTCTGGGGTTCTCGCCTGGGCAGGAGTTTCCGCGCGCCCGGCACCCCCGCCCACCCCCGGGCCATTTACCGATGTGGTTGTCCTCGATGTGCTCGATGAGGTCGGCCAGGGTGGGGAAGTGGAGTCCGCAGCCCCCGAATCGGCAGGTATTGGAGAAGAAGGAGGCGGCGGCGATGCCTGTCATGGTGCTACATCGAGAGCCCCCCTGGTGTCGGCTCTGCGAGCGCCGGGCCGGCGGGCGGAGGGAGGGAGGGAGGCAGGGTGGGGTGAGGAGAGGAGGGGCTGGGGGAGGGGGAGAGAGGCGGGGTGAGGGGAGCGGAGAGAACGGGACGGAGGGAGAGGGGGCTAGAGCGATGAAGGAGAGCGAGGAGAGACCGGGAGGCAGAGGGGAGGCGGTGGCGGCGGCGGCGGCGTCGGGAGCGGCGGGGGGAGGGTGGGGGTGGGGGGTGAGGCCGCCGCAGCTGGGAGGAGGGACCAGGGCGCGCGGCAACAGCTGTGCGGCCCCAACCTCGGCTCCTGGACCGAGGCCTCACCTGCGAGCTCCTGCCACCAACTTTATCTCTGTCGGCCTGCCCTTTACAGTTGGTAATACATGCAGTCTGTTTGGAGCTTCCCTGGTTATGTATATTACCTTCTTGATATATACACATATATTAATTACAAATGCATCCCGCTATGAGAACTCAGGGAGTTACCCAGGCCCCACTCGGGGGCATTTGTTTGCACTTGGCCACCTGTCTAGGTGTGACACTGACATTCACAGGGGACCCAGGAAAGGTAATTGTGTGCACCTTACTCTTTAAACCCCCCCTTTTTTTTTTAAGTCCTTTTCTCTGGAGGTTTGTACTAATTGATTTTAATGAAATTTTCCTCTAGGCCAAAAGAAAATCTTAGCTTTATTTAAATTTCAAAATAGATTTCTTGATTGTCAAGTGCATTTGCCCGTGTTTTACATATGTACCACGTTTGTTATACTCCCTGCTCCTTTTGGGAAAACAAAAACTAAAATGATTTCATTTCCCCAAATTACAGCACCCCACTGCCCTATCTCAGGTCTGGGAATTGACTCATCCGTCTCTCTGGGAGCAAGATTATCAGCAGAAAGGACAGTGCATTGGTTAAGGCTAGAAGGAGTAAAAACAAGGTCAAGGGACATATTTACTCTTCATTTAAAAGAGAAAAGACTCCTACAATCAATCTTGATTACACATTTTAAACCATAATGTTGACCAGTTAAACACTTAAGTTGAATTTGGTAGCATTTTGCTAAGAATCGGTTACTTTCTGGTCCCCACCCCCAACCCCAGCTGCACTCATATTTTTTTTTAAGATTTTATTTATTTGATAGAGAGCACAAGCAGGGGGGGAGTGGCAAGCAGGGGGGAGCGGCAGGCAGAGGGAGAGGGAGAAGCAGGCTACCCACTGAGCAGGTAGCCCAACTTGGAACTTTGGGATCAGGACCTGAGCAGAAGGCAGAGGCTTAACCGACTGAGCCACCCAGGCGCCCCACACTCATATTTTTACCTGCAAAGTGTGCAATCTCTGATAGCACTTTTCCAGGTGCCTAAGAAACAAAGCACATTATCGGCAGTTTATGATCCAACAGTGCATTTTTTAATTAATACAGGTATACTGAATTTAGCACTTTTCCTTGGGACAAATTTCACTTACCCCAGGTGCAGATACATACAAAAATAGTATTCCCCTCTCCATCAACTATATTCATCCCCCATGTTGTTACTAAGATTGTTAATATTTTTCATTTGCATTTTTAGAGTGAAGACACCACAAAAGTTTTATAATCTGACAGAGATTGGGGATGCTTAGTTCCCTCATCCGTGGCATTTCCCCTTCTCTCCATTTCTTCTTGCCCCGCTCACAAGGAGACAGACTTGTGTTGAGATGAGAGTTGGGTTGGATGAGGCTGGGGCAGTTGTGTCATTGAAGTTCAGTTTGGTGCCAGGAATGGTTTCCTGGGCCCATTTGTGGGTGGGGGCAGGGCCTGGGTGGGCCTGATAATGAGCCAGCGACCCGGTTGGCTGGAGACTGGAGCCAGGGCCAGACAAGGGTCTAAAGAGCAGGAGTTAGAATCTTAGAATTTTGGCAGCTGGGCAGTGCATTCAGCTGCCCAGTCTGGGAAGGCCTTCCGCTGAGAGCAGGCAGAATATCTGGCAGCCACACACTACCCCAAGTAACAGGACAGGGCAATGCAATGCAAAAGCTTCAGCCCCAAACTGGTGCCCAAACAGTTTCCCCCTAGAGATAAGCATTAGGCACCACTGCCATGCAGTATCTAGGAATTATCAAGAGCTTTGGAGAAGCAGCAACTCTGTCCTCTGGAGAAAAAACTGTCTACATGGAATTATTAACTCCAGGCAAGAGACTCAGAGACGGAAAGTGCCAGAAATGTGCAGGTAAGAGACAAGGAAGTAAGGGGACTGGGTTTCACTCGTGCACATAAGTGCACAAGTGATACGCCAAACTTAATAAATAGAGCTTTTTAATGAAATAAGCCAGAATAACATAAATCAAATTTTTTATTTTTAAGATTTAAATTTTTTTACTTTTTTACCTTTACCTTACCTTTTTACCTTTACCTTAATATTTTGTAAGGACTCATTTTATTTTCCACTCTAATTCTTATATGAACTGAAGCTCTGCCTATGTGACATTCTGTTCTTTTTTTTTTAAATCTGCACACTCTAGGCATTTCTGGCCTGTATATTAGATACATAATCATGGTCTGTTAGATTTGGGAAGATACTCTGGCTGTAGGAGCCACTGATATTGTAGATGTGGTAAATAAATTGAGGCCAGGGTATAGAGTGTGTTCTCCCCAGGCCCACACAGCCAGGTTCCTCTCTGTAGTCATAGTGCCTTCAGTCAGGCATCAGTAGACAATAAAAGAACAAAGGTACAGTAACCACAGGCAAATTTCTAAAAAATTATGGTAGCTTGCTTACCATCCTGTTCTTACATTTAAAAGTATTTGTTTTAGGGGTGCCTGGCTGGCTTAATTGGTAGAGCATGTGACTCTTGATCTCGGAGTTGTGAGTTCAAGCCCCACATTGGGCCTAGAGCTTACTTAAAAAAAATCTTTTTTTAATTTTTAAAAATAAAAGTCTTTTTTAAGGGTGTCCCTTCAGATAGTGTCAACACTAGGCTATAAAAATATAGAAAATAAACATTTCAGCCTATTATGTCCAAGAGAAAATGATGGCTGATATACCCCTACATTTACAAAAACATTTGTCTGCCTGATTTGGGTAGTAAAAATATTTCAAAGGAAAGGGACAGTGAGAGAACTGAGGAGTCAGAAGGATAGGATAATGGCTATAGCCAGAAGCGTTCCCTGGGTTTAAGACCCTTTTCTTGCAAACCATTTGCCTTTCCCCAGAGTACTATGCCTCCCGATGTGTAGACCCAGACAAAGTATGGACATAGTGGCTCCATAGCTTGGTACTTAGCATTACAAATGATTTGGGATCCGGTAGCAATCTCCCAAAATCCAGCATGGCTATTGACCACGGGCTGGTGCAGCTGCCAGCCAAGTGTGAATCCATTGGTCTAATGGAGCCAATCGAAGCCACCAGAGGATTTGGCTTCATGTAATTGGCCTTCACCTACAGGACTTGGTTAATTTAGGGATATTCTGATAAAACCTTGCACTTCCTGTGCCCAGCATGGACATCTGTTAGCACTACAAGAGGATGTATATACACTTTGGATTCTGTTTTGGTTTTTGCTTGTTTTGTTTTTTTAGTATTTTTATTTAAATTCAATTTAGGTAACATATACTGTATTTTTAGTTTCAGGGATAGAATTTAGTGATTCATCAGTTGCATATAATACCCAGTGCTCATTACATCAAGTGCCCTTCTTAATGTCCATCACCCAATTACCCCTCCCCCCACCCACCTCCCCTCCAGCAACCCTCAGTTTGTTTCCTACAGTTTAGAGTCCAAAATGGTTTGCCTCCCTCTCTGTTTTCATCTTATTTTATTTTCCTTCCCTTCCCCAATGTTCATCTGTTTTTTTTCCCTTAAATTCCTGGAATCTGTTTTGAGTTTAACTCTCCACACTGCCTTCAATTCTAGCTTTCTCAGGTTTTCTGGGCCAGGTCCCTCTTAAGTTGCCTTTCAGGTTTACTGGATATAATAAGCAGGCTTGTAGTAAGTGCCGTGAAGCATTCCTTTGACCACCACCACTACATAGACTGAGCAGATCAGGAACCCAGTCTTCTGCTCATGCCATTCTATGGCCACTTATAAAAATGGCAGCTCTTGGGGCACCTGGCTGGCTCAGTTGATGGAGCATGCGACCCTTGATCTCGGCGTTGTGAATTGAAGCCCCACGTTGGATGTAGACATTACTTAAAAATAAAATCTCAGGGCGCCTGGGTGGCTCAGTTGGTTAAGTGTCTGCCTTCAGCTCAGGTCATGATCCCAGGGTCCTGGGATCGAGACCCGCCTTGGGCTCCCTGCTCAGTGGGAAGCCTGCTTCTCCCTCGCCCACTCCCCATGCTTGTGCCCTCCCTCCCCCTCTCTCTCATTCTGTCAAATAAATAAATAAAATCTTTTATAAAAAATAAAATAAAATCTTAAAAAAAAAAAGAATGACAGCTCTTGAAGACACAGGCTGCCACTTCTGCCAACAGCAACCTTTGTCTTGACAGGGTATTTTCTTTAGGCTTCACCTTCTTCCAAGGAAGATGATATCTATTCCAGATTTTCTTATTTAGTATTTATGCAACCAAATCTTCAAGTTTTTTTGTATTGATTTTACTCCAGCTCAGAAATGAATCAGCTTTTTCTGCTCTTTGGTGATTAACTCTCATTTTGGTCCCCAGTCTCATTCTGCCTAGATTTAAGTGTTGGCCTTAGAATGAGTAGTAGGGGTTCTCTAGTTGGATGCCACCAGTGACCAGTCCTCATGGGTGTTGTTCCTTAGCCCTCTACCTGGCTGCTTCCACCTCACTATGTACATAGTTACGGCATTTCTGTTTCCAGCTCCTTGCAGGATTTCTCCAGAACTAAATTAATGAAACATTCAACCAATGGCCGGAGTTCTAATTGAGCATCCTGGGTTTACTCCCGTACTGCAGTCTGCCCTGCCACCCGGATGATAGCTCCAAATCCAAATCTGATGGGATTTGGCCACCTAGCACGAGCTTTCAATATGGCCATAAGAGCAGCCAGCCAATCACGATTTCATTCGTTCCTTCACCATATTTTGATTGGACATCTATGCACGTTCCTGCTACACAACCCCAGAAGGCATTATTTATATAGGCACTGCATGGACCGTGACCCCAGAATTTGTACATCCGCGTAGGCTGATCCACTGGGCAAGATACGAGGGATACAATTTGAATAAGACAAGTACAGTCTCTCTAATGAGGGAACACCAAATGCTTTGCAAGGTCCTCCTGAACCGGTTCTTAGTGCCTGCCGTGTCGGCTCAGTGCACTCTACGTACTGCCCTCTTGGCTCAGGTGTCTGCCATTTCCCTTCTTTCCAACTTGGGCTCACTCAGGTGATCCCTCTTGTTGCTGTTGACTATAATCAGTCACTAAGGCACTACTGCTTGAGAAAAGACTGCACAGCCTTTTGGCCCAGGCATGTGTCCTTAGGCATTATTGATGCTCACCCAACAATGCCCAGTGTTGAAGATTTTCTAGCCCTTCCAAGCTGCTAGCATCTTTTTTGTCCTAGCTTTTTGATGTTTTGTCAGCTCCCACTTGGCAATCCTTCTCCTCTAGGACTCAAACAAGTATCAAGGGAGACTGGGCTAGAGGATCAAGTTGGAAACACTGCTCCATGATCTCCTTTTCCCGCTAGAATCCCTCAGCACCAAGCCTCACCATCAGAATAGCTTTCTACTCAATGATCTTCATAATTGGATCTCTGCAGAATGCAGTACGTATACTGGCAGTTCAAAACAAACCAAATTATCTTAGTTTTCAAAATGCACTCATTGTCCACCACGGGCCCCCTTGCCTTTACACGTGTTTGTATAGCCTGCTGGAAACATTCTCCCCACTTCCACTCTCTCCCCACCAAATACACTTCAGCAGCTCAGCCTGTCATCTCCTGCAGGAAGCCTTCCCAGCATCCTGCCTCCTCTTTCATCCCAGCTAAGCTACATGCTTATCTATGCTTCAGCCAGGCTCCCTCTGACTATTAGCTTACTGGTCTTTCTTCTCTAGACCAGTGGTTCCCAAACCTTTTTAATCAAGAACTCCATCAATAAAAAAATTTAAACCTTGATCCCATAAATATTTGTATTTTTATTTATAAATTATATGCAGGCACTCCTATTCAAATATAGTATGTCTATTATAAAAGAAATCAGACACTTTAAGAAGATAACTTAAAAAAAAAACAGAAATGGAAGGTCTAATATCTTCATTCCACACCCCAGAGTATGTCTGGCTCCCACCATGGAATGAATGCATTCTACCTTGGAGGCCACAAGTCCTAGTCTCCTTGAGAAAGGGCACTATCTTTCATCCTGCCTGCATGTAGTGTTCAGTACAAGCTGTATGGGGGTATAGCTCAGTACTGTGATAAGGCAATGCACTAAGATTTCAGTTTTCAGTGCTAAAGCAATTTCTAACAATGTGTTACTGTTCTTCTCTTATGTAGCATCAGGAAAAGATAGTGTTCAATCATCTCTTGGCCTGGATAGATTACAACCGTTATACTTTCCCATGATTGTGGCCCAACCTTTGATGAGACCTTTTTTTAGGTCTAGCGAAGTGTCACTGCCCTGTGCCCCTAACAGGCACTTACGAAATGCTTGTCTCATTGGTTTTGATGGCCCTGGTTTCCTAGTCACTGCTGATGCAGACAAAGCCGTTCGACTGGACAGAGATAAGCAGGGAGGCATTGAGCCATGACACGAGATCTGACATTAGCTCTCCTTTCATTTGACTGACTAGGACACCTTTCCCGTTCACAGATGTTCAAGTTCATTATGATGATTATTTTAAATAATAATTACTCCCATTCATTGAGTGCCTACTGTTGTGTCAGGCATTGGACTAGATATCTTAACAGGACAGTTTTTAAACTCTATATTATGCCCAAACTATGGATAAAAAAAAATAAGACCCAGGGAAATAAGGTAACTTATTGAGGCCCATAAAGATAATAAGTGCTGAATTAAAATTTGAACTCAAGTCTGTCTGACTCCAGAGTCCTTGCTCTTTTTTTTAAAAAAAGATTTTATTTATTTATTTATTTATTTGAGAGAGAGTGGGTGAGCAAGAGTGAGCATGAGTGGGGGGAGGGGCAGAGGGAGAGGAAGAAGCAGACTCCCCGCTGAGCAGGGACCCCGATGTGGGGCTCAATCCCTGGACTCTGGGATCATGACCTGAACCAAAGGCAGATGCTTAACACCCGGGTGCCCCCAGAGTCCTTGCTCTTAACATAATATCATATCTGGATTCCGGTGTTTTGGATCATTTTCCTTCTCTCCCCTTGAATCTGAAGAAGTTGGCCTCTTGGCCACAAGCAGGACCATGCTCATATCCATCACAGACATTAAGATTGAGGGGCAGGGATTTCAAGCTATATTACAAAGCTGTAGTCATCAAGACAGTATGGTACTGGCACAAAAACAGACACATAGACCAATGGAACAGAATAGAGACCCCAGAAATGGACCCACAACTCTATGGTCAACTAATCTTCAACAAAGCAGGAAAGAATATCCAATGGAAAAAAGACAGTCTCTTCAACAAATGGTGTTGGGAAGACTGGACTGCATCAAGCAGAAGAATGAAACTGGATCACTTTCCTACATCATACACAAAAATAAATTTAAAATGGATGAAAGACCTAAATGTGAGATAAGAAACCATCAAAATCCTAGAGGAGAACACAGGCAGAAGCCTCTTTGACCTCAGCTGCAGCAACTTCTTATTAGACATGTCACTGGAGGCAAGGGAAACAAAAGCAAAAATGAACTATTGGGACTTCATCAAGATAAAAAGCTACTACACAGCAAAGGAAACAGTCAACAAAACTAAAAGGCAGCCTATGGAATGGGAGAAGATATTTGCAAATAACATATCTGATAAAAGGCTAGTATCCCAAATCTATAAAGAACTTATCAAACTCAACACCCAAAAAAAACAAATAATCCAGTTAAGAAATGGACAGAAGACATGAATAACACTTTTCCAAAGAAGACATCCAGATGGCTTACAGACATATGAAAAGATGCTCAACATCACTCATCATCAGGGAAATACAAATCAAAACCATGATGAGATACCACCTCACACCTGTCAGAATGGCTAAAATCAACAACCCAAGAAACAACAGGTGTTGGTGAGGATGCAGAGAAAGGGGAATCTTCTTGCACTGTTGGTGGGAATGCAAACTGGTACAGCCACTCTAAGAACAGTTTGGAAGGTCCTCAAAAAGTTAAAAATATAACTACCCTATCCAGCAATTGCACTACTAGGTATTTACCCAAAGGATACAAAAATACAGATTCAAAGGGGTATGTGCATCCTGATGCTTATAGCAGCATTATCAACAATAGCCAAACTATGGGGAGAGCCCAAATGTCCGTAATCTGATGAATGGATAAAGAAGATGTGGGGTATATATCTATATATATACACAATGGAATATTACTCAGCCACCAAAATGAATGAAATCTTGTCATTTGCAATGACGTGGCTGGAGCTAGTGTATTATGTTAAGTGAAATAAGTCAGTCAGAGAAAGACAAATACCATATGATCTCACTTGTATGTGGAATTTAAGAAAGAAAACAGATGAGCATAGGGGAAGGAGGAAAAGGAATAAGGAGAGAGGGGAACAAGCCATAACAGACTCTTTACAATAGAGAACCAACTGAGGGTTGATGGAGGGAGGTGGGTGGGGGATGGGATAGATGGTTGATGGGTATTAAAGAGGGCACTTGTGATGAGCACTGGGTGTTGTATATAAGTGATGAACCACTGAATTCTACTCTAGAAACCAATATTGCCCTGTATGTTCACTAACTAAAATTTAAATAAATTTTTAAAAGAAGATTGAGGTGCAAAATTGTCCCACTTTGCCAAATGCATGTAGGAGAGGGCACTGAGGGTTGGGATGGGATATTGATGATGGAGAGGCCTTGGGGCCTCCACCAGGTATTGACACTCTTGGCTTGTCTTTTCCCTTTCCTTCTCCTTTGGAATGTCCTTTTATTCCTGTTCCCTAATATCTTATTTTAAAATTGAACTCAACATGGGGCACCTGGGTGGCTCAGTCAGTTAAGCGTCCGACTCTTGATTTTGGCCCAGGTCGTGATCTCAGGGTTGTGAGATCGAGCCCCACATGGGCTCTGTACTGCTGAGCATGGAGTCTGCTTAAGATTCTCTCTCTCCCTCTCCCCCTGCTTCCCCTTCCCCTCTCTAAAAAAAATAAATAAATAAAATTTAAAAATAAAATAAAATTGAACTTAATAGAGAAGTAAGTCTTTGAAAGGGTACCCTTGTTTTGCTCTTTGGCTGGTTCCTGACTTACCCTTCATTGTGTACCTTTGCACTGCTGATTTTGAGGTGGAGCAGAGAACATAGGCATTACCTATCACATGGAAAGGTGACTCTGTTTGCTTTTGTAGTGCTCTTTGTCTCTGTCCCCTGTCTGTGTAATGACTCTAACCATGTTGCTTCAGCCAACTGTTTGGCATAATCATATTTTCTGTTGCAGTTCTAATTCCTGGAGCCACAGAACAAATAGCCCTGCTGAACACTATCTCAAAGGGCTCTGCAACTCAGGCCCTTCTTTTCTGGGGTTGGACCCATGTGGTGGCTACTTTTGCCTTTCAGAAAACAGACCCAGATTCCAAGGGTACCTCCAGGAAGGCCTTCTCCCCTTGGTTTTATAACTAAATTAACTTTCCATAATTTTCATCTCATTTTGCTTTTGCTGACATAAAAGATTCTTCTCAATAGTACCCAAACTATTTCATGACTTTTTATTTATCTTAGAGGTCTCAAACTCAGAAGCCTTAAGGACCAGGCAGGGGAAGCAATGAGAGAAGACAGCAGGGTGTGAGTGCACATGTATATATTTTGTGAATGGTGGAGACTGGGATGAACTGGAGAGCACTGGTCTCCTAAGACACTGGAAGGCAAGCAAGTCCCATCTGCAGGCCACCTCTGAGCCACTATTTGGCAATCTCTGTTTTTCCTTCCATGCCACAGTGCAAAAATTAGATTACTTTTACTGTCACAATAGCCCAAGAGTATTGGGAGTAATTATTTCTAAATTTCTCACCACTGTGAGATTACATGCTATCTAATTCTTGGTGCAAATAATTCAGAAAGGACTCTTTGCACCTTAAACAGATCTCCAAGGTGATGTCAGAGCTGCCCAGGTAATGGTCATATCAGAGGGAAGAATAGTTGCTAAGGGCTTTCTCCAGGCTCCAACACTTCTTGGTTCTCAGTTTTCCTCTCGTATTTCCATTGCAGATCAGAGCCTTAAGATAATTAATTTTCAACAAGCTGAGTACGTGAGTCCTCCAAATTTATCTAATGAGTGCTGTATATAAAGATAATATTTTACAGTGCCTGACCAGTCTCTAGCTATACTTTAAAAATAACCACCGGGGTGGGGTGGGGGCACAGGGCACCTAGGTGGCTCAGTTGGTTGGGCCTCTGCTGCTTGGTTTCGGCTTAAGTCATGGTCTCCAGGTCCTGGGATCGAGCCCCATGTTGGGCTCTGAGCTCAGGGCGGAGTCTGCTTGTCCCTCGCCCTCTGCTCCTCCCCCCGCTCGCTTGCGCTCTCTCTCAAATAAATAAATAAAATCTTTAAAAAAAAATAAAAATTAAGAAAATAAACGATGGGGTATCTGTCTGGCTCAATCGGTAAAGCATGCAACCCTTGATCTCCGGGCTGTGAGTTTGAGCCCTATGTTGGGCACAGAGTTTACTTAAAAAAAAAAAAAAAACAATAAAAATAAATAAAAATAAATAATAAAACTCTTCAGTTGGTAGGTTTGGTCTTTCCAGTCTGTGATTTGTCCTCACCTCTGGGTCTGCAGCTCAAAGGCACATTGCCTTGAAGGCATTAGTTCTCTTTAACAATGTATAATCTAACATTTTAGATTACAGTTAATCTTTGGTGTCAGAGCCAATTCATGATTCCAATTTCTTTCTCTTTACTCTCTCTCCCACCACCCCCACTCACACCTCCTCCCCAATCCCGTGCACCCCTCACCTTTTTCCACCTGCTCCCCTCAGCACCCCCATCCCCCATTCTTTTTTAGGATGGATCCTTGAATGGGGCTTGGGCATGGAAAGTGTTTGGTACTGTGTTTGAGAACGTTGCACCAGAGAAAATGAGAAAGAAACACAGGAAGAAGGAAATTGGGAAAGAAAAAAAGGGGGGGCAGAAGCAAATGTTGAAAAGAGCTTTCTGTCTTGTTGCTCAGGTTCACTCCAAGTCCTACAGCAGAGACACCCCCCACTCAGTCTCCCATCCCTCTGATCCACAATCAAATTTGCATCTTTCTTATCTTTCTTACTCTGTTCTCTGGTCCAAAAGACTAATTAGAGGAAAAGTTCAGCATCAAAAAGACCTAGATTCCAATGGTAGCTCTGTCACTTACAAGCCGTTGACCTTGGCTAAGTTGCTTCAATCTGTCTGAGATTTCCCTATCTACAAGCTGGATGTAACAGCACAGTATCCTACCAGTCCCCGAAGATGGAATGAGATGCCACATGTGAAAACTGTAGTATGCTGATCAAAGATGAGGCATTATGATTATTATCCCTGAATCCAGTGCTGCAGATGCTATGGCGTGTGGTCATCTTTTCGCCAAATGTCCTTAGATCTCTTGGAGAAGGGAGTGGGTGTTACAGTCTGGAACAACAGTGAGACAGAACTTTATGTTTTAGGAGGGAAGCTGGCATTTAAAATTGCCTTATATTGCTACTTCTAAGACATCATGAGGATACGAAATCACTTGGGAGCATACCTTCTCTGTTCTGGAATGAGCCATTCGAGTGAATCCTTTTAGTTATATAAACATAGTAAGAGTAAGCATCCATTATTCTGAGACAAGGTGCAACAGTTGTTTTTGTAGCTTGGGGCTTCAATTCTGCAGGCAGATGAGGTCTTGTTGCCAAAGTGAATGATTCAGAAGGAGGGCATGTGCCCAGAAGGTTCCATCAGAATTGAGCTCTGAGCTTTTAGTCAGTGGTTATCTGGATGGAGGCCAGCTCTCATCTCACTGGAACAAGGAAGCATGTGTCCCAGGTGATGCTAGCAGACATCTTATGACAATGAGGGACTTCTGCCTGAGGATAAAACCAATGTAGCAGAACGCAGAGTTGAGAGATTTTAGAGAAACTGAACTGGAACTCTGATAGAACTGTGCCTGAAGCCCACATTGGTCTTAACATTTACATGAGGCAATGACTCACCCTTATTTTCTAAGCCAGTTTGTGTTGGGCTTTAGAGTACTAGATACTGATGCCAAAGTCATCCGAAATGAAGGTTGCTGGAGAAAGTATGGGCATGTTCCATATTGTTTAGTGAGCTTCTGAAAAGAAGACGCCAAGTCTCCTCATCTTTCCCACTGAGGTTCCCAGTTAGAAGTATGCCTCTGATGGGCTGAGGCAGGCTGCCTAAGACAGCTGATGGGAGGGCCACTGCTGAGGGCGGTGTCAACAACAAGGCCTAACTTGTCATAAGGGAAGGAAGGCTGGAGTGGTCCTAGCATGGGGATGTGGATGAAGCTATCGCTAGGTTGATGGACAGGACTATGGTCCATGATTATGCCTAAGTTCAGTTTTAGTAGATGCTGCCAAACCATCTTCCAAAGCAGATTTACCAGTTTGCACATTCAACATCAATGTTTGAAAGTTCTCAGAGCTTTTTACTTTTATTTGGCCCACAGGCTAATAAATGAGGAATTCTGATTTTAACGGGCACAGCAGTTTCCAAACAGCAAATATGAAGGTTGCTGCCAGAATAGGACATCCTAAGAAAGGTATACACATACACAGAAACACACAGAAGCATAATAATTCAAGTAGCAGAGCAATCTGGGGTGATGATTTAAAGGTAAATACATTTCAATTATCTTAATTAAGTTATAAAACGTGCAAGTATAACCCAAGGGCCAGAGTAACTGCTGGTTCTAAACTGTTCTCCGTGAAATAGGAATAGCTCAGCACTCCGTCAAAATGTCTCTTCATTATATCTAGGGGCGGGAGGAGGCACTGTGTGGTGTGTGCACGGGGTGTGTGTGTGTGTATGTATGTATGTATGGGTGTGTGTTTGTGTGTGTGTGTGTGTGTGTGTCAGATGGTGAAGGGGTGGGAAACAGCAAGAATATGGTTGTTTTCTACACAAGTAGCAGCCAGTTAAAAATATTCCATTCCATTAAATTATTTAGTAAATGTGGATGAAACAGGCAGTAAGATTTCATAAAATCTCCACTAATATTTGGCAATCGTTAATTGTTGCTTGAAAGAATGTTTCAGTTATCTGAAAAAGTAATTACATTAGGCTTCGCTAATCTGTGGCACCAACTTGTAAGACATGAAGGGTTTATTTGGAAATAGTGGAGAGACTTGATATACATTTAACTGACATAATATTCTCATTTAAATATGTATTTACTGAAGACAAACATTCAGACTGACAAAACTCTGCAGGCTCATTCGAGTAACACCTCATTTAGTCCTATCCTATATGACCTTTCATGGGTTCCATCCTTGGAGTAGGGGTGACAACCCCATGAATTGATTTCTTTGTTCCCAATTTAATGTCATTCACCTCCTATTGTGTAGCCTTTCATAGATGCTAGATTGGTGGTATTATCATCTGTCAGCACTATCTGCCAGCCTTCGGAAGCTAATGAACAGACCTCAGGAACTTCCGGCTTCTTCTGTGGGCTTTCTTCTGCTCTATATGTGATCATTTTCAGCAATTCACATCTGCATCCATTCACAGACATCTTGTGGCAGAGACTCCTAGCTACCTAGCCAGTGTTTGTTTTCACCTTGCTCCTGAACAGATTTTGTCAAGGGAAGCAGTGTGTCCTGATTAAACCGAACATTCCCAGGCTCCCTTGCACACAGGGGTAGCCACATGACTAAGTTCTTGCTATTGAGATATAAGTGAAGTTGTTGGATGGAGCTTCTGGGAAAGCTTTTTAAAAACCATACTGACTATGGGCATCTGGGTGGCTCAGTCAGTTAAGTGTTTGACTCTTGGTTTTAGCTCAGGTCACGATCCCAGGGTGCTGGGATTGAGCCCTGAGTTGGCTCTGTGCTGAGCATGGAGTCTGTTTGAGATCCTCTACCCCTCCCCCTGGCTTGTTGCTCACTCTCTCTACCCCCCATAATAAATAAATAAATCTTAAAAAAAAAAAACCTTACTGACTCAACCATTGGACACCATTTTTACTTGGCTTTTCTTTCTTTCTGCTTCTAAGAGCACAGTGTGATAGCTGGAGCTCTAGCAGCTATCTTATGAACATGAGGATAAGGGTTACATGCTAGGATGATGTCCTCGAACTGCCACATCAGCTCTGGACTGCCTACTCTGGAATTCTCATTGTGTGAGAAAAACTAATTCCCATATTACATAAACCACTGCTTCTCTGGTTTCTATTACTCACAGTCAAATGCAATTCTGGTATTCTAAATAGTCATTCAGTATAATCCTTTATTTGATTTGTTCAACATTTTACAATTGTCTTTGAACAGAAGCCATACAACTGAGATGGGTACAACTCATTCGGGTTCCCTGGCCTGGATATTGAAAGACGAAGCTTTAAAGGTTCCACCAAGCCGAATTATGCACTATGAAACCAGGAAGTGAGTGGCAGGGCAGGTCCTCCTACTCCAATGTAGTATTGGGAGGTCCACAGGGTAGAATCAAAGGTTGAGGTCTAAGAGTTATCACAACAGAGCTCTCACCCTGTTGTCACGGCAGCAAGGAGAGAGCCGTGGCAATATGTTGGAACAAACATGAGGCTCCCTCCTGCCTCTACGCTGGATCTTGTAGGCCTCCCTGTTTAATCAGGCCCCCTGAATCTCAATATCAAGATCTTCTGGCAGGTGTAAATTATTCTGTAATCAGCCCATGGATACCTTCTCGCTGCATCTGCCTTTCTCACCTGGCTTGGCCTAGGGATGGTTTTCTGACCCTCATCCCCACCCCAACACCACTGCCAGTGGAAATACCACTGCTGTTGTGAGAGGAACGATAGAAACACTCACTGCGGAGGGCAACATTCCTCATCAATCTATAGACTCCTCATTCCCCCCCCCCTTTTATTTTGTTTCCCCACACCACTATTTGATTAATAAAAATAAAGTGTTCACCAATGAAAAATGTTTATAGACCTCAAAACAGGTCAACTGCATACTGAAACATTTTTGTAAAGTACAACTTCCAGAAGCAATTTATACATGCACAACTCTAAAGCAAACTCAAGATTAAGGCAGGAAGAGAAAAAGAGAAGAAGAAGAAAGAAATGAGTTCAAACTTAAGCAAGTCTGACCTACTAGCCTGGCAAATAAATGAGCCTATTTCAAAACAAGAACATTTTCTACATTCTGCCAGTTATTAAATTAATTACCTGCTCTATGCCCCTTAGTACTACTGTCATTTTGGTAATGGTGTAGCTTTAAACTTTTCACTCTTTTGTGGTTTCTGAAGCTGAGCTGGAGCCAACTTTTCAAACTACATTGAACTCAAAGAGCCCCCTTAGTGTGATAGATGGCAGTGAGAGCAATAGCAGGTGCCTCCCCAGACCACCATGCTAGGGTATAGGCAGAGGGCTAATGAGGAATGAGGCTCTCATTCTGTGTCCCAGATCCCACGTCTCTCCTCCTTCTGACCCAAACAAGACCAGGAACTGCTGAGGGCCCTATAATGGCTTTTGTTCCTGCTGGCTCAGCGTTGGCCCCTGGCAGCTTCACCTAAAGACTCCTGTGGCTTTTGTAGGGTCTCTGCGCCGTCATGGTGCTACTCGGCTTTGGCCCCTGCCCTGGAGCCACATCAGGCCCATCCAGGAGGAGTCCCAGCAACACAGAGCACCTAGGGCTGTCCTTGGACCTGTCGTCTTTCCAGACATGCGTAGGTGGCCCCTTTTCTCTGACTCCCACCAGCACCCACAGCCACACTGGATCTGTCCCTTGGGCAGGTGGACTACTGACATTTGCCTGAATCCCTTTGGTGGGGGCACCTGAGCTCCACACATTGGGTCACAGTAGCACAACTACTAAGCATTTGAATCACTTAATCCTTCTAAACTTTTAGTTTAGACCATTCAGAATGGTCCCTTTACATTGCAGCCATTATCACGACAGCTGCCCTTTTCTTTTCCATCTACGAGAAGCATGCAATCTGTTATGCCAAATTGCCTAGGTGTGGTGAAGTCCTGCCTCTGCTCCTGAATTCCTGAATAACTTGGCAAGCTGCTTGAGAGCTCTGTACCTCAGTTCCTCCATCGGTAAAATGGAAGTAATAATGACGCTGCCTGATGGCACCGTCCCGAAGATTAAGGGAGCTCGTAGAGTGCTATGTATGCAACATAATGAGCGCCCCAGTATTTGCCAAGCACAGTGACAAGCTCTGTTAACCTTCACCACAGAAGTATCATTACTTATTCCTATTTACAGATAAACTGAGGTTTAGAACGATTATATGATTCAAATGTCAAGTAACTGCTGTTGTGTGCTTTTAGGACCTAGGGGTTTCTCTCCTTTTCTTCCTCTGCTTTAAGAAGCCTTGGATCCCAAGGGTCAGGGGTCATCATCACCTCACTTCACTGATGTCAGACCTACAAGTTGTTTCTTCGTACCTGGAGCCTAACCCGAAAATCCATTCCTTCACATTTCCCAGAGCTAACTCGCCTCAGCCCCCCTTACGAGGCTCCTTCCTCCCGGGGCCCCATCAGTCAGGGGGTCCCCCAGGCTCCACAGGGCCAAGGGAGGCCCCTCCCTGCAGAGAGAGGAGCATAGCCGCTGCTGAGGGAGGCCCCCAGCCTGGGCAGAACGGTTTGCTCGCCTTGGGTGCTAACCATGCTAGTGTGCAGGAGTGACCGTGGACGGTTTCCTTTTTTCTGCAGCTCACACTAAATAATTAGCTCCAGCTTAGATTTAATCTAACTACCTTAGATTTCCTGGTCTAGGTTCCCAGCTCACAAAACTAAAGTCCCTTCTGACACTTCCTTCTTTGCATTCTTTAAGAAGTACGATTTCTTCCTTCTGAACGGTCTAATTCTGGACATGCAGTTCCTGTCTGTTGTTTCCACCATGACCTTGGCCTTCTTCTCTCAGCTTCCATCTGACCTTCAAGTCTGGCTCTTCTGAGCACACATGAGTGGTTCTCACACCCAGCAGCTCGTCGTTCATGTCAGGGGATGGTATTGATCTACTCTTCCCTGAAGTTCAGTGGGACACACCTGCAAAACGCCAGGAGGGCTTGGTCTTGTTTCCTCATCTTGTCCCCCAGAGAATTTGGCGGAATTGATTTTCTACGGAGTGACAATTCTCAAGATATATTCCAGTTTTGAGAAGCACACTGTGAAATGTCAGTCTGCTTTCGAGGACCGGCCCTTCTCCCGCGTGCCCCTGCCCAGAGGCAGCTGCTACCACTAACTTCTGTTTTGCCTCCAGAAATACAGGTCCACGTGCGCAGCTTGTGTAACCCAGGGCGACCACAATATACACATTGTCTTGGACCTTGATTTTTTTCATTTAATAATATGTCTTGGAGATCTTCCCATAGGAAAATAGATAGGTGTCCTTCCTTCTTTGTAATAGTTGCACAGGATTCCACTGAAAGTACCTATTTGTTTCCTATTGTGGTAACAAATTACTACAAATTTATTATCTTATAGTTTTGGAGGTCAGAAGTCCAAAATTGGTCTCACTGGCCTAGAAGCAAGGTACTGTCAGGACCGCAGTCCTTCTGGAGGCGTGAGGCCGAATCCACTTTGGTGCCTTTTCCAGCTTCTTGCAGCTGCCCTATTTTTTGGCTCATGGCTCCAGTTAGCAATCCTGTCACCTGACTCTGTGTCTGTCACCACATCTTGTTCTTGCTCACTCTGACCCTCTTGCCTCCCTCTTGTGATTACATTGGGCCCACCTGGATCATCCAGCATACTCTCCCCATCTCAAGATACTTAACTAAATTACATCTGGAAAGTCCCTTTTGCAATTAAGGTAATATATGCATAGATACCAGGGATTAGCCTAGGAACATCTTTGGGGGGATTGTTGTTCTGCCTACCACGGTTTTTGTTATCCGCTTCCTACACATGGACTTTTATTTATTTATTTTTAAAGATTTTATTTATTTGTCAGAGACAGAGAGAGCACAAGCCGGGGGAGCGGCAGGCAGAGGGAGAGAGAGAAGCAGGCTCTCCGCTGAGCAAGGAGCCCAATGCCAGGCTCAATCCGAGGACCCTGGGATCATGACCTGAGCTGAAGGCAGATGCTTAACCGACTGAGCCACCCAGGCGCCCCACATATGGACTTTTAGATTGTCTTTTGCTATGATTACAAGCAGTGTTTCAGTGACTATCCTTGTGTGTGTTCCTAGAAAATGAATTACAGTTTCAAAGGTAGGTACATTTCAAATTTTGATAGATCTTTGTCATGGTAATTTTTTAGAACTTTATTTTACTTGAGATAGTCTGAATGCACGATTATCATAAAACCATTTAGAAGGCAACATCATTTTACTCTCTTCTGAGTCAATCTATCTATGACTGCTCTTATCTATCATTACTAGAACTGCATTCTTGACTTAAACAAAGGCTTGCAATCTCAGGCAATGGTTTTAGAGATTTGGACCTGAGTTAAATTATTTGGTTAAAAATCTAATACTATGAAGCTGTGGCTACTTAAATTTAAAGTTAACCAACATTAAATATAATCAAATATTTAGTTCCTCCCCCTCACTGGCCATATTTCAAGTACCCACTAGCCACATGCAGCTAGTGGCTCTCACATTAGACAGTGCAGATAAAGAATAAATTCCTTCGTTGGAGAAGTTCTATTTGACAGAGTTGCTAAGAGTGATCTTTGCTCCTCTACCAAATTAGAACCTACCCATTGCCTGGACCTCATTTAGGGCAATTCCATTAATTCAACTAACATTTATTGAATGCCTACCTTGTACAAGACACTAGATGATGATTTTTTTTTAAACGTCCCTGTCTCAGGTAGGTCACAGATCAATAGAGGAAAACAGAAGTGTTTCCTGAACTTGCCCCAGGAATGCCAACTAGCTATCACTGAGAAAATAATCCGTACTGTAGTTAAGTTCCAAGGCGATTTAGGAGCACAACAAGAAGAACGTACAGTCTGTGAGGGATCCTGGAGACAAGAATATAGAGGTCATTTTCTCATCTTTAAAAATAGCTTGCTCATTGTCCATTTTTCTAATGCTCTTGAAATGTTGAAATGTTTATTGGTATTTTATTTGTAAATAACAAAATGAGAAGGCATTTCAAAGGCTCTTAATAAGGCATTATAGAGAAGCAATTACAGCACAGCCTCCAGAGCCGGCTGTAGGGGGTTCAAATTTGAACTCTCCTATTTGCTAGCTATGTGACTTTGGGCAACTCACTGGACCCTTCTGGCCTTCCATTTTCTCATCTGTCAAATTTTCTCTCACAGGGTTATTGTGAGGATTAAATGAGTTCGTGTCTGTAAGTGCTTAGAACAGGGCCTGGTGCTCATTGAGTACTAAGTGCCTAGCCATTGTTATTATTTAAACATGAATAACTATAATGCTGGAATTTCAGCCACCTGGATAGAATTTCAGTGTTCACTTGGTTCTGAACTGACCATGGAGGAGTTGAGGGGTCTGCAGGAATCCTCCCAGGTCTCGTTGGTCAGTGAGACAGATGTGACATACACATGTCCAGGCCCCTGCCTGCCCACCTTGGATCCTGCACGGGACAGTGGCCCTAAGGGAATTTGCAACCAGAGAGACTGGCTTTCCTCTCTGACATGGACAGAGGGGATTCTACACTCTTATGGCAGTTAGTTGTGGCCCCATCATTCATAAATTTGGCCAAATACTACCTCTCCCTGTTCTATGTGCTTATTTACAGTAGAGACAAGTAATATGTCCTTTCCTTGATTCTGGTACTCTCTCTCTTAAACTCTGGTAGATATGCCATCTCCACTGCCTGAAAACACAGGTTTCGGTGGTGCTAACAATTGTAGCCATTTTGGTGGTGACTTCTTTTGGACTCCTTCAATATTCTTGCTCCTTTGAGTCTTGTCCTCCTATAGCATCCTCCTCCTATAGCCTCTGCATCATTTTTGGTAGCCTCTCCCTCTTTCTCCCCATCTCTGTAATGATCTAATACCACCAGGACTGTCCTCACCAGACCATTAAAAGAAATAAAGGCTAACATGCAGAAGAATGAAACTGGATCACTTTCATATACCATACACAAAAATAAATTAAAAATGGATGAAAGACCTAAATGTGAGATAGGAATCCATCAAAATCTTAGAGAACACAGGCAGGAACCTCTTCAATCTTGGCTACTGCAACTTTGTGCTAGACATGTCTCCAGAAGCAAAGGAAACAAAAGCAAAAATGAACTATTGGGACTTCAACAGGATAAAAAGCTTTTTCACATCAAAGGAAACAACAAAACTAAAAGGCAGCCTACAGAATGGGAGAAGATACTCACAAATGACGTATCGGATAAAGGGCTAGTATCCTAAATCTATAAAGAACTTATCAAACTCAACATCTAAGAAACCAAAAAATCCAGTCAAGAAATGGGCAGAAGACATGAACAGACATTTCTCCAAAGAAGACATACAAATGGCCAGCAGACACATGAAAAAATGCTCAACATCACTCATCATCAGGGAAATACAAATTAAAACCACAATGAGATACCACATCACACCAGTCAGAATGGCTAAAATGAACAATTCAGAAAACAACAGATGTTGGTGAGGATGTGAAGAAAGGGGAACCCTTTTACGCTGTTGATGGGAATGCAAATTGGTGCAGCCACTCTGGAAAACAGTATGGAGGTTCCTCAAACAGTAAAAATAGAACTACCCTACAACCCAGCAATTGCACTACTAGATATTTATCCAGAGGATACAAACATAGTGATTTGAAGGGGCACCCCAATGTTCATAGCAGCAATGTCCAAAATAGCCAAACTATGGAAAGAGCCCAGATGTTCATTGACAGATGAGTAGATAAAGAAGATGTGGTATCTGTATACAATGGAATATTACTCAGCCATCAAAATGAATGAAATCTTGCCATTTGCAATGACATGGATGGAGCTAGAGTGTATTATGCTAAGCGAAATAAGTCAGTCAGAGAAAGCCCCTGTGGGCTGAAAATCATTCCCTGGACTTTATTCCATACTTCTTCAGAAATCCTGCAGATTCGAGAAGAGTAGCTGAAGCACCAGTGAAAGAGGAGGACATTTTGGGCAATTCTTTCTTTAATTCAGGGTTTCTCAACCTCAGCACTATTGACATTTTAGGACAGATAATTCCTTGTTCAGGAGAAGGAGAAGGGAGGCTGTCCTGTGTATTACAGGATGTTTAGCAGCATCCCAGCTTCTATGTGCTAGATGCTAGTATCAACTCTGCCCCTCCTATCCAAGTTGTGACAATCAAAAATGTCTTCAGACATTGGCCAAATGTCTCTTGGGGCAAAATTTCCTCTGTTTGAGAATAGCTGCTTAATCAAACACTCCAGCAAATTCCCTTAAGATGGAAACTTCCTTTTTCTCTTGAATAACAAGGTGGGCATCTTGCTGTTCCCTGGAAAGACTTCCTCCACTCCAAAACAAGCAGGACTTTTGACTGGTAAATTCTCCATTCAAAAGCCAGTTGTTTATTCACAGATGACATGATCTCATACATAGAAAACTCCAAGGAATTCATACACACAAAAAAATCTAATAAATGAGTTCAGCAAAATTGCAGGATATAAGATCAATATCCAAAAATCAATTATATTTCTTAAAAAAATCATTTGTATTTCTATATACTAGCAATGAATAATTGAAAATGAAATTAAGAAAACAATTCCATTTGGGGTGCCTGGGTGGCTTAGTTGGTTAAGCATCAGGGTTGTGAGGGTTGTGAGATCAAGCCCCAGGTAGGGTTTCACACCCAATGTGGAGAGAATCTTAAGAATCTTAAGCATTCTTAAGTTTCTCTCCTACTCCCTCCTCCCCTCCCCTCTCCCCACCTAAAAAAAAAAAAAGAGAGAGAGAGAGAGAAAGAAAATAATTCTGTTTATAATAGCATCAAACAGAATAAAATACTTAGGAATAAATTTAACAAAAGAAGCAAGGCGTGGACGGAAAACTATGACATTAAACATTGTTCAAAGAAATTTAAAAAGAGTTCACCAAATGGGAAGACATCTCATTGGAGGACTTAATATTGTTAAGATGGAAATACTCCCCTTGACAGCAGCATTATCAGCAATAGCCAAACCATGGAAAGAGCCCAAATGTCCATCCACTGATGAGTGGATAAAGAAGATGTGGTATATATACACAACGGAATATTACTCAGCCATCAAAAGGAATGAAATCTTGCCATTTGCAACACATGGATGGAGCTAGAGTATGTTATGCTAAGCGAAATAAGCCAAGCAGAGAAAGACAAATATCATATGATTTCACTCACATGTGACATTTAAGAAACAAAACAGATGAACATATGGGAAGGGGAAAGGGGGGGGAAGCAAACCATAAGAGACTCCTTATGACAGAGACCAAACTGAGGGTTGATGGAGGGAGGTGGATGGGGGATGGGTTAAATGGGTGATGGGTATTAGGAAGGCACTTGTTATGTTGAGCACGGGGTGTTAAATGTAAGGGATGAATCACTAAATTCTACTCCTGAAAACGGTATCACACTAAATGTTAACTAACTAGAATTTAAATAAAAATTTGAGGGGTGCCTGGGTAGCTCAGTCAGTTAAGTGTCTGACTCTTGGTTTCAGTTCAGGTCATGATCTCAAGGGTTGTGAGATTGAGACCCACATTGGGCGTGTGTGCTCAGTAGGGAGTCTGCTTGAAGATTCTCTCCTTCTGCCCCTCCACCATGCATGTGCACACGCGCTCTCTCTCAAAAATAAGTAAATCTTAAAAAAAAAAATAAAATTTTGAAAAAAAAAGATGGAAATACTCCCCAAATCATTCTATTGCAATATTACCAAAATGAATCAGCTTAATTCCTATCAAAATCCCAGGTACTATTCTTTTTGCAGGAATTTACAAATTGATCCTGAAGTTTATATGGAAATTTAAAGGGCCCAGAATAGTTAAAACAACCTTGAAAAGAAGAAGAAACTTGAAGAACTAAATCTTCCCAATTTTAAAACTTACTACAAATTTACATTGATTAAGCCAGTGTAGTTCTGGCATAAGGATACATATAGATGAATGGAATAGAATTGAGAGCCCATATTTCTTAATAAAACTGAAAATAAACGGTTTATTTCTAGACTCTCAATTCTTTTTTTTCAGTTTTAATAAGAGATATGGGCTCTCAATTCTATTCTGATCATCTCTAAGTACTCTCAATTCAAGAAGAATTGAGAGTCTAGAAATAAACCCTTACATTTATGGTCAAGTGATTTTCAACAAGGGTACCAAGGCAATTCAATGAAGAAAATAATAGTCTTTACAATAAACAGTATTGGGAAAACTGCCTAATAATAGCCATATGAAAAGAATGAAGTTGGACCTCTACCTCACACCATATAGAAAAATTAATTCAAAATGTATTAAATATCTAAATAGAAGAGCCAAAACTACAAAACTCATATAAGAAACATAGAAGCAAGGCCTCCATGACCTTGAATCATGCAGTGGTTTCTTGAATTTGACTCCAAAAGCACAAGCAACAGAAAAGAAACAAAGATAAGCTAGACTTAATCAAAATTAAAATAAAAATTTTTTTTTTTACTTCAAAGGACATCATCAAGGGAAGGAATAGGCCATCCACAAATGGGAGAAAATGTGTGCAAATTATATATCTGATAAGGGATTTGTAACCAGAGTCTATTAAAAAAAACTTTATAAGAAACAACTCAACAATTAATGAATGCTCCACTTTTAAAAGAAGCAGAAGATTTGAATTGGCATTTCCCCACAGAAATGGCCAATAAGCACTTGAATAGATGTTCAAAATCATTAGCTATCAGAAACATGCAAATCATGTTTGATGATTTCCTGGCTGGCTCAGTCCATGGAGTGTGTGACTCTTGAGTTTGGGATTGTGTGTTCAAGCCCCACATTGAGTGTAGAGATTACTTAAAAAAAAATAAAATAAAATCTTAAAAAAAAAAAAGGTGGGGCACCTGGGTTATTCAGTGGGTTAAGCATCCAACTCTTGATTTTGACTCAGGTCATGATTTCAGGGTCATGAAATGGAGCCCTTGTGGGGCTCCACACTGGCCACGGAATCTGCTTAAGATTCTCTCTCTCCCTCTGCCCCTCCCCCAACCCTACCCTTTGCTTGGCTCTTATTCTCTCTCTCCCTAAAAAAGAAAGGGGGGGATATGCAAATCAAAACCACAATGAGGTACCATTTCACACTCACTAAGACGGCTATGATAAAAAAAAAAAAAAACAGACAATAACATTTGTTGACAAGGATGTGGAGAAGTTGGAACCCTCATACATTGCTGGCAGGAATGTAAAATGATGTAGCCATTTTGGGAAACAGTTTAACAGTTCCTCAAAATATCAAACATAGAGTTATAATGTGGATGAATTGAATTGCTCCACTCCTAGTTCAATTCACTGTGAGCAATATGAATGAGAATTGAAAATATATGGCCATATAGGAGCACCTCACTGGCTCAGTCGGTAGAGAATCCAACTCTTGATCTTGGGGTCATGAGTTTGAGCCCTATGTTGGGTGTAGATATCACTTAAACAAATAAAACTTAAACAAAAAGATGGGGCACCTGGGTGGCTCAGTCAGTTAAGCATCTGACTTTTGATTTTGGCTCAGGTCATGATCTCAGGGTCGTGGGATCGAGCCCTCAGTCGGGCTCTGCACTCAGCATGGAGTCTGCTTGGGATTCTCTCTCTCCCTCTGCCCTTCCCCCCCCCCCATGCTCTCTTTCTCTCTCTCTAAAATAAAATAAATAAATCTTTTAGAGAGAGAGTGAGAGCACGAGCAGGAGGGCCAGAGGGAGCGGGAGAGAGAATCTCAAGCAGACTCCACACTGAGCACAGAGTCTGACTCAGGGCTCAATCCCATGACCCTGAGATCATGACCTGAGCCAAAACCAAGAGTCAGATGCTTAACCGACTGTACCACGCAGGTGCTCCAAATAAAAAAATCTTTTTAAAAAAAGAAAACACATGCCCATACAAAAACTGTACATGAATGTTCACGGCAGAATTATTCATAGCAGACAAAAAGTGGAAAGAACCCAAATGTCCATGAACTGATGAATGGGTAAACACAAAGTGGTATATTCATATAATAGAATGTTATTCAGCAATAAAAAGGAGTGAATTATTAATACACAAAAATGATGAGCCTTGAAAACGTTACGTTAAATGAAAGAAGTTGGTCACAAATGACCACATATAGTATGACTCCATTAAATTAGATGTCCATAATCAGCAAATCTATACTGACAGCAAGTAGATGAACTGTTGTCAAGGACTGGAGGAAAGAGGCAATGGAAACACTCATGGCTATGGTGTTTCCCTTGGGGATAATAAAAATGCCTGGAAATAGTGGTGATGGTTGCACAGCTTTGTAAATGCACTAAAACCCACTGAATTATATACTTAAAAAATAAACTAAAAAAATTACCGAGCAATTAAAACGTAAAAGAAAAAGGGGAATCATTTGGAGAAAAACACGATTGCTATGGGAACTTCATCAGAAAGGGCCTTACATAGAATGGAAGGCTGTGGGAGAGAATAATCTAGCACATCTTGGTGGGAGTCAGTGAAGTGCCTTATGACAACAGCTGCATTAAGTTGACCAGAGGGAATGGGGCTGCTGGAGGACATGCCTCCGCCAACTCTCCCCACGTTGTCTGGCCTCTGTGTTCATCTGCTGAAACCTTAATATAGCACAGGAAGGAGCCCCTGATAAAAACCCACAGAGGGCCAGAAAAATAACAGCTTGCTTACAAAGTAGACACCAAGTATCAGGAGTGCAAGTGCAAAAGACTACATGCCTCCTTCATTCGCATAATGAAGATGAGGTTTCTATCAAGGAACTGGAAGCAGACTGTCTTTCTGGGTTGCTACACCAGAATGCCATAGCCTGGTGGCTTTTAAACAGTTATTTCTTGTAGTTCTGGAGGCTGGGAAGTCCAAGATGGTGGCACTGGCAGGTTCAGCGGCTCCTAGATGGTGCCATCTCACTGTCGTCCTCACACCGCAGATGAAGGAGCTCCCTGAGGTCTCTTTTATAATGGCACTAATCCCACCCTTGTGATCTAATCAGCTCCCAAAGGCCCCACCTCCAAATATCATCGCCCTGGGGATTAGGTTTCAACATACGAGTTTTGAGGGGCACAAGCATTCAGTCTAAAGCAGAGACCTTGTTCCTGCTTTGAACGTGTTGTAGAAATCTTCCTGTGTGGTTTGCCCCCCCGTTAATTACATTAGACTCAGGACTGCCCTCTTTGTGGTTTATTTAAAGTAGAGAAAAGAAAAAAGGAAAAAAAGAAAAAGAAAAGGCACTAGAGATACAATACAGATCCCCACCCGGGGGAACTTACATTCTAGAGATTAAATGACAAGCTATTTTCCGGGGTTTATAGATACTCATTAACTTTTGTTATAGCCTTATGAGATTGCTACTATTATAATTTCCATCACCGGCGCGGAAAGCTAATACTCAGGGAGGCATCATTATGCATCTAAGCTCACACTGTAAGGGAAGGGCCACAGTTTGAACCCAAGCAACTAAATCTAGGTATGGAGCACTTAACCACAATGCCCACAGTTCTCAAACAGTGTGCCAAGGTGCCCCAGAGAGCCACAGGGAACTAAAGGCCTCTGCAGGATCGTTTTCATTCTTGAGGGAAACAAAAGACATATATCATACACTACATAAACTACTGCTATTAATTTGTTTGGAACTAAACTACTAGTTTTATTTAAAGCCATTAGGTATTTCTTTTGATATAGGGATTCTGTGAAATATTGCTAATATTATTAGCACACTATTATGCTAAAGGCACTGTGACCTGAGAAAGTTTGGGGACTTCTGCACTCTGAGATTTACGTGTTTGGTACCCAGCCCCCCCAGATGGCAAGCTCTCGAAGGCACCTTTGGCATGTAGTAGCCACACCAAAAATGTCTGTTGAATGAATGAATGAAGAGTAGACTAGAACTAAAGGGTAGGTGTATAAGTGACTTAGAGCCAAGATATAAATAGCCAGGACAACAGAGAGAAGAAATGGCAGAAAGGGGTGCACATTTGGAGAATAGAAATTAATGTGGGGAACATAATAGCAAAAGGCAGTGTCATGTAGTAGTTAAGCATGTGTTCTCTGAAGTCAGACTACCTGGCTTTGAATCTCAGCTCTACCACAGACTAGGCCTGCAATCTTGGGCAAGTTGCTTAACTTCCCTGGGTCTCAGTTTTCTCATCAATGAAATGGAGTTAAAATAAAATTGTAACAAGCTAAAGGAGGCTACATGAATAGACGACTTAGGAGAGTGTCTAGCACATGCTCAGTATTTCTTATGTGCTGTTTGATATCTTCTGGCTTCTATTCAGCCAGGTTCCTTTTCTCATGAATTTGAAATCATCTGCACCCTAAGAGGAGAGAACAGCCAAGCTGGTGGCAGCTAGGGTGACCCATTGCCCCCTTTTTCCTGGGGGTGAGGTTTCCTTGGGGATGAGATGCTTAGTGTCCAAACTGGGGAAGTCCTGGGCAAACTGGGACAACCTAGTTGGTCACTCTAGTGACCGCTCATCTCAGTTCGTGCCGGGAATTTGACTGTAGGCTTATTCCGGGCTCAGGAGGGGTCACTTCACTGGCAGGCCCAGAGGAGGCAACAGTGAAGGATTCAGTTTGCTTGTGGCTGAGCTGCAGGAGGTAGGAAGCATGCAACTGAAGGCAGGAAGGCATATATGGTTTAGATTTATGTCAGCACTGTAACAACAAAGGAGAGGATCCCTCCACGAGGCACCATGTTGTTCAGACAGGCTAAGTCTTTAAGAGTTTTCAGAGAGGGGCAAACAATAGTTATAATTAAATTTTATAGAGAACTCAAAGATTATTGAACCATGTGAATATATATACCAAAAAGTCTTCCTTAATTCCTATCCTTTAGCCAGTTGGCTCCCAACACACGGAGGTCATCCTTCCAGAGTTTCTTTTTTCTTATTTTTTTAAAAAGATTTTATTTATTTATTTGACAGAGAGAGACACAGCGAGAGAGGGAACAGAAGCAGGGGGAGTGGGAGAGGGAGAAGCAGGCTTCCCGCGGAGCAGGGAGCCCGATGCGGGACTCGATCCCAGGACCCTGGGATCATGACCTGAGCTGAAGGCAGCCACTTAATGACTGAGCCACCTAGGTGCCCCCTTCCAGAGTTTCTTTAGCCACATATAAGAAAACACAAATACGCATTTTTATTTCACCTTAGTTCTGGCATCAGATGACCTAAAAAGTGGATGCAAGCATTCTGGTCCCTGGGGAAGCTATACTTCAATAAACAGGCAACTGAGAGCCAATCTCAAGAAGACTTCACTTCAAGATCCACTGACAAATTGGGGTTTGGGACCTGCAGAACTGGGGCCGAATTGAGATAAAGATGACATCTTTAGCTCTTCACCCTCTTATTTCCATATAAGGACTGCAGTTTTTAATGTATTCATTGTTCAGATTCACAACCACTTTCGTACAGATTGGTCCTGCCATTTTCAGTAGTGTTGTTGGTGTTCATTTCATTTTCATTCCCTTTGTCACATTAAGAGCTCAGGATGTTTGACAACCACCCCCTCCCATGCCTACAGATTAACATCACTGTCCCCTGATGTTGTCTGTTTCTAACTGGTGGTTTTCATTTTGTTATGACTAATTCCGTATTTGGGCACTTGTCAATACCACTCCAAAAGTGGTGCGGGATAGAGAAAGAAGATGGTGTAGGTGTAGGCTAGGTTTACCCAAACGTTTTGTCCAACCCTCTGCCTTTACCTCCTTACCCCACCACTCCTCGCCACCTGCTGCTTGCCATTCTTCTCTCCTCTCTCCCTTTCTATGTTTAACAACTTCTGACATCTCACACCTTCTGTCTGAGCTCACTTACATCCTGACTGAAATACCCTCTTTAGAATTTCTCTGAATGAGTGTCAGCTGGTAATAAATTATCTGTACTTGTTTCCTTAGAAAGTCTTTATTGAAAGTTATTTTCGCTGGGAAATAAATAGATAAAATACACTGGCAGCTATTTTCTTTTGGTGCATGGAAAATTTCATTTCTATTAAATGTACGCTAGGCCTTACCACTCTATATTCCATGCCTTTAATCTCTTTCATTTTTCCCTATCTTTTTTTCTTTTGCTATGTTCCAGATACTTCCTTCTGTCTAATGCTGGTGTTAACTGCAGCATTTTTAGCTTATTAGTTTTATTTCTAGACATTCATTTTAGTTCACTTTCAAATATGCTAGATCACTTTTTACATTATCTGCAGACATATCAAGCTTGTTTCTAATAATTCCAATACCTCAATTACTTGTGGGTCTGTTTCTATTTTCTGTTATCTCTGCTGTTCTTGTTCATGAAGCCTAATTTCCTTGGATCCTTGGCTATTTTTCATGTGTGCTTCTCATTGCCCTTGAAAAATAATAGGTGGGGGTTCTTTGAGGCCATGAATAAAGGTGCCCCTTCTAGAGAGGATTTGTCTTTGTTGTTGCCACGTGAATAGCTGTACCGTCAGTCTGGGAACATTTTGCTAAATTCACCACTTAAGGTTCTTTTGGACAACCCACATGAGGTAAATTTGAGGTAAAAATCTTTGTGAGGGCCACTTGGTGGTTAAAAAAAATAAATCTCAGGGTGGGGTTTCCCCACACTGCTCAGCCCAGTATGAAGGCAACTTCCCTTGCATTCCCCTGGGGTTGAGGTTAGTGTTGCTTTTACTTCTGGTTTCATCTTATCCTGGGGTCCCTTCTTATCGTGGGGGTTTTCTGTTATAGTCCCCACGTGGGGTGGGGCTCTGATTTCCTTTTTACTCCAACAAATAGAAGTTCAAAGTTGCCAGGATTGACAAATTATCTCAGTACATAAGTGACTATTACAAACTCATCCCTCTTGTGTTCTGCTTTTGGCTTAGATATCTTTTTCATTTGTCAGATCTTCCTTGTCTTAAGGGATATATACTTTTTAATGTTTTACCCAGCATTTTTAGTTGCTTCACTGGGAGGGTTGATCTGAATAACCTAGCTAGCCATGATCAAAAAAAGCTGTTTTTTAGGGGCACCTGGGTGGCTCAGGCGTTAGGCATCTGCCTTCGGCTCGGGTCACGATCCTGGGATCCTGGGATCGAGCCCTGCATCGGGCTCCCTGCTCGGTGGGAAGCCTGCTTCTCCCTCTCCCACTCCCCCTGCTTGTGTTCCCTCTCTTCCTGTGTCTATGTCAAATAAATAAATAAAAATCTTTTAAAAAAAAGCTGTTTTTTAAACAGCTGTGTACTTCCCTATCATATGCATATGTCAAAGTAATGTAACTACTCTCTTATGATGGACATTTGTTTCTCATCTTTTGAAATTATAACTATTACTGTGATGAATGAATTTCTACATCCACTATATCACTATATATATAATCTCAAATATATATATACATTCATTTTTCTGTAGAATAAGTGCTCAGAAGTGGATTTCAGGATCAAAATGTATTACGCATTTTTACTTTTTTTTTTAGATGGGGGAGGGGCAGAGGGCGAGGGAGAGAGAATCTCAAGCCGACCATGTGCTGAGCACAGAGCCCACGTATTCTCACAGCCTTATTCTCACAGCCCTGAGATCATGACCTGAGCCGAAATTAAGAGTCAGATGCTTAACAGACTGAGCCACACAGGCGCCCTGATGCATTTTTACTTTTGACAGCTATTGTCAAGTTATACTCCATTGTACTAGTAAAATATAAGAGTTTCACCATAACCTTCCTAACTGAGTGTTGTAACACTGGATTTTGGAAAAGGCAATCCTTAAAGCTATGTTCTCAAGTGCTGTCTTTGCTCATCTAGAAATTGTGGCCATGAGATTGTGATTGTGGTGGGAACCTTCTTGGGTTGGACCACAACTGCTCTTAAAATCACAAGATGAGTACTAACAGAGGGATTCAATCATATGTTCAAGCCCATAGTATCTTTTTTTTTAAGCTCCACTTTTTAAAAAAAAACAACAACAAAAAACCTCTAACTCCATGAAGGACAGAGATCAAGTTGGAATTTAATGACAGTGCTGATTTCCCAAAGACCTAGTACAGAGAAACTTGAGCCAGATCTGAATTAGTGGGCTAGGAAATATGACTTCAGCTCTGAAGTTGTCAAGATAACCCTGACATTACTGGATATGTCACTTTTGAAAATGTGTGGATTTTGCCTAATCCAGACAACAAACAATAATTCTTAAGCAATATTTAGCGTTAGCGTTAAGGGCTGAAATGTGTCCTCCCAAATTCCTATGTTGAAGTCCTAACCCTGTTACCTCAGAATGTATTTGGAAATAGGGCCTTTATTGTTACTATTTTTTTAAGATTTTATTTACTTATTTACAGAGAGAGAGAGAGTACAAGCAGGGGGAGCAGCAGGCAGAGGGAGAGGGAGAAGCAGACTCCCAGCGAAGCACGGAGCCCCATGCAGGACTCGATCCCAGGACCCTGGGATCATGACCTGAGCTGAAGGCAGATGCTTAACTGACTGAGCCACCCAGGCACCCCAAGACTGGGCCTTTAAAGAGGTAATCAAGATTAAAGGAGGTCACTGGGGTGCCCCTAATCCTGTTGGTGTTCTTCTAAGAAGAGATCAGGACACAGACACCCATAGAAGGAACACCCTGGAAAGAGACAGGGAGGAGAAGATAGCCATCTGCAAGTCAAAGATAAAGGCCTCAGAAGAAAGCAACCCTGCTGACACCTAGATCTTGGGCTTCAAGCCTCCAGCACTGTGAAAAAATAAATTTCTGTTCTGTAGGTCACCCAGTTTGTGGTACTTTGTTATGGCAGCCCTAGCAAATAAATAAAGCAAGGGATGGCCAAGGAATTGTTTATATCTGATTTTAAGTTGCCTAAAGCTTTGAGTTAAAGAAAATATGGCGAGTGGAAGCTTATTTGATAGCTTACTTGCCTGTCTCTGCTCTAGTCACTTTAATATACTTCTAAGGAGTCCACAAAGTCATTTCAATGTTGAGATAAATGAAAAACCTTTTGTGAAACTTTCAGAACTGTGACACTTTATCTTTGCTTTTTATGAAAGCAGTATGATATTAAATGGCATGGCAGATATATTGATAACTAGTACTTTTTCTTTTTCTAAATATATTTTTTAGGGGCGCCTGGATGGCTCAGTCATTAAGTGTCTGTCTTTGGCTGAGGTCATGATCCCAGGACCCCAAGACCACGACCTGAGCCAAAATCAAGAGTCAGCCGCTTAAGCATCTGAGCCACGTGGGTGCCCCTGGTACTTTTTCAATATGGCTGTATGTTAGAGGCAGGGTCTCCACTTCTCTATGTTTTATGTTCCCCCATAATGGAGTGTCGTGTCCAGATTGGCTCTCGTCCCTGACAGAGGTAGACATCCAACATGAATCCCTTGCTGTGTGACTGGTGGTGACGGTGGATAGATCGCACATGCTTCTGGGGAGGAAAGCAATCTGAGGCTCGAATCCAGTCTCTGAAAGCTCATTTAGAGACCAGCCCCTAGATTTAGCAAGCCAAGAGTTTTGACCTCCCTGATGTGTCTCTTTCAATAGATGAGTAGAATTTGGCCCAAAAGGTAGTGACAGGGGATGTGTGGTAGGATTGTCAACAGAATACCTGCTTACCAGCAAGTTGAAGAGCCTCTCTTTTTGGTACCACTTGCGAACTATTTACATATGTTTATTGAGAGAGAAAAATAACTTATTTGCTTAATAAAATTTTCTCTTGTTTATTTTACAGACTGCTTATGATAAGAAAGAAAATGATATTTTATGTTTTTTGAGGAGGATTTTCAAAAATCTTTGTTTGATTTTCTTCCACAAAGGAATTTACTTGTGTTAAGCATGGAGAAAAGGCTCAAGGCTGTTTTTCCTTTGTATTTTGAATTTAATGGCCTCTTGAGTCATTCTGTTGGCATATTCTTTTGGCATATGCTCTGGATATCCATTCAAATTACTAAGAACCTGGATGAAAATAATTTCTTGGTAAATTGTTCATATTATACACTGACCTAGTTGCCATACCCATAATTCATTAGAACTCATCACACTTCTGAAAGCATTTAGTGATTGCACATACTTAAATGTAGGAAACGAACTTAAATAAGGACAAACTTAAAATAAATTTAAGGTCCCTAACTTCAGGTATTTCTTAAAAAAAAAAAAAAAGGAAGAGGGGTGCCTGTCTGGCTCAGTTGGAAAAGCACATGACTCTAAATCTCAGGGTCATGAGTTCAAGCTCCACACTGGGCATAGAGATTACTTAAAAAAAGAGAAAGAGAGAGAGAAACCACACCGTAATTGAACCAAATAATTTGGGATTCCGCTCAAACTTCCCATATTTTTTCACTTTATATTGTAAACCTGAATAGTAAGTCTGTAAGAAGTACTTCACACTGCAACAATATTAATTCTTTTTATTTTTGAAATGATTTCAAAATTCCAGAAAAGTTGCAGGAACAGTTCAAAGAACTCCTATATATCCATTAATCAGAGACCCTGATCAGGAACCACCAATTTTTCTAGTAACGTCCTTCATAGCAAAATGGCAATACAGTATCAATACGTATCATCTGCTGCCTTTAGTTATCATGCCTTTTTAGTCTCTGTTAACCCAGAACTATTCCATGATCCTTCCTCGATTTTCATGACTATAATATTTTTTAAGACAACAGGCAAATTATTTTGTAGAGTTAGGGTTGTCTGATGTTTCCCTATACTTAGATTCAGGTTCTGCATGCATTTTTGGCAGAAATATCATGAAAGCAATGCTAATTTCTCTGTGCATCCTATCAGGTGGCACATAATTTCAATCTGGTGATGTTCATTTGATGTTATACTTGAATAAGGTGGTGTCTGCCAGGTTACGTCTCTGGAAAGCTATTCTTTTCCCCTTTGTAATTGTCTTTAGTGGGGAGATATTTTGCAACTATGTAAATATTCCATTTGCACCTAACTTTCACCCACAAATTTTAGCATTTATTGACATTTCTTGCCTGAATTAACTATTACTAAGAGTGTTGCCTAATGGTGATTTTCTATTTTTTTATTTCTTCTACATTTAATAGTTGGCATTCTACTATAAAAGAGCCTTTTCTTCTCCTCATTTATTTATCCATTTGTTTGTTAAATCTGCATGGACTCAAGGATCTTTATTCAATGGATTATAATCCATTCCTATCACTATTTATTTTGATGTTCAAATTGTTTCAGATTTGCCCAGTGGTTGGCCCTTCAAACAGGCTTCTATGTCCTTTTGACATGCCCCTATTGTTTTTTGAGTACTTCATTACTTCCTGACATTAAATTATTCTTCCTCCCCATCTTGTAATTTTGCTGGCCCAGCCCTGAAATCAGTCATTTTTTCTAAGACCCCTTCTAACTGTTAATGAAAAATGGTCTTTAGAAATCAAGATTTTTTAGGTGTGCTTACTGCTATGGGCTATTGATGCCTCCAGGATCTCTCAGTGGAAAGCAGTATGATGGAACACAGATATATCTATATTCATTTTTCTTTCTGTCTATGTATCTATCTAACTAATGATATATATAGAGAGATAGGTATATGCAGGTATCTATATCTCTGTAAATGATAAGTTCAGAGCTGTACCTCCATTTGAGTTCAAACTCAATACAGTGTTCGTTATCTTTCTTCCATATATTTTTTAAGATTTTATCTTTAGGTAATCTCTACATCCAATGTGGGGCTTGAACTCACAACTGAGATCAAGAGTCACACACTCCACCGACGGAGCCAGCCAGGTGACCCTCTTCTTCCATCTTATATGTATAATTCCCTTATCTGGCAGTAAGAAATCTGGCTCCACAATCCTCAGTATATTTACTTCTTTGCTCAGTTCCTCTGTATGCAAAAAATTCTCTAACCAGCTGCATCACCATCTAGACAACTACTTTCTGGCTGTCCTTCTTGCTTGGACCTACCTAATGGCTTTTTAAATGAACATTAAGGAGAGGAAGGAAGGGAGGAAGGGAGGAAAGAAGGAAGGAAGGAAGGAAGGGAGGGAGGAAGGAAGGGAGGAAGGAAGGGAGGAAGGAAGGGAGGAAGGGAGGAAGGAAGGAAGGAAGGAAGGGAGGAAGGAAGGAAGGGGGGATGACAGGAGGGATGGAGGGACAGTATTATCACACTAATCATGAATCAGTAGGTGAGTAGGAAATCTGTTGATCAGGGAAGGAAAATATAAAAATTGGATCTACTGGATCGAGAAGATAGTTACTAGGTGAGGCTAGATTATGTTGCAGAAACAAACAACCCTAACATCTTAGCAGTTTTAAATAACAAACATTTATTTCTTGAGCCCACAAAGATCACTGTAGGCTTGAGTGGCTCTGGAAGGTGACTGCTCTTCATGTGGTGGTTCAGCACAGCGGGCTGCTTTGACCTCATTCTCCTTCCATCTTATAATGCTACCATGTCAACACAAGTCTTGGTCACCTCTGCGGCAGGGGAAGAGAACATAAGATGACCAGCCTGAGGGGCACCAGTTGGCTGATCATCTGCCTTCAGCTCAGGTCATGATCTCCGGGTCCTGGGATCGAGCCCCGCATCGGGCTCCCTGCTCAGCAGGGAGTCTGCTTCTCCCTCTCTCTCTGTTCCTCATCCCTGCTCGTGCTCTCTCTCTCTCGCTCTCAAATAAATAAATAAAATCTTAAAAAAAAAAAAAAAGATGACCGGCCTGAAATAATTTCTTCAAGGAAAGGACACACGTCGATTCTGTCCACTATTTATTAAAGAAAGTCACATGACCACTCCAAATTTCAAAGAGGGAACAAGGAGCAATCCTCCCCTCTGCCCATGAAAAGAGAGCAGAAAATACTGATACACAAAGAGATAATTGCACAGTTTTCTCCCAACTATTAGGAAAAGCCAGCAATATTCAGACTGTTTAGATTCATCTCTTTTTTTGGAAAGAAGATTTATTATCTCCCTGTAGCCATAAATATTTTTGAACCCCAAGATAATTAAGATAAAAGTCACATTATAGTGACTAAGAGGTCATTTTTAAATGATTTACTTCCAAATTTACACAGGACTTAAATCTGAATTTAGAGATGCTTCACTTAGTTTCCACTCTGAAAAACTTTTTTAGTAACTAAATCAGCAATTCTCAAACCTAGCTGTGTCTTAGAGTCACCTTGGGAGGTTTAGAAACAAAGTTTGCTGGCCCTTACTCATGGGCATTCCGATCAAATTGGCCCCAGGGTCGAGTCTGGGTAGCACTAGTTTTAGAAACTCCCCAGGTGAGTCCAACCCAAAGCCAGGATTAGAACCCATGCATCCCAGTCCTGACATTATTGTTCTCCACTGCTCCTTCAGCCTGCACACCACCTCCCCAGGAAACTTCCCCAACCCTAGGTCTAGGTTATGTGCTCCTACCTCCCTCTGAATTTTCTCTGTATCCCTCGACTGTACCCTTTATCACATTGCACTCTATTTGCCTAGATGCTTTGCTGTATCTAGCTGTAAGCTCTATAAAGATAAGGACATGTCATTTTCATTGATGGAATGTCCAGCTCCTGGCATGATGTCTAACACATGGTAGGTGCTCAATTAATGCGTGTTGAATACATTAGTAAATTAGTACATTAAATTGGACTTAGAACTTTCTGTGATATTACTTTCTGTTCCAGTATAAAGTCTATATGTACAGACATTCAGTTAGGGAACTGATTTGTATCCTTTGTGAATGACTGACATTAAGCTTTTGTAAAAAGAGCCTGGCCTAACTGCACAATGAACATTTGTAATAAGATATTTGATGTTTATTGTGATTAGTTGATCTCATTTGAGGATTAGACATATCCTCAGGAAACTTTTTTTAGGAGAATCAGAAATGGCTTATCTATTTGCCTAAGCATAGCGAATCAGTAAGGATTTGGCTAAGGCAACAAGTAACAACCATACTGCCTGAAGGGTAAAGTATAAACCTATCATTGTTTGGGGACCTTCACAATCTCTCCCCCGCCTGCCTTTCTAACTTCTCCCAGTTGCGTGTGGGTGGAAAGAGTAGTCGTTGCATTTTGAATCCAGAAACCTCAGAGTTCAATTGCTGTACCAGAATACTCTGAGAATCTTGCGCTGGTTTCTTAATTTCTCTGGGCCTCAGTTTCCTCATCTCTAAAATGGGGAGAGAGGACCTCCCATGGCTGATTTGAGGGTTAAGTAAGATACTGCACAAGACTGTGCTTTTACACTGGAAAGCTTTGTCCTTGCAAATGCTGCTTGTTTTTAGCTGCCAAAGAGAGCTACTGATAGATGTCACACTCACCTAGTTTCTCCACTTTGTGCATCCCTTAGCCTACAGGACTCTTTCTTCTCACTTCTGTCTATCCAGACATTATGCTCAGTAATTGTGAGTCTCCTTCCCTTCCCTCTTGAATTGTGATTTCTAACTAAGTCTGGGCAGCAGAACCCAAGCAGTGTTGGGGAAAGATGCAATGTGGATAATTACCTGATTTTCTGTAGCTCTATAAGTGGAGAAAAATGGGGTAGAAAGGACAGAGTAAGGCCCCCACACATTTACTCACTAATTTCAATGTGCCATTTACTTTTAATTATTCTCATAGGACTTCAAAGCATATTTTGTAAAATTAATAAAGTCTGAGTAATTCAAAACCTCTTCCAGTTAGCCTGCCAATACATCTTTGCTGAGAAATGCAGTAAGTGGAATTCTGTGAGAATGATTTGATCTATGGTTCAGGGACAGAAGGATTACTGAGGAATTTTATATGTTCTTTGAGTGCCTTTCTATTTCAGGAGAAGAATAAGACAAATTCCATTTCACAGAAGCAAGAGGAGTTATACCGAGGATTGCTTATTTAGCAAAGAAGTGAATTTTTACTCTAAACTATATTGGTTATGTTCATAAATATTAAATACAGAATGCAAACAATTGAGAAAGCAAAAACAATGTTTGCAATTGAACTCTAAGAAACTGATGCAGACACGTGATTGAAAATATTTCAACTGTGTGCAGGCCTATATTAATTTTTGCATGATTACATTTGTTTCCAGAGTTCCCTGTTGAGATTAGAGACTTATACCAGCATAAAGTTATGGAAGACTGGCTCTGCACGAGGCTCTGTGACGAAAGGTTTCAAGATTAAACCAGTTTGGTAAACCATGCATGCTCTTGTTCCCCTCTTGGAGATTCACAATGCATGTCTGCCTATTAAAACTCTGAGCACTCCAACAGTAAAGGTCCTGTTGAATTTTGTTTAACTCTGTCATTCCCAAATTTCTTTGACTGTGAAACCTTCTGAAAGGTAATCATTATCACACATTACTATTAACGGCTAAAAACCTAGTGTCCTCTGGGGTACCCCCTGGGAAATTCTGAATTACCTACATGGAATAAATATATTCACTTGCCCAGCTAATGCCCAGAGTGTCCTTTCCAGAATGGAGTTGCAACAGGAATTATGTAAATTTTTGCAGAAAGCATAATGGAACATAGGTAAATGTTTACATAGAGCATAAAGCAACTAGCCATAAGGGTTTGTTGTGGGGCGCCTGGGTGGCTCAGATGGTTAAGCGTCTGCCTTCGGCTCAGGTCATGATCCCAGGGTCTTGGGATCGAGCCCCACATCAAGTCCCACATCGGGCTCCTGGCTCAGCGGGGAGCCTCCTTCTCCCTCTCCCTCTCCCTCTGCCTCTCACCCTGCTCATACTCTCTCTCTCTGTATTTCTGTGTCTCAAATGAATAAATAAAAATCTTTTTAAAAAAAGGGTTTGTTGTGGTGGTGGGGTTTTTCAGTAACAGCTTTATTGAGATATAATTCACACACACAGTTCACGCCTCTAAAGTGTGTAATTCAGTGCTTTGTGGATATTCAGAGTTGTGCAACCATTGCCATAGTTGATCTTAGAATATATTCATTACTTCACATCCTTCAGGACTTCATTATTTCATGTCCTTTGGCTGTCACTCCCTAGTCTCCTTCCCCTCACCTCAGCCCTAAGTAACCACAAATGCACTTCCTAGTTCTAGAGATTTGTCTCTTTATATAAATGGAATCTCATAATCTGTGGCTTTTGTACTGGTTTCTTTCACTCGGTATAATATTTTCGAGGTTCGTCCATGCTGTGGCGTGTGTCAGCCCTTGATTACTTCAGTAATAAGCGAAGTCATGAAGATCAACAGAAGACCAGGAACAGAAGAAAGTCAATGAAGGGGAGGATTGGTGAGTTGTCATGCTAAGAACCACCTGCTTTCTACTGTGGGTGCCACAAGGAGCAAGCATCCTGGCTAGGTTAGAAAATGCCCTGCTGGGGGAAGGAGCGCCATTATTCTTGTCTTTCTTCTGGATCGTCTCATGCTTTGGGCCCCAAATTTTCTCACACATATTGAATTTACCTCCTCTGCAACATCTGCTTCCTGAAAATTTTATGTGGATCAACACGGATGCTGTGCTTCGATATGCTGGGTTTGAGGCTTGCACCTATTTCTCAAAATGAATATCTCAAGTCAGAGATGCTCGTACTTGTTTCCTGCTTATACCCTGACTTCAGGAGGGAATTTCCAGGGGGACTTGCATAGAGCTTCAGTTAATCCTTTAAAAATGTAAAAATAGTGGGGAGAAATAGTGCTGCTTCTCTCCTGAGACAGCTGCGAGAATCACTCTAGGGATATTATATTTTGCAAAGTGTCTCACAGCAATTTTCAGTAATTAGCTCATAAGAGCTCTGGGGGCAAGAAGAGTTCTTTTTCTTAACAGAGCAGGTGAAGTAGGATTTGGGCTCAGATTTAACCACCCTGTCATACTGTCCCCAAGAAGAGACAATATGAAAGAAAAAAAGGGGGGGGGATTTTAATCTTCCCTGAGCACCTGGGATTTAGGTAGATTTTATGCAGGTTGCTTCTATTTTCCCATATTGTGACTGTCACTTGCATCTCATTGCCTGCTACTTATTACTGAAGGTTGAGCATAATGGCCCTTCTTTTAGAGTTCAAGGACCCAAATAACTATAGAGGAGGTGTTTTGGAGGTTGTTCTGGCACAGACCTAATGTAGGTCTGACTGGTCACTCCACTGTAATGGTCTATACTTAGTCTGGGTTATGTTCAGGGGAGTATTGATTCTGAGGCACTGGGGCCATGGAACTTGGTATACTTGTATTCATTCATTCAGCCAATAGTCCTTTAATGCTTACAGTAGTTTCTAGACAATAGAGAAGATAGCACCTGCCCTCATGGAATGTATCATCCTGCTCGGGTTCTAATAAATCATAGTTGTCTCTGGGACGCCTGGGTGGCTCAGTAGGTTAAGCCTCTGCCTTTGGCTCAGGTCATGATATCGGGGTCCTGGGATCAAGCCCTGCGAGCAGGGAGCCTGCTTCTCCCTCTCCCACTCCCCCTGCTTGTGCTCTCTCTCTCTCTGCCAAATAAATAAATAAAATCTTTTAAAAAAATCATAGTTGTCTCATGTCTCTTGTGGATTCCATGAAATAACATAGGATGTCTCAAGTTAGCTCATTTCTGACCTGAGCTCTCTAAAGAGACCCCAAAGGAGCAGGACGACGCATTTCCACGGTATGTACCAGCCACTCCTCTGTATGCTTTCCATGCCTCGTCTCCTTTCATCTTCCTAGCAAGCCTGCAGGTAGGGCTTTGTTAGGACCCTTTGACCAAACAAGTTGAGGTTTATTAAGAGACAGAAGCAGGATTGACTCTAAGACTCTCTGACTCCAGATTCCCATTCTTCGTCAATAAATCAGTGCTACTCCAAAAGACTGTGAAACTTTGGCATTGATCACAAGTTTGGGGGATGCCCAAAGGAATACTAACAGGTGACAACAAAGAGTGTGCTAAATTCCGCAATACTGACAGAGGGATTTTTGTGCCTTGAATCCTGTGGTGTGCTGGAAAGTGTGTGGGCTTTCATAAATCAGTGAGGATTAGATTAGTCTCAGTAATTGAAATTCCAAAAATAGTGGCTTAAAAATTAAAACTATATTTACTTTTCATGTAAAAGGTTGATAAAGCCCTTTGGTCTTCAAGGTAAGGGGCCCTTTCAGCTTTCTGCTTCTTTTTCCTCAGTGTCCAATATGGGCCAGAGGCTCCAGATGTCACTAGGATATCAGTCATCAGCGTGAAAGAAGGGCTAAAAAGGATTGGCCCCTTCCCTGTGGGAAGACAGATTAGCAGTTCTGCATAATATATTCTCTTTCATCTCATTGGTCAGAACTTAGTCACATGGCCAACTGCTGCAAGGGAGTGGGAAATGTGGTCTTTTAGCTGGATGACCGTGTGCCCAAATGTGAATTAAGGTTCTGTTACCGAGAAGTTTGAGTATCAGAAGATAACTAGCACTCCTTGTTCTAATATATCCCTCTTTATTATATGATAGAATCTTAGCTATAACCTATTAACTGAATCGATTACAGTTTTTCATTCCTTCAACAAATACAAGTTGATGCCTACTGTATGCCAGTCATTGTGTTAAGTGCAAGGGATACAAAGACCAGTAAGACACAATTTGAACTGGACTTCATTTGGATAAAAAATTCTGTGCATTAAAGAACACAGTTATGAAAGTGAGTCCCAAGGAAAGGGAAATTTATTTTCTGCAAATAATAACCTGATAAAGGAATAGTACCAAAAATATACATATCAAACTCTTACAACTCATTAATTAAGAGACAAATAACCCAATTAAAATTTGGGTGGGGGGAGCGCCTCGGTGGCTCAGTTGGTTGATCGACTGCCTTTGGCTCAGGTCATGATCCTGGAGTGCCGGGATCGAGTCCCGCATTGGGCTCCCTGCTCAGAGCGGAGTCTGCTTCTCCCTCTGACCCTCCCCTCTCTCATGTTCTCTCTCTCAAATAAATAAATAAATAAATCTTAAAAAAAAAAAAAAGTTGGGCAGGGGATCTGAATAGACATTTTTCCAAAGAAGTTATATGAGGGGCACCTGGGTAGCTCAGTTGGTTAGGCGTCCAACTCTTGATTTCCACTTGGGTCATGATCTCAGGATCGTGAGATTGAGCCCTGTGTCAGGCTCCATGCTCAGCACTGCTTGAGAAGATTTCTCTCCCTCTGCCCCTCTCCCTGCTCATGCTAAATCAATAAATAATAAATAAAGTCTTTAAAAAAAGAACTTATACAAAAGACCAATAAGCAAATAAAAAATGCTCAACATTACTAATCATTAGGGAAATGCAAAGTCACAACTCTAATAAGAAACTACTTGACACTCATTAGAATTGCTATACTCAGAAAGACAAATGTTGGTGAGAATATGGAGAAATTGGAACCTTCATACACTGCTATTAGGAATGTAAAATGGTACAACTGCTTTGGAAAACAGTTCGGCAGTTCCTCAAAGAGTTAAACATAGAATTTCCATATGACCCAGCAATTCCACTCCTAGGTATTGCCCAAGAGAAATGAAAACACGCAACAATTGTACACAAACATTCACAGCAGCATTACTGGTAATAGCCCCAACACAAAAACAACCCAAATGTCCATCAACTGATGAAAGGATAAACTAAATGTGGTGTAACCATATAATAGAATATTATTCAGCAATAAAAAGAAGTGAAGTACTGACACATGCTACAACTTGGATGTACCTTAAAAACATCATCCCAAGTGAAAGAAGCCAATCACAAAGGATCACATATTGTGCGATTCCATTTATACGAAAAGTCTAGAATAGAGAATTTATAGGCAGAGAGTAGACTAATGGTTGCTTAGGGCTGGGCAGGGGATAGGGGAAATTGATGGGTAAGGAAGACAGTGTTTCCTCCATAATCCTATAATCAATTGTGGTGATATCTACACAATTCTGAATATAATAAAAGTGACTGAATTGTACTTAAATGGGTGAATTGTGTATGTATTATATATCAATAAAGCTGTTTAAAAAAGGCATAATTTGTGTTCGATCATGAAGGATCCTGTATACCAGTGCTTAGGAGTTTGGTGTCACAGTGGAGAAGAAATAGAGCAGTGATTCGCAAACTGTACGCTGGACCAGCAGCATCAGCCTCATCTGGGAACTTGTTAGAAATACAAATTCTCAGGGTTTATTCCATATCCGCTGAATCAGAAACACTGGAGAGGAGGCCCAGCAATCTGTGTTTGAACAAGCCTGTTAGGTGACTCCCATGCAGGCTCACTGAGAGTCTTGGGTTAGAACTGAAGAGTCACTGGATTAGAGAATTTGAGAGAACTAAGGGAAAGCATTGAGGATGCTATTTCAATAATCCAGGTCAGAAATGCTGGTGGGCTTTGGTGGCCTGAAATAAGGTAATAGAAATGGGATAAAGAGGGGCTCCTGGCTGGCTCAGTCAGTAGAGTATTTGACGCTTGATCTCGGGGTTGTAGTTCAAGCCCCACGTTGGGTGTACAGATTACTTAAAAATAAAGTCTTTAAAAAAAGGAGATGGGATAAAGAGATGGATGACGATTGGGGCACCAGTCGGTAACTGAGTCGGTAGAGCATGTGAATCTTGATCTGAGGGTTGTGAGTTCAAGCCCCACATTGGGTGTAGAGCTTACTTGAACAAAAGAGATGGGTGAGGATTGCCTGGATGGGGGAGGGGAGTAAAAGCAACTCCCTCCCCTACCTCATAGGATCCTGCTCTTGAATTTATATTTATTAGGTGTATCTGGAAGCACTGCTAAGAGGGTTCTAATATACTTTTCCTATTAAAGTAGCAAGTCAGGAAATAATGGTGCAAGTTGGTGAAAAAATAACTCAAAAGTATATCTAAATAGATAATGAAAGTACTCTATGAAAAGAACTAAAGAACTCATTAATAATTTGGAAGAGGGGAGAAAAAGAATAATAAACATGAATTAAGTCTCCATCTTTGGGGCACCTGGGTGGCTTAGTTGGTTGAGCATGGACTCTTGATCTTAGCTCAGGTCTTGATCTCATGGATGTGACTTCAAGCCCCCAGTTGGGCTCTACACTGGGCATGGGCATGGAGCCTACTTAAAAAAAAAGTCTCCATCCTTTTTGGCAATCTCCTGAATGATCTTGAAATTTTTAATGATAACCGCTTAAATGGACAAAGAAATTTTTTAAAAGAAACATAAACTTACTATGTAAAGAAGAACTAAATCCAGAAACAGTTAGAAGAAATTTCCTCTGATGAGGTCAGGATGGGTTTTTTTATCTTTTATTTTCTTTCATTTTTCTTTTTTTTTAAGATTTATTTATCTCTTGTTTGCTTCTTTTCGGTCCTCTTTGTTGGTTCTACCTGTAAACATTGGGTGCCTCAGGGATCCATCCTCAGACCTCCCCTCCTCTCTAGCTATACTTACCTACTCATTCCCTAATGATCCTAACCGAGTCTCATGGCTTTAAATGGCATCTATCTGCTCATAACACTCATATCTCGAGCCCTCACCTCTATGAACTCCTGCCTATAAAGTGTCTCCACTGGGGTGATGAATAGCCATCTCAAATGTGACATGTTCCAGAACACTCTCCCTGCCAACTCTGATGCTTTTGCAAGCTTTCACAGCTCAATAAATGGAAACACTTTTCTTCCATTTGCCTAGGCCAAAGCACATGGACTTATGTTTGTTCCTCTCAGACCCCAGTCGGGATCTATCAGCAATTCTGTAGCTCTCCCTTCAGGTATACTCAGAAGATCACTTCTCAACATCTCCATTAACACAAGTAGCCAGCATTTCAGCCTGGATTATATGCAGTAAATGGTCTTCCTCTATGCACTCTTGTACCTTGTGAGTTAATTCTCCACATAGCAGCCACAGTGAGCCTCTTAAAACATACATTGGATCATGTGATTCCCCTGCTCAAAGCCTCCCATGGCTCCCATCTCTCCCAGAGAACAAGGCAAAGTCCTTTTTCCCTCAGATGTGACTTCATCTAGCAAATGATACCATGCTTCTCTTTCTCTTATCAGAGTTGGTTTCCCTCGGTTCTAGATGAATCCCTTTCCTGAAGCTAGCTATCTTGAAAAGATAGGCCACCGAATACAGAGAATATTAAGGGAGAGTAAGTGGCTGAATTAGAGTATTTCTATCTGCTAAAAATAAAAAAGAAAGAAAAAAAAAAGATTAGTGTTGATGATGCCCTAGTAATGAATGTTTATATGTATAACAAGTAACAATATCAGTGTATAAGTTTAGGTATTCCCAAATGTACTTCATTTATTTTTCTCTATCTCAATTTTTATGTAGAGCAGTGTTGCCCCATAGAACTTTCTCAGAGGAAGGAAATGCACTATATTGGCACTGTAAAGGGCAGTAGCCATCTACCGTCTTGAACAGCACAGACCCAGGGCCCCTGTTCTTCCCAGAGGCTGAAAACAGGATCCATGTTGGGCAAAGTTAATCAAAGCAAGGATTTCTCAGACTCTCGGGGGGAGCCCCCTCTTCTCTTTATCCCCTCAGTTTCATGTGAGTTACAAGACTCCTTGAGAGTCTGGTTGTAGCTGAGATGTCTAAGTTATTATTTGGTCTCTGGTCATTGACCTCTCAGGTGACTGTATCTTCTCATATGCTGGTAAGCCCGTAAGTATATTTTGTGCCCTTGTGGTATGTGTGTGCGTGGCGGGGTCGGGGTAGAGGGGTGGTGGTGGGTGAATACACATTTGTTCTAATATTTGAGAATATTTAATTCTGTTATGGAAAACAGAAAGGGGATGGTAATGCTCATAAATGTGTTAAATATGGATAAGTAAGTCAGTAACTTTTAAGATATGTTAAACATAGATTAAGTAGGGCTTATAAGTACTGAACACAGATAGGAAGAAAGGGAAGGATGAAGAGACCCCTAATTTTCACGAGGTATTAAATGTACATGGGGCACCAGACTCACCTAATCTTCATGATATACTGAATACCCAGGAGGCACCTGGAGCACTCAATATCCGTGAGGTCTTAAATTAGCCAGCCGTTGTTGACACCCATCCGGGCCCCAAACATCCTCCGCAAGATAAAATCCCCAGCTGCTCATCAGGCTAACTGATGAGCCACAGCTCTGGCCAGGACTACATACTCCTCTGTCACTCCTATAAAACAAGTGTCTGTGTTGGTCCCAGGCATCTCTGTATCTTGGACCTCTTTGCTCCAACCTCATCTTTGGTCCCCATAGCCACACCATCCCCGGGGAAGGCTGATGGGGGAGGGAGAAGGATGCCTACGAGCACTGCCCAATCCAAGTTTCAGGTAGTGTGATCTTTCCACCTCCTCACACCCTTTCCTAAATATGTTATGCTATCCCACCACCTTCCCTTTGCTTCTTGCTGGGTATTTTAAATTGATTTAATAAACTGTGTGATTTGCACATCTTAATTTGGCCTCTGAGCCTTTCTGATACAGCACCTCTGGGGCAGGTTGCCGGGTGGTGTACTTAGAGGCTACCGTGGCATCAAGGCAATTTTCCTCATGACTTTAAAAGTCAATCAAAGACTTTCAAATACTCCCCTGAGTGACTTGGGGAGTATTTGAGAGCCCAAGGCTCTCTACCTGCGCAGACTCTACTTGGTCCTCTGCTGTTGTTCTACATGCTGCTGCGGGAGGCCTGATGGCGTTAGCCACTTCTCTGAGTCCCCGCTCCAGAGAGGGACACAGCTACTGATGGCTCGCTGACCCCCAACATTTTCCTGATCTCCTGTCCGATTCCTTCTTTGAACACCCACCAGTGTCTGCATAGCTTTCTTCTGCATCCTCCCTCAGGTGGAAGGGTATCTCCTTTGGAAAGCAATTTTTTTCAAATCTGTCAATAACAGTAGAAACTTTATGCCTTTAACTCTGAAGGAATTTGGTTTGACTCTGATAATTCATGCTTTTGAAACTCAAAAGTGCATTATCTCAAACTTATCTCTGGTTTCACGAGTCTGTTTTGAAAGTCAATGTATCTTTTCTATCTCTGCATTTCTTTCGTGGCAACGATACCTGAAGGCGCACACACCCACACATCCATAGATGCACACAGATACACACCCACAGACACACACCCCCCATACACACGTACCATGCACACAGCCTTGCAGTTGCCTGAATGGGGGGAAGGAAGGAAATGGAATATTGGGGAAAGAAGAGGCATAGGTATTTCAAAATACTGCTCTTCCTCATTTGTGAAGAACTACACATAGCTAGAACTGGGGCTTTAGTAAAGGAAGTCCAAGGGATGTCTGACCCCAGGTTTTAGATGGTTTCTCCCTTTCTGAGTCTTGGTCCACTCTTCTGCTTGTCTTCATGCAATAACAAGATGGTTGTGGGCTGTTTCATAACAACATGTCAATGGAGTACAAAGGGGCTATGATATGTGGTTCTGAAAATATCTTCTTACCCTCTAATTCTACTTTTAAAGTCTCATAACTTTGGTTCTTCAAGGGAATGGAGATAACAGTTATTGATTACCTTCTACATGCTGGGCGCCACTTCTCAAGAGTTCCCTTTTAAAAATGTAAATTCCCTCTGGCAGGGAAAACCCCTTAAGCTCTCATTATCTAACCCCTAGAATTAACTTATTAGAAGCATTTCCATCTGTCATAGGCAGCTGTGATCAAGGCCATGTGAGATGGGAGTTGGGTTAGTCGTACCAGGGTGGGCATGGGATAAAGAGCCCCGAGAAGGAAGGACAGGGCAAGGGAGGTGGATTTCCAAATCCAAGTTTTCCAGCCCCACACAATTCATGCCACGGTAGCCCTGCACTAATTGATGTGCTAATTAAAATCCCTGTAGATTCATTAAAGTAATCCTGAGAAGAAAAGTCTCTGTTTTGCACTGAGGGTAGCTAGTAGTTTGGGTATAAATGTGAAAGTCATGAAATTCACTGCTTAAAAAAAATTCTCTCATTTGGCCTTTTTCTATCAGTCTAAATTATAGAGTTTAAATAAACATCATATCAGTGCTGAGAAATGCAAAATATTGATAATTGACTGAGAGAAGAAGTGTAGGTCATATAAGCAGGCTGGCTTGTGTTTTACAATTTATATTATACAGACTGATCACAAGTGGTCAATCAGGATGCATAAATTAAAGTGACCTAGTCATACAATGGAATACTACTCAGTGATGAAAAGGAAGGAATTACTGAGGTATGCAACCACATGGATGAATTTCAAAAACTTACTGAGTTAGGGGTGCCTGGCTGGCTCGGCTGGAAGAGCTTGTAACGCTTGATCTCGGGGTTGTGAGTTCTAGCCCCTCGTTGGGTGTAGAGATTACTTAAATAAATAAAATCAACTTTAAATAAATTTACTGAGTGGGCGCCTGGGTGGCTCAGTCATTAAGTGCCTTCGGCTCGGGTCATGATCCCAGGGTCCTGGGATCAAGCCCCGCATCGGGCTCCCTGCTCCTCGGAAAGCCTGCTTCTCCCTCTCCCACTCCCCCTGCTTGTGTTCCCTCTCTTGCTGTCTCTCTGTCAAATAAATAAATAAAATCTTAAAAAAAAAATTTACTGAGCAAAAGAAGCTAGACACAGAGAATATATACTGTATGATTCCATTTATATGATGTTTTCAGTTACGTGCATTTTATCAACTATACATTTACCATATATAAATGCCACGATGAAAAATATTCCAAAAATATTGCTGGTCTTCTGTTGGGCTGTCTTTTCCTTGGAATTGGCTGACTACATGTTGACTGGAGGTCTGAAGTAACTGACAATATAGATGTACCTAGTATAGAGCTGTCTGAGCAAACTGGACAGCACACAAACTGCTCTCAGCTGAAGTGCTATATACATTTAGGGTTGCCCACGTGTCACGTTATTAATCACCTTACTATGTCATACTAGCTCTAAAATAACAGACAATAAAAATACATCCCATCGATACTGTTTTGGGTTTTTGATTTATCTAGATTTTTTTAAAAAGATCTTTTATTTATTTATTTGAGAGAGAGAGAGAGAGCATCAGGGGGTGAGGGGCAGAGGGAGAGGGAGAAGCTAACTCCTCACCGAGCAGGGAGCCCAACGCAGGGCTCGATCCCAGGACCCTGAGATCATGGCCTGAGCCAAAGGCAGACGCTTAACTGACTGAGCCACACAGGCGCCCCCTAGATTTTTTTTTTTTTAAGATTTTATTTTTAAGCAATGTCTACACCCAATGTGGGGCTCAAACTCACAACCCTGAGATCAAGAGTCTCGTGCTCCACCAAATGAGCCAGCCAGGTGCCCCTAGAATGCTTTTTAAAAATTAATTAATTATTTATTTATTTAAAAAGATCTTATTTATTTATTTAACAGAGAGAGCGCACAAGCAGAAGGAATAGCGGCAGAGAGAGGGAGAAACAGGCTCAGCAGGGAGCCTGTTGGTGGCTCCATCCCAGGACCCTGAGATCATGACCTGAGCTAAAGGCAGATGCTTAACCAACTGAGCCACCCAGGCGCCCCTAGAATGCTTTTTAATAGGAAAAGTGCAGACCAAATTAATCCCTGCTTCATTTAAACAAAGTCTTCAAATGGCTTACTTTTTTTATCCTACTCCCCATGAATTTCTAGAAAAATAAAATAAAAAATAAAGTAGTTCAGCTCTGGCCCTGTACAGTAATATGCCTATATTCTTTTCAATACACAATAGTAGATTAAAATGTTATGGAGACTTTATTAGGCTTCCCTTCACCCCTCACCTCTTTTATGCATACAGTGGTCTGTGGTACAAGAGTAGCTGCCTCTTCGAGTAATGGATGTCTCCTGGAAAACTGAGCTGAAGTAGTGTTTTTAAGACAGAAATAATTTTAAAAGACTTATGGCACACTTTCTCATCCAAATATTTCTTCTATTCTTTTTGAGACTAAGAATCCTGATTATTTTCATTATTCATCTGCTCCTGTTGTTTATTCCTTTCCTGAAGTCATAATCCTCTTTTTGAGACATCCCAGTTGGTTACTATGGAAATGATTATTTTGCTACAAACATGGAATTATGACTTATACAGTAGAGAATAAGCAGCAGAAGCAAATGAACTCTTGGAAAAGAGTCCTGTTAAAGCCAAAATAAGACTGAAAACTGTGAAAACCCTAAGAGAACTTGTCCAAAGTTTTTCATGAGGCAATAATTTAACTTGACATTTTCTCAAATAATTATTAGATCCATTGATGAAGAATTTATGGCTTGAACACATTTATGGGCACTAATACCTGCATAAGTTACAGTCTATCCAAAGTTTTGAACCTAAAAGTTCAAAGCAACCAGTGATTTAATATTAGTATTAATCATTTAATTCTTTTCCTGTCATACCCCCAACATATACTTACAACCCTACTTCAGACTCAGCCATTTAAATTCCTGTGCAGTCAAGGGGCACCTGGGTGGCACAGTACGTTGAGCATCCGACTCTTGATTTTGGCTTAGGTCATGATCTCAGGGTCGTGAGTTCAAGCCCGGCACATGTCAGGCTCCATGCTCAGCATGGAGTCTGCTTGAGATTCTCTCTCCCTCTCCCTCTGCCCCTCTCCCCTGCCTTGCTCTCTTTCTCTCTCTCAAATAAAAAAATCTTAAAAAAAAATTCCTATGCAGTCACATTTGACTTTTTTTCTTTTAAGATTTTATTTATTTATTTAAGAGAGAGAGAGAGAACACAAGCAGGGGGATTGGCAGAGGCAGAGGGAGAAGCAGGCTTCCCACTGAGCAGGAAGCCTGATGGGGGACTTGATCCCAGGACCCCGAGATCATGATCTGAGCAGAAAGCAGATGCTTAACCGACTGAGCCATCCAAGTGTCCCCATATTTGACTTTATATAATATCTAGAATTTTATTTCATGTTTTCTTTTGTTTTATTATATATATTCTTTTCCATATTTCTATATCATCTTAATATTTACTTTATTTATTTATTTATCTTAGTAATCCCCATGCCCATCATGGGGCTCGAACTCACTACCCCAAGATCAAGAGTTGAATGCTCCACTGACTGAGTCAGCCAGGCGCCCTACTATTTACAGTTTTTAAACTACATTTGAAAAACTACTTATCCTGGTTTCCTGTAGTGGAATATGTATGCTGTATCAAATTGTTTTCATCATAGAAATGAAACTGCTATAAATATTGTGATGGCAGGTCTTAAAAGAAATTCTCTACAATCAACTCTAAGGAGTTGGGGTTTAGGGCAACGAGTGTGAAGGTTTTAAGGGGGGCCACTGCCCTACATACACATCCTCACAAAGTGTGTGGTCAATGGGTCCCTCTCGTCATATACACTTACTTTAGGGCAGGTAATATGTGTGTGGCCCTTACAAGTCAGGGAAACCAGGACAAGAGAAAGTTCCAAAGAATTTCGGGGAAGAAAGCAAACCTTCTAGAGTCTGATGTCCAAGGAAGCTAAGCAACTTGGCTCAGGCCTCGCCTGTGGGGAGGGCACTTGCAGAGGCTGGAGCTCCCCTTTCCACATCATTCTCTCCACCACACCAAACTGTGCTTCTCACGGAGCTCGCAGCATCTTGGAAAGACCCTGAGGGAACTCAGTGTGTTTCTGACTCCATACAGTTTGTTAATTTTTGTGCACTTTTTCTTCCAAAAATGATTTCAGGCAGATTATACAGAGACACGAAATACAGTAGAACAAGGCCAAACTAAAAAAACTAATCAGGTCAAATACAAAGTACAAGCAAGCAAAGTTACTCCCAAAAGGTGAACTTGCAGGTCATTTGGAAAAAATGTTGACACCAGTGTTACTCTGAGTTTCTTCAAGGCCAGAGGAGAGAGGGAATAAAAACCAGCATGTGAGAAACCAGTTGCCCAAGAGAAGAACAGCATTGTCACCGAACCCGTGTCTTAGTGGCCCTCAAACTCCAAGATATTGCCAAGTCACACTTCCACTCCAGCCACGTAGCTGTTAGGCTTCCTCATTGTGACAAGTACTGTCACTGATGTCATCTGGATTGATAAAGCCCAGGCCCGGAAGCACCTCATACTTGATGACTACACTGTGATGACCGCCACCAGGTGGGAAATCATACAGGCTTGATGGGGAGAGGGGAGGCATAAGTACCTGTATTCGACTGGAATTCGACTTTAGATCTTTTCTGATGAGAGATGTAATATATAATACAGACTTACTGAAGAAAATGGTCAGGGTGCCTGGGTGGCTCAGATGGTTCTGCCTTTGGCTCAGGTCATGATCTCGGGGTCCTGGGATTGAGCCCCATGTTGGGCTCCCTGCTCAGCGGGGAGTCTGCTTCTCCCTCTGCCTCTCTCTCTCTCTCTCTCATGAATAAATAAATACAATCTTAAAAAAAAAAGAAAAAAGAAAATGGACAAAGTATAAAAAAGAAATAAATGTTACTATAGATCTACTGCATATAGAATTTTTTAAACCTTCAGGTATATTTCTTCCCCTAGTTAAGGTTTTATATGTATGTGCGTCTATATGCATGTACACACATTTTTGTACATCCATATGTCTGTGTGTATATACACACATATACATATGTGTACATGCATATGTATGTATATATAATCCATACGCATATGTGGAAACCATAGACAAAGCAAAAGGGAAAGAGGCAAGCTGAACAGATTCTCCTTGGCCCCACAGTGTAACTCTTAGGGTTTTAAAAGAGTCTCTTTGGCCTATTAGGGGTAGAAAGGGAATCTGGTGAAAGGAATCGTCATATGCTAATGGAAATGTATCCTCCATTTTCCTAAGACTCATATCCCAGTAACATTTTGTAGTTCTCTGTATATGGGTCCTACACATTTCTTGCTGAGTTTAACGTAATTATATGTGTGTGTTTTAATTATTTTAACAATTATTTATTTATTCATTTAAGTAATCTCTATACCCAATGTGGGGCTCAAGAGTTGCATGTTCCTCCCACTGAGCCAGCCAGGCACCCCATGTGTGGTTATGTTTTTTTTTTAAATCATTGTGAATATTTATTCTATTATACATTCCCCTTGCCATTTCTAATATCTATAGATTTTTATACTTTTCTTTTGCACCTTGAGGCTTAACTAAATTTTCTTTTATTTTAGTTATTTATTTTTTTTAAAGATTTTATTTATTTATTTGACAGAGAGAGTGAGAGCACAAGAAGGGGGAACAGTAGAGGAAGAGAGAGAAGCAGGCTCCCCGCCAAGCAGGGAGCCCAATGCGGGGCTCGATCCCAGGACCCCGAGATCATGACCTGAGCCGAAGGCAGACGCTTAACCATCTGAGCCACGCAGTCACCCCCTAAATTCTCTTTTAAATATAACATTTTTTTTCCTGTAGTTTTCTCAGAATGAACTATTTCCTGAAAATAATGATGCTTTTGCTACTTGGTCAACTGACAAGTTTTGGAAACTCAGTTATATCTACCGATTATCTTTCTAAATATGAATTGTATGCCAACACTGTTTTTCTCATCATTCAACTTTGTGAATCATATTTTTCTCATCTATGATTATTATTTTTATTATCCTTTAATGAATGCCTATCTGTGATCATTGGTGGGATTAAGGAAAAGGTAAGCCAACAAGAAAAATAAAGAAAATTTATCTTTTCCACTCATTCTTGCTTTCCTGGTCACATGCTTTTTTCTTTCCCCTTCCTATGGATCAGTCTTATATCTGCATTATAGGAGGATGACCAACGGGCACGGCGAACAACAAATGTGAGCCTACAAAGCAGCTAAATCTTCCTAAACTGTATATGTTTTCCAATTCACCAGGGGCCTTATTATGACATATAGAAATAACCCACAATTTTAAATAACACCTATTTTCCTTTAAATTATATAAGACACATAGCTGATGCAAGTAATTGAGGACATTAATAAGCACAAATAAAAAAATCCAAATTAGCCAGAATTGTCATATCCCAAAGTCATTGTGTCTTACCTTGGATTTCCCCAGAAGGAGCCTTAGACAAGGGCTCATGGGCAGAGTTCATATTTCTCTTGGGAAGTTATCCCAGGGAATGAGAGTGGAGGACTGGAGAGGGGGAAACTGTAAGAAAAGGAAAGGCAATTCAAAGATGTATTATCAAATTGTTCACCACTGTGGGCAAGTAGGACTCAGTCTCCCTGGGTACCTGCTAAGGAGCTGACACAGAGAGAATATGCTCAGATTGTCCACTTGAGAGATGCGAGAAGTGAGTGTTATTCAATAGGGTGTTGGAGCCTGCTTGTCCCAGCTTGGCACAGCCTATTGTGCATATCTCTTGCCAACTTTAAGTTCAGTGATGTCAGGTTGGTGGCTTGCAATCAACCATGGCGGGAAAACCTTACATCATGGAAATTGGTGAATGCTACAAATCAAGGCTCTTTTGGTCAGAGAGCTGGATGTTAAACATTGGCCAGCTTACGGTTTGAAATATGTATCCACTGGCTCCCATCCCCCTTTGGGCGGGGGTCACCTCGCAGGGCATGAACTCCTTCATTCTTCGGAATCTGCAGAGACCTCTGAAGGCTGAAAGGGTCTCTGCTGGCAACTCACAAGGTGGAGAAAAGCTCTCAGCAGCAGCAAGGTGCTAGCAGGTGATACTGCTCACGTGGTCTCACCAGCAAGGACTGAAGTAAAAAGGCTAGTAAAGGTAGGGTGGGGGGGGGGGCGGGCAAGGCACCAGAAGTATCGAATCCAAGCACCATTAATGTTTAGACAGTTCTTCTTCCAAGTCTGTGTGCACCTCCATGTGTATGCATCCACATAAAAGCACAACTTTGAACTCACCCACCATGCCACCCATACCCCGTCTCCCTCGCTTTCGGTCACTTGACAATGTGGAGTCTAGAGACACACTACATTTAGACACCACAGACAATAGTTAGTGAACATGTTCCATGTTAACCAATATGACTTTACAAATAGTTGTAAATTATGGAATAGATCATAAAGTATTTTACCAATCTCCCATTGTTGCACATCTAGGCTGTTTCCAATCCCATGCTATTATAAATAGGGATATGATGTAACATATTTTACATTATATCTTTATACACATTTTTGATAAATTCCTTTAAGTACAATTACTGGGTCAGAGGACGTGCATCGTTTTAAGGCCTTATACCATATTGTTTTGCCCATAATACGAGTATCCACGAAGACTATATCTTACGATCTTTTGAAATCTTTCTTTTATTAGTCGATAATTTTTTTGTTCCTTTATTCATTTGAGTAATCTCTACACACAATGTAGGGCTTGAACACACAACCCTGAGATCAAGAGTCGCACACTCTTCCAACTGAGCCAGCCAAGTACACCATTATTCTATAATTTTCTTAATCTAATATGGGAGTATCAATGATTCTTGTAGGATTAGCATAAATCACAATAAGTAAATAGATGGATTCCTTATTGACTCTATATTGAATCACGCTGAGTAGTATACACTTTTGAAAACAAAACAAAGCCATTTCACTTTAAGAGCTAAATCTAAATAAATAATATTATTTCTCCATATTTATGATCCATAGGAACAAACTTGCAGCAATCTAAAGATTGATTTTTTCAGATTTTAAAACTTAAGTAAGACATTCCTATAATTGCTACTAATCACCAGTCTTAATATATTATTCTAGCATGTCTTAGACTTAAGAAGGCTTTTGTCTATAAATCCACCCTACATAGCTATTTTATTTGGAAGAGAGCATAATGCAGATGACAAATGACTCATTATTCCTGGAGCAAAGTAACATCATTCTGGAACAAAAGGAAAAAGAAAAATAGTAACAAACATTGTTGTAATATTTTTGAATTTGGATGTATTTGATTCTTCAACACTGTCCTAACTTTCTGTTTTATTCCATTTCTCTAGTCAGATCTTCAACGACAAAAAAAGAATGTTTGAAATCTTACATATGGGCTCAGATATTTAACAACTTAAGACATTGTGACTGCATTCAATTATATTGCTCTTTAAGAGATTAGAAAATACAAAATCACTGTAACGAGGTCCACATAGGGATTTCTGAAAAGTTTCAAATTCCACATCCATCTTAAGGTTTACTGATTATCTTTTCTTTGCTAGTTGCCAGAGATAATGCAGTAAAGGGGATGCTGTCCCTGACCTCATAGAGCTTGCAATTAAAAACCAGACTCCAATGGAAATAATGGAATTAAGAAGCAAACACCTGAACTTTTAGGTGATTCTCCCCACCTCTGTGATAACCACTCCCCCAACCCCCCAACCCCCTTTCCCCCTCCCCCAGGCTCCATAGCTTCCTCAGATGTTAAACATCCTCTCTCTGGGGTCATTTCCTTTTTGACCAGTGAAGGGCTTGGTACTGGCCTAACTCTTAAGGAAGAGCTCCAAAATGTAATTTGCCAGATTGCATCACAACCGAAATGCATCTATTTTTTTATAGCAGAAAACAAAGAAGTATGAATAACAAATGTGCTTATTTTAATTGATATCAACTGTATTCTTAGTCTCTCTCCAGGTGGTTAGCATCTCCCCCTTTTCAAACATATACACGGAAATCCTCTGAAAAGCTCAGCTGTTGGCATAACAGGACTGTTGTCAGTGACTGCGGACCCTGTCGGTGGAGGCTTCCAGGGCCAGCTGGTCCCGGGGAAGACTGGGGGGCGGGGGGGGGGGGGGGGACAGCTGCCTATCACTGGTGGCCTCTGTACGGCGTGGCGCGGGGCCCCTGCCCCCCTCGGTACCCAGCCTCTCCCACTCGGTCACCCTTTTCGTATCAAAAGGTTTTCAGTAACCAATCTAATATTATTATTGCCCAGCGAGTACTAAAATGTGAATTTTAGCAGAAAACAAAGCTTTAAGTCAGAGGGATAGCTCTCAATAAGGAATTGAAGGCACGGGTGAGCACATAGAATATATTTGGGCAGAACAAAAGAAAACTAGTAACAAACATTTCAGGGGGTGGATGCAGGCATCGGGCCACAGCAGGACAAGCCCAGATTTTGGATGATGACACACACCTGGGTTCAGATGCTTTCTGAGTGTCAGTTTCCTCAAGGAGAAAATGGGGATTATGGCATCTATTTAATGAGAACACCGATTTTATCTCCGTAGAGTGGGAATTGGGTATGATAATGTCTGAGGAGTACAGGGACCACTGGAAGTGCTCAGAGGCCTCCTGGCTATTGTTACGTCTTTGAAGTCAGATGGAAGAGGTTGTTGTGAATCCTGCATAAGGGCCCTTCCTCAATCCCTTTCCCTTTCTGTAAAATGGGATACAACAGGGTTCTTACCCTGCGCTGAACTCCAATAACTTGGAATACGAATGGGAAAACTGGGAGGAAGGGTGAGAAGAGCAGACCAATTTTTTTTAACTCCGGTTTATTCTTATAGAGTAAAGCAATAGTTCTTAAACTTTAATTTGCATTAGCATCACTCAGAAAACTCCCCCCCCCATGTTAATTTATTCAGCATGTATTAACTGTAAACATATTGTGAGTCACAGATACTGTTTTCTCAGGAAACTCGCTTTTTAAATTCAAAGTCTGGGGCCCATTTCTAAGAAATTCTGATTCAGACCTCGGGCAGGTCCCAGGGAATCTGCATTTTTAAAAAGCACCCTCGTCATTCTGAGTCAGGACAGCTGTGGGCAAACTCGGTGGAGAAAAGGTGGTTGGAGAAAGTGTGCCTAGATTTCCGTGTTGAGAATACACTGTTTGGGGAAAGTCTCCTTAATGGGCCTTTTGGTGATTCAAGGGAAAAGCAAACAACTTTTTCAGAAGTGGAAAGACAAAGCTAAGTTGAAGAGCAAAGTAAAATAAAAGGCCATTTCATTGTGAGTGAGATGAAATCTTGGCAGATTGTTTCTTTCAGGAAATGCTCCTTTGTTCTTAATATAGATCTAGGCCACTTTGAGTCTGGACATAATTTTGCTTCCCGAAGAGTTACTAGTTAAGCCAGGAGAGCTGGAGCAGAGGTGGGCAAGAGAAGCAAGACCGAGCAGTCTAGATGTTCTTTGCAGCTGTAAAGCCAGCAAAGGGATGGGACCGGGAGTATCGAAGCCCAAAGCCTTTGGTGTGATACCTGCCTCCCTTTGGTGTTACTTCAGACCAAACTGAAAGAAGACTTCAACTACCTCCATTTTTTTTTTTAAAGTACGCTCCATGCCCAACGTGGGGCTCGAACTCACGACCCCAAGATCAAGCGACGCATGCTCTACCAACTGAGCCAGCTAGGTACCCCTCAACTTTCTAATTGATTAAGTTCTTTCCAGCTTACCTCTTAACTCAGGCAAAAGACCCTTCGGGCAAAGCATCCCCTGATAGGAACCAACACTTCCCCCTCAAGCAATAAGGACTGCCCCGAGCCAGCAAGACCCTGTGACTGACACCAAGACAATGATGGACTTAACCATCACTGCTCACCTGCACTACCCACCCACCTTTGCTCCACATTTTCCTTATATAAACCGGGAAGTATTTGGGGCACTCTGAAGACAGTCTTTGAGATGCTAGTCCACCATCTGCCTGTGTTGGCCTCACTGAAATTCCTTTCTTGTTTCACCATCACCCGGTTCTCTGCCTTTGGATTCTGTCAGTGGCAAGTGGCGGAACCTGGTCTGTTTGGGCCCCCCAGAGCCAGATGCTGTTGCACTTCTGTGCCCAGGCTCCAAAATGAGGGGGTTTACACAAAAGGCCAGCACTCCTTCCGAGCACCTGGCAGGATTTGCTTTGGACCTAAAAAGATCTGATTGTTTAATTCCTCTTGAGGGTACACCTGATGGTCTGTCCCCCTTCTCCCTATAGAAAATCATTTTTATTTAAATTGGAGTTGCTCAGTACAAATTTTTAATAATGCTCTTGAAGAGCTTATGTGAGCAGTTTGAACTCTAAAATATTATAAAAGAAATTCTGCTTTTTCCAGCTAAAAACATTGGCTTCACTAGAAGTTGTAGAAACTGCCCGATCAGTTGTGATGAAAATGAGAATTGTTTATAGTTAGCAATTACTTTTTTGGCATCCGTATAGCAATCTGCTTGTACTCTTTAAGCAAGCTCAAAACCCTCACCATCTTATTTTAATTTAAGAAAAAAAATTCCATTGCAGATGTAATACCTGCTCCTAATGAAAATTTAGAAAATAACGTAAAGATAAATAGAAGGAAAAAAATAACCGATAGTCTCACAAATACATTGTGATGTATTTTTCTTTCACTGTGTACATTTTTACATAGTTGCAATTACATGTTCTATATAAAATTGCATATGTTGGTTTCTTAAAAATCTGTTTTTAAAATATCTGCCGACTCTTTGAAGCAGGAAAAAAATATCACTTAGAAGTTCACTGACTGATAACATCCCTTACCTGAACCTCTGGGTGTGTATTTCTTTATAATTCTTTTCCATATTTTTTTTTTTTTTTTTTTTGAGAGAGAGAGAGAGCATGCGTGAGGCGGCAGAGGGAGAGGGAGAATCCCAAGCAGGCTCCATGCCTGGCGTGGAGCCCAATGTGGGGCTCGATCTCATGACCCCGAGATCACCACCTGAGCCAAAATCAAGAGTCAGAGGCCTAACCCACTGAGCCACCCAGGTGCCCCTCCATACTTTTTTTCTTTTTTTAGCATAATTGCAATTAGGTTAAAGATTTGTTAATGCAGGAACCTTCACAGATCCTATAAGAAAGAGGGTAGGAAGAGGCTCAGTGACAGATCAGATCTGTTACTTGGTTGCCTAGTAGTCTTTCAAACCTCAATGACTCAGGACTCTCAGTGCCTTTTTAAAGGTACAGAAAATCATCATTCATGCTCCAAGCAGAAAAAAAAAATAGGGCCACTATGTTGCACTATGTCATTCTGGTTTGGTGTAGGGAAAGTACCTTTTAAAAGTAATTCTCCTGGTTCAGTTTCTTAACAGAATGCCCTGTATAGCCACTGTTCACCAGTGCTCGAAGAGAACCCTATTCATTACTGCTGCCCGTGGCCGTAACACATGCAACGGATTTCTGAATCTAAAGGATATAGCTCAAAAAGCCCATTTCCTGGCACTGGGAAGTGGAAAGAGGAGCTACAGCAGAGGCTGTGGAAGACAGTGCAGTAGGGCCAAGCTTTGCCCCTGAACTTGCACCCCCAACTGGAGCTCTTCATTCCAGGTCCTGACCTGAGTAGACGAGGGATCCTCAGGTCTTTTAGATACAATTTCCTCTTTCTGGAGTTGTTAATTTTCATCTCTATTGCAGCCATGTGAGTATATTTTCTAAAATTTTCTCAAGTGGGATACAGGGATTCTTCATGTTCTGAGATGTCACATATTTGAGAATGACATACAGAATTTCATATATATATATATATATATATATATATATATATATATGAAATTATGGTGTCATGATCCTTTTCCTAAAGTCTGTAGACACATCTTCCTTGTCTTCTAGAATTACTATGACAGGGGTCAAGTTTGAGGCAAGCCTGATTTGTATCTTTTTCTAGGTAACCTTTTGTTCTCTCTGCTTGAATTGTTCTTTACTTTTAATTTAATAATTTTTTTAGAATATGTATATTGGAGATACTATTTTGGAACGCCCCCCCCAGAAATATTTCCCCTTTGTGTCATCCAGTTTGTTTTTGTCCCTTTCTCCTTCAGCCCTTCTACCACTGCTCAGCGTCGGAGCCTATTGTCCAGGGATGGAGAGGTCAGGGTTAAAGAAGTTACTAGAGTATAGGAGGAGATGCTGTTGGCAGAAACAAGTGGGTCTTGACTAATTTGACAGAATTTAGGGGAAGCTACCCCAGGGCCCGGAGGTGGGAGACTGACGCACAGACACAGGCTAAGAGTGCTCTCCCCCAAACACCTGCACAGCTCACTTCCTCCAGGACTCAGCTCACACATCACCTCCTCAGGGAAGCCTCCCCTGATCAGTCTGTCCCCACTCCCACCTCCTGCCCCCTCATTCTCATCCCCCTTACCCTGCTCTGACTTTCTCCACAGCACTGAGCACACCTGCCACTTCACAGGTGGCACGTCTATGCTGTCTCAAAGCCTTTTCCCTAGTTCTGCTTTGCTGGGCTGCATTAGGCCCACCTCTTGAGTCTTTGTCACTCTGAATGGATGGAACACATGAAAACCTTGAGATTTCCCTGTTCTCTTCTAGTACTTTCTTGTGGGGGCCACCCCTCCCAAGGTGCCCTGTCACTCTCATCTCTCTCTTACCTCCTGCTGAGTTGTTTTCTGAGTTTCTAAGTGGACACAAAACTGATATATTGTCTACAAGAGCTTATTTTTGTTCACTCCGGTACCCCTAGCTTCTAGAACACTTCCTGCCATGGCACATAGTAGGCATACAATAAATATGAATATATCTCACAGACAAGCTTAGGAGAGTTAGTTTGGAAATGGGCTACTTTAAGAGGAGAGACAGCGTGGTGGTGTAATGGGAGAGAGTTCCTCTTTTCCTGCTTGGCCCGGGACTTGTATTTGTAGGCTAGATGGTGGTGGAGGTCTGAGTGTATTTCTACCTAGAGAGACAAGCTCATTTTCTAGAGGCAAGAACTGGGAAGACCTGCCAGATTCTGGCAGTCCTTGTTTTCAGGATTGTGAATTTTAGCAAGAAAGTGGGCAACACTGTTTCAGGGTTAATACCCAGATTTGCCATTTCAAACTGGACATGTGGTCATACTTTTAATTTTACTTAATGAACACTTCACAGAGAATGCAAAGGTAAACTACAGGCAGCTCAATTCATCCCCCAAAGGGCCCGCAAGAGACTGCAGGTCTACGTTATGTCCGTACTACAGAATATCTTAAAAGAGTATTTTTAGTTATTGTTTCCGAGTACGTACAAATACTTTTTACTAATTTATATTGGCCACATTCACCATTCTCAGTTGCTGTACGTTACAGAGTTTTTATACTGTTTTAAAGAAAGGAAGCCTGAATGATTAAAACATTTGGGATACAGATTGTTCATAGGTTTTATTATTTATAAAATGCAAAAGGTGAAGATTAAAAGAAAAGTAACATCAAACCCCACAGAAACAAGTAAAATGTATTTAATTGATTCTTTGGCAGTTTACTGATGCTGAGACTTTTTTTCCCCTTGAAAATATATAAAATTTCCCTTTTATCTTCTCTAAAGCATGCCAGAATAAATTAGTGACTGCATAATTAATATCCAGGTATTTTGTGATATTTTGATAATGGGCTCCTCCTCTTCTAATCTCATTTTCTATTTCAGACCACACACTCTCAGTTTGTTGATCATGCATTTGGTTGCAGCCGGAGATATTTCCAGGTCTAAAGCCAGGTTCACATTTTTACTTTGAAGAGACAGAAATTCCAAACAAATACAGATGGTCAGACCATAAACTTAATTAAAATTTCTGCTTTGCTGGATGTTACATTAAATATGGCCATAATGCCAAGAGAAATACTGAAAAATCCATTTGTATCCACATCCTGCTGCTTCCACGTAGTATAAAATAACAGAATGCTAAGAAGTATGTGTTTGTGTAGACGTGTGTGAGAGCATGTGTGTGTTAATCCCTTCTCTTTTGGCTTTGGCTGTCATACTAGTCATGTTTTGACCAATAAAAGATGGGTTTTAATTAAAATCTGGGATTGGCCAGCTGTACATCTGTTAACTTTTCTTCTATACATTACTTTCTGAAGCAGTGTGATTTCCTTTTTTTATGCAAATCCAAAACATTTGTATCTTTCCTAATTAGCCCAGGATACTTATTTATTTAGAATTGTATAGAGATAATTACTCATCTCCAAGAGGGTAATAAAGGCATGCCTAAGAAGGTGAAACAGCTTTCTTCTAGAATTTGAAGTGGAGGGAGGAAGGGACATGCCCTGTCATTTGTAGGTGAAGACTCCTGGAAAGGATAAGTGAGGATGAACAGTCCAGTGTGGCTAGAACAGGACAAGCCCTGCACAGGCTGGGCTGGGAGGGCTGAAAGGACAGCTGGGAACACACCTGATGGGTCTGGTTGGCTGGCGTTGTAGGACACCAGCCGGTTTCTACCAGGTGTCTTAGGCCAACTTCCCCCAGAAAGATGAACCCGATACCAGAGCTTATGTGTGAAGACTTTATTGGTGAGTGTGATCCCAGAGAAGGGCAGAGATGCAAACCAGGGAAGAAAGATATGTTTCAAATTGGCCACCACTATGGGCAACCTGTTGCTCTATCCCATAGGATCTTCTGCGGAGGCTAATGAAATGCATCTCGGGACCCTCCGCTATAGGCTGAATTGTGTCCTCCCCAAATTAGGGTGGGCCCTAATCTAATCTGACTGGTGCCCTTCTAAGAAGAATGAATGTGGACACACAGAGGGATACCGGGATGTGCGCCCACAGAGCAAAGGCCACGTGAGGACACAGCCAGAAGGTGGTCGTCTACAAGCTAAGGAAAAAGGTCTTGGAAAAAAACAATCCTGCCCACACCTTGAGTTTGAACTTCTGGCCTTTAGAACTATGAAACAATAAATTCTGTTGTTCCAGCCACTCAGTCCATGGTGCTTTGTTATGGCGGCTCTAGCAAATGAATATGTCCTCTGACAACGGAGAAGAAAGGGTCAAGGTTTTGACTTTTGGAGGGGTCCCTGCCAGTACTTCCGGGTTACATAAGCAGTTTCCCCTGGAGTCCCATGCACTGGGGTCAACAGAGATGTCCTAGGGGAGGAGTGACAGGGGAACAGGTGGGCTTACGGCAAGGCCTTGGTAGGTAGACATGTGAGAAGCAGATTGGAACCTGTGCAGGACAGGGCTGCAGCGGATGAAAGTGAGGGATGGAGGATGGCTGGAATAAGAGATAGGTAAGGCTGAGAGAAGGCGAGGCAGAGCTGGAGTGATGATGATGATGATGATGATGATGATGATGATGATGATGATGAGTGACAATGAGGATTGGCACTGGGCTCTGCACTCTATACCCTCTGACACTTTATTTATTTTAAAGATTTATTTATTCCAGAGAGAGAGAAGGGGGGAGGGGTACAGGGAGAGAGAAAGAGAGTCCCAAGCAGACTCTGCACAGAGCCCAGTGCAGGGCTCGATCCCAGGACCCTGAGATCATGACCTGCGCTGAAACCAAGGGTCGGACGCTCAACGGGCTGAGCCAGCCAGGCACCCCCATCCCCGACACTTTACAGGACATATGTACTCTACATAAACCATCTCACTTAACCCCAGCACCACTCCAGAATTTAAGTAACATTTCTATCCCTATTTTACAGATGAAGAAACCGAAGAAGACAGAGGTGTGGGACTTGTCATAAAAGCTACTAGCCAGTAACTGAGCTCAAGTTTAGTTGAACCTGGCTCCATATCTTGTGTTCTCACTCCTGTCGTTCTGCTTTCTATTGATGCTGTCGTTTAAATGGTGTTTTACAAAGATAAATTTCAATAGATACTTTAATTTTTCTTAATTTCATACACAAGTTATTTCTTTGAGAACATATAAGGTATTCTATGCAGAACGTTACCATCAGAAGGTCGGTGTAGCACGGCTGTTGAACAGTCAGACTAGAGTCAAGATGCATATGTTCAAATCCCAGCTCTTCTACCCACTAGCTGGGTGACTTTGGGAAAGTTACTCAGCCTCTCTGTGCCTTACTTTAAACCTATGGGTGATTAAAAATAGCACCTACCTCCTGAAGTTGTCGTGAGGATTATTTAATACACACAAAGTAGTTTATGTACTCTGGGGTTTTTTTTGTAATTGCAATGTTTAAAAATATTGGCGAGATAGGGCTTCTTCCAATAACTCTTATCTATGGAAATGACTGAACATTACATGTGCATCTCCAAATTTTTGCGACACTTCTATTGCTATGTAAGCTAAGGGACAGATTTTTATAAAAAGTAGCCAAATGTCAGCTGTTAAACATCACACTGCCAGCATCATAAATGAAGTCACCATTTGGCAAATAATTTCGTGGCGGGAGTGGTTCTCACCAACAGGGAAAATGAAAAAAGAAATTCAATAAAATCCCCACTGTGATTTGTCAAGCATTTCAGACACATGGCTCAGCAATTTTTCCAGTTGCAAAGTTCCTTTCCTCCCATCTTAGAACTCAGAGGAGGACTGACTGTGTGGAAGAGGTGAATTCGGTAAATCCTATTTTGTTAGTTCGTTTGTGTTTTCTGTGACTGTTGGTTCTCTGCAGGTGAGGCTGTTTTCCATGGGGAGAAGGTAACCACATTATTGAAACACTGACATGGTCTCTGGCTTAGAGGGAGCCCGTTTATTATCTGATTGCTTTAATTTAATGTGGGGAACCTGGCTGAATGGTTGCAAGAGTCGTTCTTACCTCATTTCCTCCCTTTCAAGGGTAGAAAGAACAAGTGACCTCCTCTGTGAAATGAGGGGGTTGAACCAGATGTCCTCCAGGGGCCTTTTGGCTCTGACATTTTTTGTGGCTTTGGATTCTCTTCTTGGGCAATGTTCTTTGTTTTCCAGTGCATTGAATAGGTCCAAACATCTCTACATGCTTATTCCAGTTTTTGCTGCCAGGAAAGCAAAAGGCAAGGTCTTACATTTCAGCAAGGCCTTGCAGTTTATAACATGCTTTCACATATGCGGTCCTTTATAAAACCTTCACAAAAATCATGAAGGACTTTCGGATGAGAATGAGACCCAGGGAAGTTGAATGATTTGTCCAAGGTCACACGGTCTGTAGAAGCAGGGCCTTACAACAAGCCTTTCTATCAGTGCAGTGGTGTTTGCAGTTGGCCTCCCGACCCAAGAGGACATGATGACATTATAAGGATGCTCGGTTCCTTCAGAGTTGATTCTGTTGGTTCTGATTAGGTCACGTGTACAGCCCTGAACCAATCACTGTGGCCAGCAGAGAGGAAAGCTTCTGATTTACCCAAACCTAGTCACAGCATCTTCTTAGAAGTTGGGAGGGGATCTGCTCCCCCGAACCACATAGCTGAAAATGGGAGTTGGAGAATTAAGGAAGTCATCAGATGAAGAGAAAATAGATGGTGTGCAGAAAAATAAGAAATTTCCCATTAATTGCAGAGAGAGCATTTTTCCCAAAAGGCACTTTGAAAATAAATTTAGAAATGTTTTATTTTCTATTTTGTCCTAATTGAATTGAATTTTTGCAAAAGGAGTTTTCCCTCGAACTGATATTAGCTAACCAAAAATGAACTCTAGGGTGGTTGAGGAAATGGAACAAGAAAAGCTCAACCATTTCAAGCACCAGGATTTCTGGAAATCCATATTCATTGAGTGTGTTTGGGTCTCAGCTCAAATGAGACAAACTCACTCTTCTTTGGGACCTGAAATAAGGATTTGGAGCTCTTCCAATCAGATCAAACCAAAAGACATTCCTCAGACATCTTACATCCAGGGGGCCCCAGGGACAGAGAGGGGCTTGGGTGGCCATGCTTCCTGCTTTTTCCATTTGACCCCATCATCTAATTTTCTGTTTCTTGCCCTGTGATTTCCAGAGTTTATACCTTTGAGACATTGTTCTTTTTGGGCGTGTGTCATTCAAATCCTCTTTGGCTTCAAGAAGTTGCCCAAAGGGTTGTTTTTTAAAAAAATTGTTTTTGGATTATATCCTGTTGACCAAAACTTTCCCCGCAGTTGTCATGGTAACTTTCATACTGCAAGAGCTAGATGTTAGCCTAGAGGTTTGACAAGCAGATGACTTCCAGACAGGGGCTGATTTAGGACTTTTGGGCTGAGGCACAGGGCTTTTACTGTCCTGGAAACTAGTTTACATAATTATTAAATCGTTTGGATTCAAATAAGCTAACCTCTGAGCCAACCATGGAGTGTCTCTACAAGGTACTACTCAACTCATTCAATTATATTCTTCAAGTTTCAACTAGTAGCTGACTAGTTAGCCCTTGGATGTGGGGGAAGGAAAAGTTGTCATGTTTGTAAGTTGCACATTTTGTAATATCAAACAATTTTCACATATACATGAAATATGATATGAATATTTTTTAGGCCGCTGGATGAATATCAAACACTAGAATTATAAAATTTTTATTTTTATAGAAGTATTTTAAAAGCTTCCACTAAATTTTCAAAAAAATTAAGTATAATTTAAGCTTTTTAAAAATAACTTTTCATTAAAAATGCTGATATTATTAATAAATTGTTGTCTCTTAATAGGTCATTTTGAATATTTAGAAGAAAAATGATATTTTTGGAAAGCATATATAAAAATATACTTAAATTTTCTACATTAATATTTAATAATTCGTATTTTTGGCAAAATATATTCAAATTTTGGATATGTTGAATGCCATTACATTTTATATTCTAATCCTTCAGAATTATTACTATCTATAGGACATAATTTATGTCAAATTATTGATTATAACAACCTAGTTAAGTGATGTTACTGAAATGAAGGCAATAAATGTTATTGAAATAAATACATAAAATTATGTATGTCTTTATTACAACACAGTGCATCAACACAAAACTCACATGTGCACAATAATAATTAAATTCAATTGTCTTTGATATTTTTCTAGCTTTAAGTCATCTAAAAGTCCCTGTGTAAAAACCATAGCTTTACACGTACATTATATACATTGTAAAGGTACATATGTCAAGGCATGGGATAAAATAAACTGTAAAAGTTGGTAGCTGAATTCACAAATTTGAAATGTTTGAACAGTGGCATGTGGGCCTACTGTGTTCTTGCACTCCAGGCCCTAGAGCTGTAAGCTGGGTGTGCACACACACTCAGGTCTCCCATGGGGACCAAGCCTCTGGCTTGGTCACTTGGCTAAGGTGGTAACTACTAGATCTCTCTATTGGGAACACACACAGTTTTCCCCCTGTATTTAGTTAGTAATCTATGGAGTGAGACCTTGCACATTGCTTTAGAATCCATTGATAACCTTTGCCAAATTAGTTATTAATTTGGGGACTAGAAAAAGATGATTTTTCCAATTCTATTTTTGCTTCTACATTTATTAGATGACATTCTTCTGTAACAAAGAGCTTTCCTTCCTTGATATCCTTTGCCCATTTTCATTTTCTTTTAATTAAAAAAATTTTTTGAAACTGCCATTGTGGTCACCATAGAAATGCACCTTTCCGATCTCCCACTGTGGGGAGTATAACTGACTGACAAGCCCAGCTGCTGCCTTTTGGGTTTTTTGTTTGTTTTTAGTAAACTCCATCTATACCCAATGTGGGGCTTGAACCCACGACTCTGAGATCACGTGTTGTATGCTCTACTAACTGAGTGAGCCAGGTACCCTTTTATTAGGATTTTTTTATTACTTTTATTAGTTTTTCATTTGTTTAAACAGTCTTTAGGTCTTTTTTTTTTTTTTTTTTTTTTTTTACACTTATCCTGCCATGAATTCGTAGGGAATGGGTTCCAGCAGCTCAGGGTCCTTTCCATTGGTTCTCACAAAGTGTGCTTCTCTGGGTGGAGCAGGCTGGCACTTCCATTGAACCCAAGTACCTCTCTCTTTGGCTTCCTTCTTTTTCTGATCATATTCCTTCACATACTTCAGGAAGCTATCTCGGCTCTTTGAGTGCTTAATATGCTCAATACTTAAATTAATTCTCTTGGCAAGAATCCTGCCTTTAACTTGTTTGTTTACAACAATGCCAACAGCATGCTGGGTAACACCATAGACACTTCCAGTGTTGCCATGGCAACATTTGTTGGGCCTTCCTTTTTGAACAGTGCCCATTACCTCGATGTCTACAATATCACCTTTCTTATAGATTCGCATGTATGTAGGTAAAGGAACAACTCCATGTTTTCGAAAAGGCAGAGAGAACATGGTGGGTACCTCTCCTCTTTCCCTTTGTGTTGGTCATTTTGTCAAATTACTGGGAGATGGTGGTTCCAGCTGAAAGGAATTATTTTTATTAGTTTATTTTTATATCAGCTGTGCCTTGTGAAAGCACTTCCAAAGTTACGCCAAAGTCATGCTTCCCAACGTTGATTCCAACTAGTGACTGGGCATGGCAAGGACACTTCCTGCAAGACGGTGACTCCTTGATGGGTGACCTTTGCTCCTCACTGGCCCAGCTGAAACTTCCTTACAACTGTACTGCAGTCCAAGCCTCTTCCTATCCACCCCTGCTTCCTCCCCCTTCTTCCCAGGTGCCAGACTGCGTCATGGTTCCCTCCAGGCATCTCCCTAATACATTTCTTGCATGTTTAATCCCATCTTGGCTTCTTAGAGGACTGAGCTAACACAATCATAAAAACCAAAGTATATCAAACACATATATACACTTTATATAATAATAACGATGTGTGAATCTGCCACCCAGGCTATGAAATGGAAAATTACCTATACCCCTCCTTCCTCTCATTCACTTCAAAGTGAACCACTGTCCTAAATTTTATATAATCATTCCCTCCCTTTTTTGTTTAGTAACTTATAGATGTACTCCCAAGCAAGTCATGGTTAATTTTGTCCATTCTGGAATTTTATATAATGGAATTATTTTCTTAAAGATTTTTATTTTAGAGAGCGAGCATGCCCATGCACAAGTGGGAAGAGGGAGAGGGAGAAAAGCAGTCCCCGCTTAGCAGGGAGCCCCACATAGGGCTTGATCTCACAACCCTGAGATCATGACCTGATCAAGAGTCCAATGCTCAACCAACCGAGCCACCCAGGCACCCCTATAAATAGAATTCTACTTCAGGTATTCTATGACTTATTGCTCACTCAACATCACAGCCCATCAACACAACATTCAGATGTGTGCAACCATAGTTAAAGTCAGTTGACTTCAATATTTGTGTGGTTTTGACTGTATATTCCTTTGTAGTAGTAAGTTATATATTCTGGACACTAATCTTTTGCTAATCATATGTGTTGCAAATATCTTATCATTTGAGGCTTGACTTTCCACTCTTTTTGTGATATCTTTGATGAACAGAGGCAATCACAGCTATTTATCTTTTCCTCTATTGTGTTTTATTTAAGAGATTCTTCCCTATTTTAAGACCTTAAAAGATATTCCCCTGTATTGGCTATGAAATGTTTCATTTTGCCTATGAAATGTTTCATTTTGCCTTTTACATTTTAATCTTTTATGTACCTGAAATTGATTAACATGACATGAAATAAAAATCCAAGTTCATTTTTTTAATTGAAATATAATTTAGATTGGTAAAATTCGCCTTTTACAGTGCTAAGAGTTTTGACAAATTCTATTGTGTAACCAACACCACTGTCAAGATATAGAATTATTCTTTCACCCCCAGGAAGTCCCCTTTGTGCTCCTTTGTAATAAACCTCTTCCTCTATTCTCAATTCCTAGAAACCACTGATCTTTTTTTTGGGTTTTTTTTTTTTGTCCCTAGAGTTTTGCCTTTTCAATTAGGTCTTATCAATGGGATCATACAGTATATAGCATTTTGATTCTGGCTTCCTCCACTCTGTAAAATGCATTTGAGATTCATCCATGTTGTATAAATCAGTTGATTCTTTTTTTTTTTTTTTTAATTGCTGAGTAGCATTTCTTTTTTTTTTTTCTTTTTTAAAGATTTTATTTATTTATTTGAGAGAGAGAGAATAAGAGAGAGAGAACACATGAGAGGGGATAGGGTCAGAGGACGAAGCAGACTCCCTGCTGAGCAGGGAGCCCCATGCGGGACTCGATCCAGGGACTCCAGGATCATGACCTGAGCCGAAGGCAGTCGCTTAACCAACTGAGCCACCCAGGCGCCCGCTGAGTAGCATTTCACTGAGTGGTTGTACCATAGTGTGTCTATCCCTTCATCCACTGAAAGATATTTGGGCTGTTTCCAGTTTTTGCTGATTCCCACCAACACTATAGGAAGATTCCTGTTCTGCATCCTCACCAGCTTACCAACTTGATACGGTCTTTTAAAAAAGCCATTCTAATGTGTGTCTAGTGGTATCTCATTGTGGTTTTGATTTGTGTTTCCCTTAGGACTCATGATGGTAAGCATCTTTTCATGTGTTTATTTTCTGTTTACATCTCTCTCTTTTTGTTTTTTTTTAGGGGAGGTAGGGGGAGAGGGAGAGGGAGAGAGAGCATCTTGAGCAGGTTCCACGCCCAGTGTGGAGCCGGACACGGGGCTCAATCTCACAACCCTGAGATCATGACCTGAGCCAAAATCAAGACTTGGACACTTAACTGACTGCACCACCCAGGTGCTCCTGCATCTCTTCTTTGAGGAAATATTTGCTGTTTAAAAATTGGGTTGCTTGTATTATTACAGGGTCATAACAGTTCTTTACATATTCTTAATTAAAGTCTTTTAGGAGATGGGGGTTTACAAATATTTTTTCCCAGTTTGTGGCTTGCATTTTCATTTTCTTAACCATCTTATTTGGTTATTTGGTCCGAATTTTATGAAGTCTATCGGATTATTTTTTTAAGGATCATGCTTTTTGCATCCTAAGAATTCTTTGCCTAATCTAAAGTCACAAAATTTTCTTTTATAAGTTTTATAGTCTTACTTTTACTTTAGGTCTATGATTATAGCTTAACTTTTTTTTCACATGCTAAGAGGTCAACAAATTTTCTTTTAAAGACTTATTTATTTATTTGAGAGGTAGAGAGTGGGAGAGAGAAAGAGATCACAAGCAGCGGGGAGGAGCGGAGGGAGAAGCAGGCTCCCCGCAGAGCAGGGAGCCCGATGTAGGACTCGATCCCAGGGCCCTGGGATTACGACCTGAGCTGAAGGCAGATGCTTAACCGCCTGAGTCACCCAGGCGCCCCAAACAAATTATTTTTAACAATAAAATACCACCATTCTGAAATATCTCACAGAAAGTTACAAAGTTAACATTTCAGCTCCTTGATTCAAGCTTCTTCAATGATGACTAAAGAGAATGTTGGTATTTTCTCCCACTTACTATCATGAACTTTTTTTTTTTTTTGAGGTAAGCATTACCCCCAACGTGGGGCTTGAACTCATGACCCTGAGGATCAAGAGTCACATGCTCTACCCACTGAGCCAGCCAGGTGCCCCTGAACTTTATTTTTTAACCAGGATATATGCTAAGGTCCAAATCAAACAATCTACCCTTTAGCCAATTTCCTTGGCACATGCAAACTATCAGATAGGGTATTTCCAAGTGCAGAGAAAATCTTGATTCTAAACATAACACTTGATGTTACTGAGTTGAAAATATGAATCTCAAAAATGACTAAAAAGAGAGACTTGCGTTACTTTTTAAATTTCAGTGGAAATACTGTTTTAGCTAAATCCTTTTTCTCAAAATTGCTGTTTACTCAATGAATGCATTTGAAAAATAAACCCCCAGGAGAGGTATTTCATGATCAGACTCATTCTGATACAGGCTCAGGAAGAAGCTTTCATCTTCAGCAATGTCTGCCTGCTAGTCTGTCCATGGCAAGGCCAGCCAACATGGCAGTGGACCACACACAAGCCTTCCCTCTTCCTACCACCCCCACCCCCTATCTTTTGAAGACGATTCTGTGTTGGCATGTACACACACGTGCACATGTGTCTGTCCACATGTGTGCCTGAAGAAACATGATGGAAACTAGAAGTCTCTTCCTCTTTATGCCTGTGGGGAGCCAGCCCTTTGATGGGTGATCATGGTTGAAGAGGTTGCTATCTAAAAGGCCTCTTGCTGATTAGGATACCGCCTCTTGGTCTAGCGTTGGCCCAGAGCCTTTGTCTACAAACAGCAGCTCCACTCAGTACTGCTAATGCTGTACCTCTGGTCAGCCTTTCCTGGCAAGTGTCTTCAAAGTATAGTGTGACTTCCAGTTGGAAATGATAACCCTTGCAGGTGGCAAGCAGCACTCAATGTGCTTTTCACAGAATCCCACAAGTAAACATTCCCATGGAAAAGTGATATTTTCTACCCTTTACATATTGGATTTAATAAGGGGATAGTGTCAAAGTCACACACAGAACAGAGAGAAGGATGTTATTGAATGCTCAGCATGGTATCTACAAAAATTGTCTGCTGAATGCAGCAAATTCCTTTTCAGGGCTGATAAAAGCCAGAATGGGTTGGATGCTGATATGAAGGGGAGCCCAATATAATCACATTTTGGTTTTGGGCCTGACTCTTTTTAAATGATGTCTTCTTTTTTAAGTCACAGGGGACAAGAATCATACACAGGGTGTCATTGACACCTCTTACTTCTACCTGTGTGGGCCTGCCGCAGCTGTTGGTGACCAGAAAGTCATGAAAAGACAAGACTCGCTTTGAAATTCTATGAATACTGCTACCAATGAAAGAATGGCTAGGATTTTCATGTCTTTGAAAAACTAAACCGAAGAATCTTTGTGTTCAGCTCTGTAATTTAGTTAATACATCAAAGCCAAAAATTATTTATATATATATATATACATATATATATATAAACTAGATGGGATGAAGAAAGCTTCTCCCTTTTCAATTGGGTTGGCTGGTTTGTCCCTGGGTGTTTCTAGATGAACTCCTTTATTAGTCCCTGATTTCTGTATGCAACAAATTAGATTCTCCCCAGCTCTGTAGGTATAAGCCCACCTCATCTGTAGCCGACTGCACTTAAGGCCACAACCCAGGTTCATCCTGATAACTGACACAAGTGAATGAATGGGTGCCTTTAAAAGAGTAAGGTTACAGAAAAGCTCCAGAAGGACCAACGGCTATCAGGAGATTGTATCTCTGTGTTTTTTTTTTTTCTTCCCTGTTGTTTTTTTAAGTAACCTGTACCCCCAACGTGGGACTTGAACTCACAGACCCCGAGACTGAGAGTCATATACTCTACCCATTGAGACAGCCAGGTGCCCCTGTATCTGTTTTTTGAGTGCTTAAAATTTCAGATGTTAATGACTAATGTTTCTTAGAAATTGTTGCAATACATAATTTTGTTAATTATTACATTAACTGAGGGGCGCCTGGGTGGCTCAGTTGGTTAAGCATCTGACTCTTGATTTCTGCTCAGGTCATGATCTCAGGGTTGTGAGATTGAGCCCAGGGTTGGGCTCCATGCTCAGTGGGGAATCTGCTTGGGATTCTCTCCCTCTGCCCCTCCCCCTGCTTGCTCCCCCCTCAAATAAACAACTAAATCTTAAAAAAAAGAAAAAAATGAATCTCTCTCCATTTCCCTTTGCCCCTCCCCCCACTCTGTCTCTCGTTCTCAAAAAAAATTATTACATTAGCTGAATTGGAGAAATACATATACACACACATACAAAATAAAATATTTTGCATAAGTTCATTTATGTATGCCAACTCTTTTTAGAATTGAGGATTCTAAAGAAAAAAGTTTAACAGATACCAATTGTTTTGCATTTCACTAAAAGCCCTGCAGATACATTTTTAAATTATTAAATATATATATTACAGTAAGGTAATATATAGCAAATGTAGATTCTTTTAACCCACATTTTAAAATATTCTTTGATCTAATAATTACACTATTACACTTCTGGGGATTTTTTAAAGGATGTAATTCAAAAGAAGGAAAAGCAATATGCACTTGTATTTTCACAGCTGGGTTATTTATAATAGGACAAAAAAAGAGAGAGAGAAAAGAAATGTCTCATGAAAGGTAAATGCTTAAGTTAATTGCTAAAAACCTGATGGATTATTATGTAGTTGGTAAAATGACATTTATTATTTCTATTTATAGATATATAAAATACATGTGATTCAACATTAGCCCAAAAAGCAAAAGTATGTGTACCATATGACTGAAACTGAATTAAGATATATATGCACAGGAACAAAGAAGGGAATGTTTTAAAAATTGTAGAAGATTTGTAAAATATTGAGTTACTTTTGATCAACTTTTTAAAGCAAAAGTATTTTTAAATTACTGAGCCATAAAAACTATATCAAATTTGCACAATCTTAAACTATTCTTCTTCCATATTCTTCATATATTTCAGCAAAGCCAGAAAGAGAATATGTTCCATAAGAGATAAAGGAATCAACTGTGGCGCTAAGTACACTGTTTTGTTCAACTTTTTTTCTTTTTTGGGAGGGTGGGGGGGTTGTCAATCTTTCTTGATGAAGAAGTACTTCAATTTACATTCGGGCAAAAATTCCTCACCTCATCACAGACAACACTCTGAGCACACACTCACCTTCTGTTTCTCAAGTATGACAACCTTCTTTTGGTCTCACACTTAACAGTTTCTTCTGCCTGGAATGTTCTTGCCATTCCCGAGTCCTTTGTAACACTTAGGTCTCAAATGCTATCATTTGAGAAAGGCATTGTTAGCATATCCTAACTAAGGTTGTATGGTGAAATCCCCTTTTTCTCTCCCTGGATCTCTTCAGCAGGCTCTCCAAAATTTGGTTGTGATTTTGGAGGTGGAATTGCGGGTGATTTTTTTGGATAGGACAGTGATATGCTCAGATTGTATTCCACATGGGACCAGGGCAAGAGCAGGAATGGTCCTAGAAAGTCAAGTCACTTGATTGTTGGTTACCAACATGTGGGAAGAAATCTGTGTCTTTCATTTGCAATAGGAAGATGCCAAAGATCTCACAATGGATCTGGGAAAGGTCCACACTCAGGACCCGAGATTGAGCACCTGCCAAAGGAAATGGGCTGAGACAAGTAACTCCAGGGCCTCTTGACTTTTGAATCCCAATGAATGACCTGCATTATCCTCATTCTCCTATCGAAGTGGCTGATCACCTTTGTTACGTAAGTATCAAGAAGTCCTAGATGGAGGGTGGTGGCAGTGATTTTGCAAAAAACCACAAAATACCAAAAAACAAAACGCCTAGCCCCCCCCCGCTCCAGTGATGTAAAAAAGAGACATAATTTTAAGTAGGTTTATTCTTGGTTTATCTTTCCTTTCTGCACTAAACAAAATCCCAACACATTCTCTTGGATGCAGAGAGACTGTGACTCCGGGATTGCCCAGGCCCCACCTGTTATCCCAGCCTTTCCTCTCCTCAGTCCCTCAAAACCTGGCCTCTTTTACGAAGCAGCAGTGAGGAAACTTTCCAGGCTTCAGGGGGTAGAGGATCCCCAGCCTTGACCCTAGAATGAGGCACAGCCTCAGAAATTCCATGGTTGTAGGGAGGGGCCTCAGAGCTTTTCAAACTATCTAAATTCATAACCCTCTCACTTTGTGTATTTTTTTTTTTAAAGATTTTATTTACTTCACAGAGAGAGAGAGAGAGGCAACACAAGCAGGGGGAGTGGCAGGCAGAGGGAGAAGCAGGCTCCCCGCTGAGCAAGGAGCCCGAGGTGGGACTTGATCCCAGGACCCTGGGATCATGACCTGAGCCGAAGGCAGCCGCTTAACCAACTGAGCCACCCAGGCATCCCTCACTTTGTTTTTCATTAACAACATATATGCTAACAAAGCAATAATTAATATTTGTAAGAGCCAGTAAGCCAGCTATCCAGAAAGAGTCTGGAAAAAAAAAAAACATAATTAAACATTGAGAATAGAAGTTGTGGGGTATGTAGTAAAATCTGTCTATTTATTATGTTTCTTGTCTAAGCCAAAATATAACAAATGGAGTAGAATTTGATCTACCAGTGCCACAGGCTTTCTGGTGTAGTTCTTTGTTATGCTTAGGGATAAATGCACTGCTACAGGATAGAGATGATGGTTTCAGCTGGAGATAGAAAGAGAAAGAAATTGCTTCAGAAATAGCCTCACTGAATCTTAAAATCAGTAGATTAAAAAAAAAAATCACCTAACATCTCTTCCAAATGTCCCAAGGAATTGATGTAAGTTTCAGAAGACTCCGTCACAATAATATATTTGGTAGGATTCTGATATTTGCCTCTTACAGATTCACTGATTTAACAGAAAGAATTAACATGGTTTAATAGTCAGGGGCACCTGGCTGGTTTGGTCCGTGGAGGTGTAACTCTTGATCTCGGGGTTGTGAGTCAAGCCCCATGTTGGGTGTAGAGATTACTTAAAAACAAAACCTTTTTTTTTTTTTTTTTAAGATTTTATTTATTCACCTGACAGATAAAGACATAGCGAGAGAGGGAACGCAAGTAGGGAGAGTGGGAGAGGGAGAAGCAGATTTCCCGCGGAGCAGGGAGCCAGATGTGCGGCTGGATCCCAGGACCCTGAGATCATGACCAGAGCCAAAGACAGACACTTAGTGACTGAGCCAGCCAGGCATCCCCTTAAAAACAAAATCTTAAAAAAAAATTCTTCAGTATACAAATTTCTTGCATTAAAAAATTGTGTGTGTGTGTGTGTGTTTTGTTTGTTTTGGTCAAGAAATCTCCCTTAGATTTTTTTTTTTTAAGTTTTTGGCCCCATGGGGCGCCTGGGTGGCTCAGTCAGTTAAGTCTGCCTTTGGCTCAGGTCATGATCCCAGGACCCTGGGATTGAGTCCTGCGTGGGGCTCCCTGCTCAGTGGGGAGCCTGCTTCTCTCTCTGCCCCTCACCCTGCTCATGTGTGCATGCACTCTCTCTCTCTTTCTCTCTCGATCTCTCTCAAATAAATAAATAAAATCTTTAAAAAAAAAAAGTGACTTCAGCTCAGGTCATGATCTCAGAGTCCTGGGATCAAGCCCTGAGTCAGGGTCCCTGCTCAGCGGGGAGTCTGCTTCTCCTTCATCCTCTGTCCCTCCCCCGCCACGTGCACATAGGCTCACTCTCTCTCATTCTTTCTCTCTAATAAATGAATAAAATCTTTAGGGAAATAAAAATAAAAAAAGATAAAAGTTTTTGGCCCCAAGATAGTCTAGCAGCTAGGAACAGGGATTCTGGACACATGTAACCTGTGTTCAAATCTCGACAGTCACATACTCAGTTTATTTAATCCTCTCAGCCTCATGTGCCTTCACTGATAAGAAGAGGGTAGGAATAGCGCACATCTTACAGTTTGTTATGAAGACTAAATGAGTTAATCAACATAAAACACTTAGAACAACACCTGGAACATAGTTAAGTCCTTACAACGTGTCTGCTATTGTTATTTTAAACCAAGTAGATCAAAGCATTAGGTTGGACATAGGTGGTAAAACTCCTTGCTGCATTGGATGAATATTCCTAAATTTCTTCATAGTAATCGTGTAGGCAGATCCAAAGTTTAAATATGCAAATCTTATTTGTAATAAGTTGTGTTGATCAGTGTTCCCAGTAGTTCACAAAATGAACTCTAAAGCAGTGGTTCTCAATCTGAAGTTTGGACGGCTTGTCTAAACACAGGTTGTGGGGCCTCTCTGCAGCTTGTAATTCACCAGCTCTGGAGGGGGCCTTAGCGGTTTCCTTCCAGCAAGATCTTGGGGGGGGTGGGTGTGTGCTGGTGTTGCTCTTCCCTGGACTACCCTTTGAAAACCACTTCTCCAATGGCTCATGCACTTCATGGTAATTACATGGAGGAAAAATCCTCCCCTCCTCCTTTCTTTTTCTGTGAGGAACATGGCCTTCCTGTGGTTTCCTGGGAGCGACAGTGTTCTTTACCAACAACCTGATCTCTTTAATTGAATTAAAGTCTCCATTGACTCCTTTTCTTCATCTCTGCAAGGACTTCCCAGACAATTCTATAGTCTAGGGCATTGGTGTTTTGTTTTGCTTTTTAAAATTTGGTAACTAACGTGAGCTTTGCATCAGACAGGTCACTTTTTGCTTCCCAATTGTGGTGACAGCAGTTACCGGGGTGATCTTGGGCAAGTTTCCTAATCTATCTTTGGGTCCCTCACTTGCAAGGAGGGCATCACCTCCCACTGCACGAGGGCGTTGGGAGAGTTGAATGAAACCCTGTAAGCAAGTCCTCAGTGTAGTGCCTGGCCCAGAGCAATGGCCTGGTGAATGTGAGCTATTAGCAATAGATAAACAAAACGGGAAGCCAAGACCTTGTACTAAAGAGTAATTGAAAAGTTGTAGACAAGAAAATAACGGCATTTTTAAAGAACAGTGGTAGGAGCAAGAAGGGTATGAATTTTGAATTTTGATCAGATTAAGGAAGCCAACTCACCAGTTACTTCACTTCAGCACCTAATAACATCACGCATGAGTTAAGGCCAATTTGCTGGAGTATTTTGACTTGTTTAAACTTGAGAGGCTAGAACAATTTTGCTGGGATTTACCGTCATGTTGTTGGAGGAGTTTTACTGTCTTTCTCTTCTACATCAGTGCTCTTTATATATAACCTCTGGGTAAAAGAGACACTATAATTCGTCTTACAGCTTTTCATATTATGAATGCAATGCTTTCTCCTTAAATTAATTCATTTCCTTGGAGAACACATTTTCCAAACATTTCAGAAAATCACAATTTAACATAATTTGGCAGGAGTTACCACAACAGGATAACTCACTTTTGCAAACGTTTAGGATTCTTTGGAAGAAATTTCTAGTCTCACTTTTGACTGATTTTATTAAGTTTATTCTTTTCATATATACATATTTATCTTTCTGGCAACACCAGACATTGTAAGGTTATGTCTACAAAAGTGGATCTTTGCGGTAGATATGTTACAATCCTAAACGAGTCTCCAAAAACTTCCTCTTAGTATCAAACAAAAGAGGCTATTATTGTTGACTTTAGTATTTTTGCAAAACAATTTCTAAATTTATTTTGTGTGGGAGGCCCCCTGGAAAGAAGGGAACTTTGAGAAATATAATCTTTTGTGGAGGAAATTTTATATAAGAACCTCTCTTTTACAAGGAGGCAATCCAAAGCATGCATCTTCAATAAAGTAAGTGAAACAATAACTTTTGGCTTTGCTGTACAATATGAGAGCTCAAGGGTTTTCCTCCACCTTTTTAGCCTAAACATTTAAAATGTGCATATAGTTCCCAATGTGTAAACATCTACAAATGACTCACCAAACAGATAATTTTGTCCGGGTTCCGCATACTTTCATCACCAGAGCCCCATTCGTGGGAGTTTTTCAGGGGAAAAGTCTAAAAATGAAGCAAGCAAAATAGTCCAATTGGAACTTTTAGAGCAATGGGCTCCTCCGACTTTAGCCTCCATCAGAACGACCTGCAAGGCTTGTCAAAACACAAATGTCCATCATGGGTGAATGGATAAACAAATTTGGTGTATATATATACACACACACAATGGAATATTATTCAGACTTTAAAAGGAAGGAAATTATGTTATATGCAATGACATGGGGATGAAACTTGGGACGTTATGCTAAGTGAAATAAGCCAGTTACAAAAGGACAAATCTTGCAGGATTCCACTTACATGAAGTATGAAGAGTAGCCAAAGTCATAGAGACAACAAGAATGGTGGTTGCCAGGGCTGGGGAGAGGAGGAATGGGGGATTGTTTCATGAGTATTGTGTAAGAGTTTCAGTTTGGGATGATGAAAAAGTCCTGGAGATTGGCTGCATAGTACTGTGAATGTACTTAACACTACTGGACTGTATACTTATTTTTTTAAAGATTTTATTTATTCATTTTGAGAGAGCAACAGCACACAAGCCAGGGGGAGGGGCAAAGGGAGAGGGAGAAGCAGACTCCCCACAGAGCAGGGAGCCCGATGTGGGGCTCAATCCCAGGACCTGAGATCATGATCTGAGCTGAAGGCAGCCGCTTAACCAACTGAGCCACCCAAGCGCCCGTGGACCGTATACCTAAAAATCGTGAGGATGGTAGGGGTGCCTGGCGGCTCGGTTGGAAGAGCATGTGACTCTTGATCTCCAGGTGGTGAGTGCAAGCCCCACAATGGATGTGGAGATTACTTAAATAAATAAAACTTAAAAAAAAAAAGGTTAGGATGTAAATGTTGTGTGTACTTATCCAATTAAAAATAAAAAAAGAACAGGGAAGAGAAATTGGAGACAGCAAGTATAGAAAGTGTCCAGTTTTTCTGTGATGGAAAGCTGAAAATGGGGCACAGCTGGAGGTAAAAGTGAGGTCAAGTGTTTTGTTCATACTTTATGATCCTAGTTGCCTGTTTGTATTTATGAAGAATTATGTTCGTTAACATAAGAAAACATATAAAACTTCCTCTTTTTCAGTGGGAAGCTTGCTGGCGGCAGGGTGTGTTGGCAAGCAGGACTGAGTTGAGGAATGTTCGGGTGAGAAATAGTTAGGCAGATGATATTTTGCGTTTATTAAAAAGGGACTCAGTATTATTGACACCCAGGTGTATGGTGATTATTAAACATGTGAAAAGTACTTGGCATAATATGTGGCATATGGTGCTGAACGTATGTTAGACGTGGTTACCATTACCTGTTTATTAGTTGCTCTTTCAAAAAGGCAAAACTTAAATTTTTGTGTCTTGTTCAAATTTGTGAATTACTTAGTATTTTAGAAAAATTCGAGTTTTCTACCTGTGGTTTTCTTTACTTCTTACACAGAACCCTTCACTTCTGGTCACCAGATGTGTAGGAGTTTCTCCTCACAGCAAGCAATTCTCCATGACACCCGCTGGGTACCCTAGAATTCCACTTAGAGCGGACACCCTCTGGAGATAGCGTTAGGTCCCACGGGTTAAGGGCTCAGTCCTACCAGACTCCCCTGCCCCCTACTTCAGACGCCAATCACTAGCCCACCGTGGTATCAACTGTGCTTCTGACCGGCTATGGATTAGAGGCCCCAGGACCCTTTCCTTGGGTTCTATTAATTTGCTAGGGCAGCTCACAGAACTCAGAGAAATAGTTTACTTCCTAGATCACTGGTTTATTCTAAAAGGATATAACTCAGGAACAGCCAGAGGCAAGAGTTGCACAGGGCAGGGTATGGGGGAAGGCCCCAGAGCTTCCATACCTTCTCCAGGTCCGCCACTCTCCCAAATTCCCATACATTCACCAACCCGGAAGCTCTCCGAATGCAGGCCTCTTGCTTTTTTAGGGAGGCTTCATTACAGAGACACGACTGATTGAATCGTTGGCCATTGGTGATTGATTCAACCTCCAGCCCCTCTTCCCCCTCACCGGAGGTTGGTGGGTGGGACTGAAATTTCCAACCCTCACATGACCTGGTTGGTTCTGCCGGCAACCAGCCCCCATCTTCAGGTGAGGCCCTGCGGTCACTTAATTAACGTAATAAAAGACACCCTTACCGCTCTCATCTCTTAGGAGATTCCCAGGGTTTCAGGAACTCTGTGCCAGCCATGGGGACAGAGACCAAATATGTGTGTGTGTGTGTATATATATATATTCTTATTATAAATCACAGTATCACTTTAGGATTTTCTATTAGAATAACTTACATGGTTAAACAAATTTAGTTGTGGTTCTTTTGTCTATATCCCTTGCACTTTTCCATTTGGTTCTTGGATTTTTTTTTTTTTTTTAAAGAGGGGGAATTGTAATAAATGGAAATGTCCCCCCTTAAATTTGACTTGGTTGTTTTTGCTCCATATGAAAAACTGAAGAAGACTATGTTTTGTAAAGCAACGGTGGCTTGTGAGCTAGAACGAATCTCACCATTTGGGAAGGAAAATGTGTAAAATTTCCAGAACCTTTACCTTGGACCATAAGAAAAAAAAACAATTTGCCTTGGCCTTTTTGAAAGATCCTAGTTATCTAGGCTCCAAGAAAAAGGCACACTCAATTTTGTGAATTACCATTTCATGTGAACAAAACCAAATCTTTATACTATTCTTAATTTGGTTTCTGAAAGGGATTTAGATAATTGGGGCAATTTACAAAAGAGTATGTTCTCCCTGGGGCCAACCCGGCCTTTTCTGTGGATTGTGGGTTCTCTGCCCCCTTGTGGCCTTCTGCAGGTTTTTTTTTGTTGTTGTTGTTTTTGGTTTTCTTTCTTTCTTTCTTTTTTTATAACTGTGTTTCACATTTCCAGCTTTTGAGAGTAGCGACTGCCTGGTTCCCTGAACACCAGATGCAATTGCTAATCACATTTGCCCATAGCAGAGAGGAGGCCCCTCATCGTAGCCTACAGGTCTTAATTTCGGAAATTTGCTTTCAGAGTGAAGAGAGAGAGAGGATTGCCTTCCAAATTGAAGGGAATTATGTTACAGGCATTTGATTGTATGAGGAGGCAGAATCCCAGAACAGGAAGGAAATCTTCAGAAGTGTTTTAATTTGATGTGGACTCCAGAAGACATTCAGGACAGATGGGCAGGAGCCTAATCTCCATGTTATATCTTCCTGTCTCTCCCCTCGAGACAGTCAAATTGTTGTTTTAAAAACAATATTTATCAGAAATATATGTTTATTGTTAAAAATTTGGAAAATGCTGAAGAATAAAATGAAGAAAATAAAAATCACCTGTAACCCTATCACCCAGTTACAGTCATTATTCACATTTTGATTTAACCCTTCCTAGTATTCTTTGATAGAAGTTAGGTATACACTTTTCGTTGTATATGTAACAAAATAAGGGCTTTCAGATAGTACAGAGTAGGGGTTGGCAAAATATGGCCTGGGGGCTAAATCTAGCCCATAGCCTGTTTCTTGTATGGCCTATGGATTAAGAATGGTTTTACATTTTTTTTTTTTTAAGATTTTATTTATTTATTTGAGACAGAGAGAATGAGAGAGAGAGAGCACATGAGAGGGGGGAGGGTCAGAGGCAGAAGCAGGCTCCCTGCCGAGCAGGGAGCCCGATGCGGGACTCGATCCAGGGACTCGAGGATCATGACCTGAGCCGAAGGCAGTTGCTTAACCAACTGAGCCACCCAGGTGCCCAAGAATGGTTTTACATTTTAAAATGGTTGAAAAAAATCAAAAGAATAACATTTTGTGATGTGTGAAAATTATATGCGATTCAAATTTCAGTGTCCATAGTAAAGTTTTATTGGATCACAGCTGCGTGTATTCATTCATGTATTGTATATGGCTGTTTTTGCACCACAGTGGTAGAACTGAATAGTTATAGCTGAGACTGTAGCTCTGTAAAGTCTAAAATATTTATTCTCCAGTCCTTTACAGAAATACTTTGTCCATCTCTGATACAAAGTCAGCATTTCCGGGACCCCTGGGTGGCTCAGTCGTTAAGCGTCTGCCTTGGGCTCAGGTCATGATCCTGGAGTCCTGGGATCAAGCCTCAGAGCCCTACACCAGGCTCCCTGCTCAGCAGGGAGTCTGCTTCTCCCTCTGCCCTTCACCCCACTCATGCATTCTCCCTCTCTCTCAAGTAAATAAATAAAATCTTTTTAAAAAGTTAGCATTTCCAATACCTTTAAATATTTTTCAAACACCGAACAGCGAAGTTATTGTTCATATAGTTTGGTGGGGAGGTGCTACTTTCTTTTCCCTCATTCTCCTGCTCCGAAATATATTTTTTCCGGTGCCTGGCTAGCTCAGTTGGTGGAGCATGCAACTCTTAGTCTTGGGGTTGTGAGTTCAAGCCCCATGTTGGGCATAGAGATTACTGAAATAAATAAATAAACTTAAAAATATATTTATATACAATTTTTTCACAGTGATCTTTTGAACAATATTAATTATAAAAAATTTAAATATACACAAAAGTAGAGTACAATCCTGCCATATGCCCATCACCCAGAGTCTGTAATTATCAAGATTTTGCCACATACCCTTATTTTTTCCTTTTATTCTTTACTGAACTATTTTAGAGCAAATTATTGAGATCATGTAATTTCATCCCAGAAACTTAGGCAGTGTTTTTTAACTATAAAAATAGTACCTGCTCACGATGAATATTAAAGTAAATTAAAACAATACAGATTTATGTAAATACATGAAGTAAAAGGTGGAAATTCCTTTTTTGCCTCTCTCCACTCCCTCCTCTACCAGTTTAGTGGGTATTCTTTCAACCACTTTTTTAATGTAGATAGAAATAAAATTTTTTATCATATAGATTATCCACTTAAAAATAATTTTGGACTAAAAGAATGAGAGAAGAAACCCAAACGAAACATATAGGATAGCACTCCAAACTCGTAACTTGACCAGCCAAGAGTGAGAAGGACCCTTTTATGTTACTGGTTGGGGTGGGATATGTTTTTTTCCTCACGTGTCACCCATCATCCAGAAGCCCACATCATAAACCACACATGTGAAGGTGGTGTGATGGGGACACTCTTTCTACTGCCCTTTGCCACCACCCCATCTAATTTTTCAGGTAACAGGTGAAGGCACATAGTAAATTTTAGGGACCTTGTGGGAGGTTCCCAAAAATGTGAGTTACTTAATTTAATTTACCTTATTATTTTTAACTTTTTTTTAAAAAGATTTATTTATTTATTTGAGAGAGCGAGAATGAGAGAGAGTACATGAGAGGGGGGAGGGTCAAAGGGAGAAGCAGGCTCCTCGCTGAGCAGGGAGCCCGATGCGGGACTTGATCCCGGGACTCGAGGATCATGACCTGAGCCGAAGGCAGTTGCTTAACCAACTGAGCCACCCAGGAGCCCTATTTTTTAACTTTTTATTTTGAAAACAAAACTCAAATTTATTTTTATTTTATTTTATTTTTTTTTACAAAACTCAAATTTAGAGAAAAGTTCCACCAACTATGTAATGAACTGCTTGCTACATAGCCTTAACTTAGACTCACCAATTATGAAAGAACAATGATAGCTTTCTCTCTACATATATTGATACTTATTATTATTGTTGAAAATTTTGAGAAAAAGTTGTAGATATCATGATTCTTTATTCTTAATCTTTCAGTGTATAAGTGTACTTTTTTGGAAGCTTCATTTAGAGTGTGTAATGAAGCCTCATGCAAGAGTCTTCAGGGTCTGCTAAACACACTGTCTTTCCATTTAGAATTCACTTGAGTAAGTTGTTTGTGGAGTTAGCTGATCACTTTTGAACCATAAATTGACAAATTATACATTCTCTTTAGTTTGTTTTTTTCCATTTTTTCTGAAAGAAAAACATTCACAGTGGGATTTTTGAGTGTTAGGATTTGGGGTGAATTTTTTCCATTCTATTCTTTCTTTTCCTGAAATGGACATATAGCTTTAAAAAAAATAATAGCTTTACTGCGATATTCGCATAACATAAAATTCATCCTTTACAGTGTACAATTCAACAGTTTTTAGTCTATTCACATAGTTGTGCAATTATCACCCCTATCTAATTACAAATATTTCATCACCCCAAAAAGAACTTATACCCATTAGTACTTTTCACATACCCCTCTCTAGCCTCTGGCAACCACTAAATCTACTTTCTGTTTCTATAGATTTGACAGTTCTGGACATTTCATAGGGATGGAATCATACAATATATGGCTTTTTTTTTTAAGCAGGCTTTTCACCCAACGTGGGGCTCGAATTCAGGACCCTGACATCAAGAGTCACATGCTCTACCGACTAAGCCAGACAGGCACCCCTAATATGTGATTTTATGTGTCTAGCTTCTTGCACTTAACGTGTTTACAAGGTTCATCCATGATAACATGTAGTAGCATGTATTAATTCTTCATTCATTTCTATGGTTACGTTTTGTGTCTCAACTTACCAGTTGATGGATATGTAGATTGTTTCCATTTTCTTGGATATTATGAACAATGCTGCTGTGAACATTTGTGTACAAGGTTTGCATGGAAATATATTTCACTTCTCTTGGGTATATACCTAGGAGTTGAATGGGTCATATGGTAACTCTATGTTTAACCTTTTGAGGAATTACCAGACTGTTTTTTTCAAGTTGTTATGCCATTTTACAATCCCACTAGCAGTATAGGAGGGTTTCAATATTTTCACATCCTTACCAAGGACATTTGTCATTATCCACCTTTTTTATTATAATCTTAGGGCATACCAAGTGGTGTCTCATTGTAGTTTTGATTTGTACTTTTCTAATGATTAATGATACTGAGCATCTTCTCATGCACTTATCAGACATTTGTAGATCCTCCTTGGACAAATGTCTAAATTCTTTGCCCATTTTTTTTTGTTGGGTTTTTTTTTTTTTTTTTTTTTTTTTAAGTAGGCTCCAGGCCCAGTGTGGAGCCCAGTGCAGGGCTTGAACTCACGACCCTGGATTAAGACCTGAGCTGAGATCAAGAGTCAGATGCTTCAGCAAAGGAAACAGTCAACAAAACCAAAAGACAACCGACAGAATGGGAGAAGATATTTGCAAATGACCTATCAGATAAAGGGCTAATATCCAAAATCTATAAAGAACTTATCAAACTCAGCACCCAAAGGACAAATAATCCAATCAAGAAATGGGCAGAAGACATGAACAGACATCCAAATGGCCAACAGACACATGAGAGAGTGCTCAACATCGCTCGGCATCAGGGAAATCCAAATCAAAACCTCAATGATACCACCTCACACCAGTCAGAATGGCTAAAATTAACAAGTCAGGAAAAGACAGATGTTGGCGAGGATGCAGAAAAAGGGGAACCCTCCTACACTGTTGGGAATGTAAGCTGGTGCAGCCACTCTGGAAAACAGTATGGAGTTTCCTCAAAAAGTTGAAAATAGAGCTACCATACGACCCAACAATTGCACTACAGGGTATTTACCCCAAAGATACAAATGTAGTGATCTGAAGGGGTACATGCACCCTGATGTTTATAGCAGCAATGTCCACAATAGCCAAACTATGGAAAGAGCTAAGATGTTCAGCAGCAGATGAATGGATAAAGAAGTGGCATATATATACAATGGAATATTATGCAGCCATCAAAAAAGCTGAAATCTTGCCATTTGCAAGGATGTGGATGGAACTAGAGGGTATTATGCTAAGCAAAATAAGTCATTCAGAGAAAGACAAGTATCATATGATCTCACTGATATGAGAAATTCTTAATCTCAGGAAACAAACTGAGGGTTGCTGGAGTGGTGGGGGGTGGAAGGGATGGGGTGGCTGGATGATGGACATTGGGGAGGATATGTGCTATGGTGAGTGCTGTGAATTGTGTAAGACTGATGAATCACAGACCTGTACCTCTGAAACAAATAATACACTATATGTTAAAAAAAAAAGATAGTAGAAAGGGAAAAATGAAGAGGGGGAATCGGAGGAGGAGATGAACCATAAGAGACTATGGACTCTGAGAAACAAACAGGGTTTTAGAGGGGACGGCGGTGGGGAGATGGGTTAGCCCAGTGATGGGTATTAAGAAGGGCACATATTGCATGGAGAACTGGGTGTTATGCATAAACAATGAATCATGGAACACTACATCAAAAACTAGTGATGTAATGTATGGTGACTAACATAACATAATAAAATAAAATTTAAAAGAAAAAAAAGGTAAAAAAAAAGAGTCAGATGCTTAACCAACTGAGCCACCCAGGTGCCCTGGGTTATTTGTCTTGTTACTGAGTTGTAAGGGTTCTTTATATATTCCGGACACAAGTCTCTTATCAGATACATGATTTGTCTTCATCACCTTTATCCCCGCCCCAGGCTCCAGGGAAAGCTGTGTATGCTGGTATGGATTGTGTAGTGTGCAACTCTCAAGAGTGTCAGCAGTTGAGTAGTGCCCACGGAGGTCCTGACCCACACCATAAATTACAGGCAGCGAGTCTCCATATTTGTTTGTTGAGCTGAAATGAATTCACGTAAGTTCTCTCTAAAATCAGTAGCAGGCTCTTGGTGAGCAGGCCGCTTCTGAGGCAGGCAGGAAAAAGTCGTCCTGATTACTGTTGGCATTGAATGCCTCTGTTACATCTTTCAGGGTATATAAGATGGACTCTAGTCTTTGTTCTACTAAAACCCATGATTGAGTTAAGCAAAGAAGAGATGGTGTGGGCAGTGGTGCACATCCCGCAGAATGCCAGCAGGCTGACTTCAAGCACGCCGCATGCTTCCCAAGGAAGATTTTCTATCTGGAGGCTCTGATATCTGACACCCCTGTCCTGGTCAGCCACCTTGTGTTCCTTCCTTTTCATCACAGAATTGAACTTGGCTTCCAAGTAAACAATGCTGGGTTTTGAGTGACCCAGCAGCTGCTATGCTTTGGTGAGGGAATTCTCTCCCCCCACTTTTTCTCTCCCTTTGCTCTCTCATCCCTTTCTCCTCTACCCCCACCTCCTGCATCTCCCACCCAATTACCACACCAGAAACTGCTTCTGTCTCTCTCCTTTCCCAAAGAGACACTTCCTTTATTCAACTGCTTAAGCAAATAAAACGAATTTTCCCTTTTCCCTGAACCACCTGCTCAAAATACAAGCGGGAGACCAATTATAACCCGGGAGACAAATCCCCTTTGAACAGCTGATCCAGGGCATGGATTTGGAGGCTTATCTTCGGTCTGAATCACAGGGTCATGCCAGGGTCATCCCTAGAGCAAATCGTCCCCTTGGCTTCCACTGAGCTTACCCTGAAATGTGCAAACCGGGTCTCTTTTCCCATGGATTATGGAGCTATTTGGTGAAGGCTGCTCATTTGATGTACTAATCAGCATCCTGACATGACACATGGGAAGAGTTTAGAAGTTTGCCTTTGTATAGCAAGCCTTCTAGGGTAGTTTCTAATTATGTCCTTACAATCACAGATAGAAGCCTGTGACTGCAAACCGGAAAAATAACTTCCAAAGAATAGGGCTGTGCTTCTCAAGCTTTCCTGTGTGTGTGTGTGTGTGTGTGTGTGTGTGTGTGTGTGTATACAGTTCACCCAGGAATGTCATTTAAATGCAGATTTTGATTCAGTAAGACTGGGGTGATGCCTGAAATTCTGCATTTTTAACAAGCTTCCAGGTGACATTGATGCTGTGGTCCATGAGGCACACTTTGAGTAGCCTGCTTTATGTACAGCTGGCTAGGAACCTTTCCGTTGGAGGCATAATTAGTGAAATTCGGTATTCCTTAACTACTACCCAAGGACCTCCTCTGTGCAGCTTCTCCCAACTGCCCAAACTCAGCTGGATGTTTCCTCATCTTTGAATCAAGGGCATCTAGAATCGCATCGGGTAAACAGTAGGCACTCAACAGACATCTACTGAATAAAAGAAAATTGATAATTACATTCATAAAAAACCACCTATATCCGTATCAAATATCATAAAAGGCAAATGACAAACTGAGACAAATATTTGCAGCATATGAAGATCTCTTATGAGTTGTTATGGGTTGAATTGTTTCCCCCAGAAAGATATATGGAAATCCTAACCTCCAGTACCTCGAAATGCGACGTTATTTGGAAATAGGGTCATTGCAGATGTAACTAGTTAAGATGAGGTCCTATTGGAGTAGGCTGAGCCCTAAATTCACTATAACTGGTGTCCTCATAGGGGGAGGAGATACAGACAGACATCCCAAGAGAACCTCGTGAGAACAGAGGGAGAGATTGAAATGATACATCTACAAACCAAGGAACACCTGGGCTACCAAAAGCTGGAAGAAGCAAGGAAGGATCTCCTAGAGGCTTTAGAATCTATGTCGTCCTCCCAACACCTTGATTTTGGACTTTAGCCTCTACAGCTGTGATAGAATAAATTTCTGTTGTTTTGTTAACGGACTTTGTAGTGTTTTGTTAAGGTGGCCCTAGGGAACTAATACACATGCAATAAGAAGAAGAATAATTTAGTAGCAAAAGGGGCAAAAAAACCCCCTATAGGCAGGGCTAGAAAGAACGCATGCAAATTGCCAAAAACAAGTAAAAAATGTTTAAGGGCTAATAATCAATATACATGGAAGCAACATTAAAATCGTATTTTAACTATTTATTCTTATTGTATTTATTAGTTTAATTATTTTATTTATTATTATTGTATTGATTCATTATTTTCAATAAAAATAGTATTATGGGGTTCAGGAAAACTGTCCCTCTTTTGCGCTTGAACAGCTATTGCCTGTTGATTTGACCTCCAAATATATCTTAAGTCCTTCCATGTCTTCTGCCACAGCCTCCGTCCAAGACACTGTCATTGACCTCTGGGCAACTAAATTAATTTCCTAAATAGTCCTGTTGCTTAGGTTGCTTGTAGCAGCCGGAGCGAATCATTTATTTATTTATTTATTTTTATTTTTAAAAATTTTTTCAGAGGGAATCTTCAAAAAACACATAAATCAGACCATGTGACTCTTCTGCTTAAAACCCTTTGATGACAGCTTTCATCGCAATTAATGTGGCTCTGCCTGAACTCCCTCCCAGCCTGTCACTGTCCTCCAGACCTTTGGCTTCTTCCAGCTCCTTCTTGGCGTTCTCTTGGGCCTCCATGTTTTGCTAGTCCCTCTCTCAGAATGCTTGTCCCTCCACTCTTTACCTTCTGGTCTCAGCTGCAATGTCTCAGAGTTACTTCCTTGGTGTGCCTCCACCTAGGTTAGGTCTCATGATGCTATTCTTTTTTTTTTTTTAATTTAAATTCTATAAATTAACATATAGTGTATTATTAGTTTCAGAGGTAGAGGTCAGTGATTCATCAGTTGTATATAATACCCAGTGTACTTTACATCACGTGTCCTCCTTAATGTCCATCACCCATTTACCCCATCCCCTACCCACTCCCCTCCAGCAACCCTGTTTGTTTCCCATAGTTAAGAGTATCTTATGGTTTGTCTCCCTCTCTGATTTCATCTTATTTTATTTTCCCTTCTTTGCCCTATGATCCTCTGTTTTGTTTCTTAAATTCCACATATGAATGAAATCATACGATTTTGTCTTTCTTTGATGGACTTGTTTCGCTTAGCATAATACCCTCTAGTTCCATCCACGTCATTGCAGATGGCAAGATTTCATTTTTTTTGTTGGCTGAGTAATACTCCATTATATATATAGTCCCATGGTGCTATTCTTATCCTGTGTGATTTATTATAGGTGGATGTTTGTTTAATGTCTCTGTGTCTAAATTATAAATTCTGTAAAGATAAGTACTGTATCTATTTTACTTCTCACTATACCCCAGACTTTGGTATGGAACACAGAGCAGGCAATGTATATTTGCTGACTGAATAAATGGAGATAAATTTGGGAAAATAAGGCCAAAGTTCTTAGAAATATGTAGATCCTTTCCATCAGCGATACCATTGACAGAAATATGTATAATTGAATATAAATGATATATATAATCGAATGTATAATATATAATAAATATAATTGAATATGTCATACATAATAAAACATATATAACTGAATATATATATATATAATTGAAGTATAGTTGACACACAGTGTTATATTAGTTTCAGGTGTACAATGCAGTGATTGGACAACTGTATATTATGCTATGCTTATCACAAGTGTAGTTTCCATCTGTCACCTTACAATATCATTGACTATATTCTCTATGCTGTACCTTCCATGACAGGAATATATTTTAAGAAAATAATTAGGGATCTGTTCTAAGACTAGTTGCATTGTAACTTAAATAATAGCAACATAAATAATAGCACTAAAGTGAGAAAAAATACATGTCAAAATGACCAGTTTCATAAATTATGGTTTGTACATTAAAATAATATTATGCAGGTACTCAACTTGCTATTGCAGAAATGTATGAACTGACATAATTTCTGTGATCACATGTTTTTGTAAAAATAAAATGGATGTGATATATGTATATTTTTAAAGATTTTATTTATTTGTCAGAGAGAGAGCACAAGTAGGGGGAGGGGCAGGCAGAGGGAGAAGCAGACTCCTTGCTGAGCAGGGAGCCCGATGCAGGGCTCCATCCCAGGACCCTGGGATCATGACCTGAGCTGAAGACAGACGCTTAACCAACCAAGCCACCCAGGCGTCCCTGATATATATATATATTTTAAGTTTTTATTTATTTAAGTAATCTCTACACCGAAGATGGGGCTCGAACTCACGACTCCAAGATCAATAGTCACATGCTCTTCCGACTGAGCCAGCCAGGTGCCCCTGTATGTGTATTTTTATATCATTCTCTAATGCACAGAAGAACATTTGGAAAGCTACATACTAAAATGTTAATCGCAGTTTCCTTTTTGACTTATTTTTTAAATTTTTATATGTATGTTTAAACATTGTATTATAATCATATTTCTTATAAAACTAAAATTAAAGTAATTAAAATTTTCATTGAGTGAGGGAATCTTTAAAAAAACACGTAAATCAGACCATGTGACTCTTCTGCTTAAAACCCTTTGATGACAGCTTTCATTGCAATTAATGTGGCTCTGCCTGAACTCCCTCCCAGCCCGCCACTGTCCTCCAGCCCTTTGGAGTGAGACTTACCTACTTTGAATTGGAACATTTGTTTCTACAAAAAATGAAGTAATTTGTATAAACAGAAACAGTTAGTATTCTAAGATTCCATTTAGATTGCGGACATGGTTGCCCACTTCCACACAAGCTTGTACTGTGAAGGGAAGATGTCCCATCTGTGGTTCAGTCCCAGACCATCCACTGTTTTTCATGGCTGAAAGGTTACTCTGTAGCTTTTGTTGGCTGAACTCTTTCTTTCTATATGGGAGTTTCCTTCTGTCTTTGATTTTAGGTAAGAATTGAATGCAGAAATCTGCAATTTCTCCCATCAAAGGATTCCTAATACTTTGCTTGGATCCAAAACCAAATTCTACTGTGTAGACCAAATATTGTGTAGAAAAAATGTGGTCTGGATCAAATTCATAAAAACATATGAATGAGTTTTATCATTTGAAAATTTTCACAGATAAAATTATATGGAATCTTAGAACTTTATTTCCTGAACTATCTTTCCATCAGGAACTCAATGACCTCCTTAGATCCTCTGGAGGCTCTTGTTCTAACCCAGCAGAGGTGAGGTGTGTTACTTCTCTATTTTTCCTGTTGACATGGCTCATGGGTTAGATTCAGAGGGAGCTTCTTTCATATTCATGTATAAGCACAATATTGGTTTGTTTTCAGTATTATGTAACTCAAAGTCTCTAGATTTTCCTGCATAACACTGTTTTCCCCAGAAAGAACAGGTTAAAGAAACATGTTACTTTGCATATGTGTGCGTGTGTGTATACAGATATATATATATAAAACACATAAATTTGCATATTAATAATGAACCAATAATAATATAAAATTGGGATAATTTTTAATCAATGTCCTGAAGATAGGGAAGCTGTAAAGAAAATGACAAATAAAAGGTGTTTAGAAATCAAACCTAGACCTGTTTCGTCCCAGATACACAAATCTCAAAATCTGGAAAGTTATTGTTTTGGAAGGAGAAGGAAGTGGGGGGGGTAATTTAGGAGAAATGAAGGGCATGGGAGTGAGTGCACGAGGAGAAAAACAAATTTTTTTTTAAAGATTTCATTTGTTTATTTGATAGAGAAGGAGAGAGCACAAGCAGGGGGAATGGCAGGTAGAGGGAGAGGGAGAAGCAGGCTCCCCACTGAGCAGGGAGCCCGATGTGGGACTCCATCCCAGGACCCTGAGATCATGACCTGAGCTGAAGGCAGATGCTTACCCCACTGAGCCATCCAGGTCCCCTGAGGAGAAAATTTTTATATATACTCCCAAGTTCAAATGAACCAACCAAATTAATAAAATAATTACCCCTCCCCCAACTGGAATGGTCCCTTCTCTGTATTCCCAGAACACTTACTCCTACTGGTAGTTACCATCACTTGCCTTGTTGCTGTGATGAACTCCACCTCCAATACCTACTACGTATGTGGCTTATAAGCCTCGATAGCCTCACTGAAGTTTTGGTGAGAGTTAAATGAGATAAGGCATAAGTTGGCATGGTGGCTAATAGATATTAATAACTGATACTATTTGTGCTCTATGTCCATTTTCATCAGGGTTTTTTCTCTTCTTTTGCATCCTCTTGGATACCTAGAAAAGTGATCCGATCATTGAGGATGCTCAATGAATGTACCATTGAAAAGAAATGCATCAAGCTGTCTTTTCACTAAGATGTATTCTAATTCAGGCTAACTCTATAGGAAGTTCAACCATTTCTTAATTACCACTTAACATTTTTCAGGATGTGGGTGAATGTAAAAAACAAAACAAAACAAAACAAAACCCAATACCTCCTATCTTTTTGATGGGATTCCTTTCATCATTTTCTTTCCATTTAAATAAAGGAGAGCATTTTAATTTTTGTGCATTTTGATTTCAATCCTTCACTATTCATGTATTTCCTTAGCTATGAGCCCCACATTCACTTATTTTGATAATACCACTTATGTCTCAGGTTTTCTGGTTTAAATATTTAGTTCCTTTCCATCTACTTCACTTTTCTTTTTTTAATAAAGACACAGCTATCCCTGGATGTTCCTGGAAGGATTCACAAGAGAAAGGTAACTGGGATTATACCTAGGGAAGGGACCCAGATTGGGGGGTAAGGAACAGGGTGGGAAGGAGATGTACCTTTCTCTGTATATCCTTTTGTGTCTTTTGAAGTTTGTACAATATGTGCGTATAACTGTTCAAATATAACAGTAAAGAAACAGCGAGTTGGGGGAACCTGGGTGGCTCAGTTGGTTAAGAGTCTGCATTGGCTAAGATCATGATTTTAGGGTCCTGGGATCAAGCCCCATGTTGGGCTCCCTGCTCAGTGGAGAGAGTCTGCTTCCCCTTTTCTCTCTCCCTCTGCCTCTCCACCTCCTCGTGCTCGCTTTCTCTCTCTCTCAAATAAATAAATAAGATTAAAAAAAAAAAGAAATAGCTAGTTTATTTGGACTTTTTAGCATCTACTCATTTTTACAAGAATTTGTACCTAGTTTCCTTAGTCAGTCAATAAATACCTTCTAAAAATTCCTTTTAAACAAATGACTAGCTTCCTCTGATCTTTTTCTTGAAACGCTGGTCTCAGTCCATGATTGCTTTCTATGAGAGTAGCTTTCACCTTTAGTCAAATATATAAATTTTTCACGTCCAATCATAACAGGGCACCTTCAAACACACACACACAACACTGCAATGGCTTTGGGAAGGAAAACATTGCTTACTTCCTTGGACCCCAGTGACTGGCCAGTTTTTAAAAAGCCCTCCCCACTGCTAAATTGTTCCGACATTTGAAAGTCTGGACAAAATGTTCTTTGAAGGCCATTCTATTCCTTCCTCTTCAGTCCTTAGCAAGACTCTAATTTTAACCTAGAGAGGTTGTCTGGTTCCTGTCTTCTGGACTATTATGTGCCCTTGCCCAGGGCTGAAGAGATTAGCGTCTGGGAAGGGAAAGCCATTATCAAATTAGTGAATTAGAATTCAGATTTTTGGAAAAGGCAAAGCTTCGTAAGCTTAATTTTTTCTCACACTCTTGGAGAAATCCAAGCACATCCAAAGAGTACTGATGACAGATACAAAGGCAAAAGCATTCAATTTTTAAAAACTCCCAAATAGGGCACCTGGGTGGCTCAATCAGTTAAGTGTCTGCCTTCAGCTCAGGTCATGATCCCAGGGTCCAGGGATCGAGCCCTGCATCGGGCTACCTGCTTGGTGGGGAGCCTGCTTCTCCCTCTCCTCCCCACTCATGCTCTCTCTCTCGATATCTCTGTCTCTGTCTGTCAAATAAATAAATAAAATTTAAAAAAAAAAGTGCTGTGAACAATGCCTGGCGTTAGTATGTGCTCAAAATGTTAGCTCTGAACACACCCCTACGCAGACACACAGTATTGTCCTATAGTGTCCTCTTGCCTAGAGGGATAGCATCACATCTTTGAAGTTCAAGACCACACCATTTTTTTCTTCTCCCTTCCATATATTGAAATGATGTCTATGTGTCCGTCAGAGTTCGGTTGAGTTTTTCTGCTCCTTTTTTAATCCAAAGAATTTTATTTTAAGATTTTATTTATTTATTTGACAGTGAGAGACACAGTGAGAGAGGGAACACAAGCAGGTGGAGGGGGAGAGGGAGAAGCAGGCTTCCCGAGGAGCAGGGACCCCGATGCGGGGCTCCATCCCAGGACCCTGGGATCATGCTCTGAGCTGAAGGCAGACGTTTAACAACTGAGCCATCCAGGCACCCCAATCCAAAGAATTTTAAATGCTGAATAAAGTCTTCTTAATTTGCAACCTCGAGTAAAAGTCAAAAGCTTTAATTTGCTTGCGTCCTGCAAGTAGAACACAGCACATGCTAACAACAACGGAATGGGGTCAGCCAGGCTTCTATTTCTTGTTCCATTACCGGTCCATGTGGCCTCAGAGAAAGTACTTCTCTATGCTTTCTTTCCACTGCACAATCGATGCTATTAGTGGAGAGTAAAGCCAAAAGCAAACATTTCTACACCGTGCTCCAGTTTGATATTCTATTTATTTAGTTATAGGTGCTATAGAAACAACAGCCAGATGACAGCAGTAACCATGTCTCCAAACACTGGGCCAGTGATACAAGAGGAAGTCTGGTCAACACCCAAATTGAACTCCTCTTGGGAAGCATTTTCCTGAAGAAAGTTCCCCTGCACACCGGAAGTGAGCACAGAACCTACTGCCTGGAGCGTCAGCTGGTGGTGCCGGGACCAGAGCTTGGAGAGAAGCCTGAGCTGGAGTAGAACCTGCACCACTTAGCAGCTCATTGACCAAGTCTGGTCCATGCGCTTTTTCTTGTCACCTAAGATGTCGGGACCCTATTCTCTACCTCAGAGGGTTGTTGTAGGGATTGAGAAGACATATGGGAAGATGTTTTGTAAATGTCTTTTTATCTCCTCCTCTTTGCCAAAATTCAAGAGAAGAGCTGACGGATACACATCTGGATGGTGCCCAGAAGCCAGTGCTTATCATGCTACTTCTTCTTTCAGTAGTTCCAGAGTCTAAAAATTTGCATATGAAGAAAAGGACTGTTCCATGACGCAGAATATTTATACAAAGAAACAAAAGCTGGTCCCATCCTGGCCACTCACCTACTGGGTGACTTTGTGTAAATTGCACAAAACCTCTGAGCCTTAGTTTTCTCCCCTGTAAAATGGGACTAAAGGCAATGCATCAGATGGTCCTAGGGTTGTTATTTTACAATTAAATGAGATAATGCAAAGCAAGGCACTTGGTGGTACACTGTTGCTGTTTAAGGATCACATTTTGAGTAGAAGGGACCAACTTACAGTGGCAGAGGCAAGTTCCATCCTTCACAACCTGCCCAGTAGGCACTTTGTCAGGAATAATTAGGAAGGATCCTGTCGCCTTGTGAACACCTGCATTGGCTCAAAGAATCAGAGAGAATTCTCCAACTTTATTCCCTCCCCCTAAAAATCAAAATCAGTAGCCACTGATCATTTCCAAGGGGGTCTTTAAACACTTTCTGAAAAAGTGCTCTGGTTGGCATGGGCTTAGGCAGCTTTATGCAAGTTCTATCTGCACTATAACCTATAAAAACCCACTTAGGAATCTATGAAAACTGCATTCAAATTAGATACATTTCAAAAATGATTGGAGGGATGCCTGGGTGGCTCACTCTGTTGAGTGTCCAACTCTTGATTTCGGTTCAGGTCATGATCTCAGGGTCCTGGGATCAAGCCCCGCCTTGGGCTCCACACTTAGCGAGGAGTCTACTTGTCCCTCTCCTTCTGCTCCTCCCCCACCCCCCACTCTCTCTCTCTCTCTCAAATAAATGAATAAATAAAATCTTTTAAAAATGATTGGAGTCAGAAGTAGCTCTTCTAGTTTTTTTAGACCATAACTATAGCACTGGATTGTGAAAGGATATTGTGGCTCTGAAACCAGAGACATCAAGCAGTTTACTCTATTTTTTTTTTAAGATTTCATTTATTTATGAGAGACAGAGAGTGGGAGGAGAAACAGAGGGAGAGGGAAAAGCAGACTCCATGCTGAGTGCAGAGCCTGACATGGGGCTCCATCTCAGGACCTGGAGATCATGACCTGATCTGAAACCAAGAGTTGGACCCTTAACCAACTGAGCCACTCAGGTGCCCCTATTCTATTTTTTTTTTTTAATTTTAATTTTTTTAAGTAGGCTCCACATCCAGTGTGGAGCCCAACATGGGGCTTGAACTCATGACTCTGAGATCAAGATCTCAGCTGAGACCAAGAGTTGGACACTTAAACCAACTGAACCACCCAGGTGCCCCAAGCAGTTTATTCTAAAGACAGCCAAGCTCAGTCTTCATGACCATGGCCTTGAAGCTGTTGACGTTCTTCTCTTCTGATGGCTGGTACTGTGATAGTCCCCTTCAGGACTTGGGAGCTCCTGCTCATGATGCCATGGGCAGAGCTTACGACTGAGTTCTCTTGGTGCACCACCCTCTGGGGAAGGGAGCCTTGACAAGGTCATGCCCTATGCAATGACAAGGGAGGACTCAGCGCTTCTTCTGGATTTGGGACGACCCTGAAGGGCTCCAGAGCTCCCCAAGGGATCTATTGACATCTTTGTTGGAACTGCATCACTGTTCAACATTTCCCCAAGTTGATAGGACCATGGCCTTGATCTGCCTGTGTTCATGGTCCCTTGAGATACCTCTTTTCTGCATCATGCCCTCATGAGCAGAGCTGCTAGAATGGCAGAGGGACAGAGCATTGACGTGGAGTCATTTCACATCTTTGAGCCTCAGTTTATGTTGAGTGAAAAATTTGGACTGGAGGGTCTTGAAGGCATCTTCAGACTCCGGTGTCGTATAGATCTGGAGCGGTTCCATTTCATTTACCGGTGGTGAAAAGCAGACTGCCAACCAGTTGTTTCGTCGACGTAGTCAAAGCAACACATTTCTTCTACTTGAATTTTCCTTAAACAGAGGGGAAAATGTAGGCTGCATTATTCTCAGCATGTGGAAGCTCAGTCTGAGATTCTTAGTATTGCAAGGTGCATTTATTTCTTGCTAATGATCCCTGAAGGTGATTTTGGTTTTAATCGTGTGAGACTAGCAAAGCATAGACACTCAGGTTTGTAATAACGACTCTATGAAATCAATACAGAGGAACCTTGGGTTATATGAGACTGTTACCACTCAGTGAATCATACTATGCAATATTTCCTAAAAGATAATGGGTTTCAAAACCAAACATAAATCTTCAGTGACATGTTGGCTATTTGTCATGTTTCCTGGTGGTGGAATTACAGCAGCTTCAATAAAATCCACTTGGTGGTTGAGTCATAGATTAATATCTGATACAATCATGGTCTTAGGACCACAAGAAGTAAAGTGTGGGGGGAGGTGGGGAAGGACAGCAAGTTTGCAACTATTGTAGGGTTTTAGTAACCCCAATGCCAAACCTTGGCTCAGAAATTGCTCAAAAATTGCAAAAAAGCAATATAATGTGGGCTTTTGAATATTAAGTACAGTAAAGTGATACTATATTCTTGAAACAGGAAACATGACTTCCATATGTGGCCAAGTGTGCTCAACACCGCCAACTGTAATGCAAAGCAAATTGATTTGCATCTGTTTTGTTCACACCATTTTAACTCCTGGCTTCCCATTTGAATCCCTGACACAAAATAATCACCTCTGCATATTTCTCGACTTAGCAGAAATATTTTCCCTGTGGCAGGGAAAATGAAATTGATATTCTGATTAAATGACTTCAGTTAGTCCTTCTGACTTAATAATGCTTCTCCGTGACAGATGAATCAGCAACATTTACCGAGCCCCCACTGGGCAAGGAGTATTTACAAGGTGTTATATGAATCTATAAGAACAATAACTTTGCAGCCTTCTTAACCCATCTATGCTTGGAATTAAGCAGCTATTTCTGTCCAGATGCCAGGTTAACACCTAATTCTCTCAATGTTGTAGAGAAAGAGAAGGTTGTCTTGACAACAGTTTGGAAAAAGTCAACTAGAAGAATTTATTTAACCTAAAACTGCTGTCTTTGCAATTTAATAGAATGTGGATACAAATTCTGTTTGTAATTTAAGTCAGTATCTCAGTAGACACTTCTTTAAAAAATTTAATTAAAAAAACAGATAATACACGGGGCTCCTGGCTGGCTCAGTTGGTGGAGCTTGCGACTCATGATCTCGGGGTTGGGAGTTCGAGCCCCATGTTGGGTGTGGAGATTACTTAAAATAAAATCTTTAAAAAAAATAGATAATAGATAAGTAGATAAAACTAGATAATGCAGTCATATGTTGCAAAAGCTACAAAGGTACGAAGGATACACAGTAAAGTGTCTCCCTCACACTTTGGTTTATTGGGTACCACTTCCAGCCCCAGGGGTCTCCATGGTCTTGTTTCTTATGTCCTTCCAGAGATAATAAATGCATAAAAAAGCAAAAACATATGTATCATTTATTTTCTCTCTCTCTTTTTAAACATAAATGGTGGCATATTTCTTGTTCTGAATGCGTTTTTCGACTAATAATGTTTCTGGGAAGATTCTTGCATATCAGCACAAAGAGAGATGCTTCCTCTTATTCTTTTTTTTTTTTTAAGTGACATATAACAATATATTAGTCCAAGGTATACAACATAGGATTTGATATATGTATGTATAGTAAAATGATTGTAATTAGAAGTTTGTACCTTTTGACCCCCCTTTACCCACTTCCCCCTTCTCCCCTGCCTCTGGTGACTACCAGTCTGTTCTCTGTATCTATGAGTTCAGATTTTAAACGATTCCACGTATAAATGAGACCATCCCCATTTTTTTTTTAAGATTATTTATTTATTTATTTGAGAGAGAGAATGAGAGAGAGAGAGAGAATGAGAGTGGGGAGGGTCAGGGGGAGAAACAGACTCCCCGCTGAGCAGGGAGCCCGATGCGGGACTCGATCCAGGGACTCCAGGATCATGACCTGAGCCGAAGGCAGTCGCTTAACCAACTGAGCCACCCAGGCGCCCGAGACCATCCCCATTTTTTAAAAAAGATTTTATTTATTTATTTGACAGAGAGGGAGACAGTGAGAGAGGGAACACAAGCGGGGGAGTGGGAGAGGGAGAAGCAGGCTTCCCACAGAGCAGGGAGCCCAATGCGGGGCTCGATCCCAGGACCTGGGATCATGACCTGAGCCAAAGGCAGACGCTTAACGACTGAGCCACCCAGGCGCCCCAAGACCATCTCCACTTTTTTCTGATGACTCCCTTGTATTCCATTGTGTAGGTATATGGTAATTTAGTTAACCAGTTTTCTATTGATAGATTTATTTCCTGTCTATATTACTACAAACAATATGTAATGGATAACTTCGCATAAATGTCACCTTTCTTATGGTCTAGTATACTGATAAATTATTGGAATTGGAATCACTGAGTCCAAAATCAGGGTAGTTTTTAAATTTTGATAAACATTGTCAAGTTGCCTCCCACAGGGGCTGTATTAATGTAGTTTTCCACCAGTAATGTTTGAGAATGCCTATTTCACCACATCCACTCTGGCATAGTATATTATTAATATCAGGTTTTTAAAATTTTTTCATTTTATTTATTTTTTTTAAGTAAACTCTACCCACAATGTGGGGCTTGAACTCACGACCCTAGATCAAGAGTCACATGCTCCACCAACAGAGCCAGCCTGGTGCCCCTATCATATCAGCCTTTTTGATTTTTGCCAACCCAAGAGGGGAAAATTGCATCCTAGTGATTTCTTTGAGGTGGGGGTGGGGGCAGGCAGCAGATGAAGAGCTGGATCTAGATAGAATCTAGGTCTGTCTTCCCATCCAGAGCTCTTTCTTCCAGAGCTTCCCACAGGGTGCACAAAGAACACATAGTAGGCTACAAACGTATGTTTACTGCATATATGGAGTGATGGAGAGGTCGGGGCAACTTGATGTGGATAGAATGGTTAGTCTTGTTTTAATTTACATCCGTCTTATTATGATTGTGCTTGAACATTATTTTGTGCTTCATTTCATCATCTTTCGTGTATTTCTGTCCTTTTATATAATGTGCAATTATATTTTTCCAATTGGTGATTGTTTGTGTATGTGAAAGTTATTGACAGCTATCCCCAGCTAACTTACTGAATTCTCTTATTGTTTATGATAGTTCTTTAGTTGATTCTCTTGGGTTTTCCAGGCACACATTTCATATCATCTGCAAATAATGATAATCTGATCCCCTTCTTTTCAATGTTCACATGTCTTACTCTTTTGTTTTGTTGAATTGTGTTGGCTAGCAGCTCTAAAACTATACCGCATGACAATAGTGATAGTGGATATCTTTGTCTTGGCCCTGGGGTGGATGTTAATAGTTTTACTTTCCTCGGGCACCTGGGTGGCTCAGATGGTTAAGCGTCTGCCTTCGGCTCAGGTCATGATCCCAGGGTCCTGGGATCGAGCCCCGCATCGGGCTCCCTGCTCCTTGGGAGCCTGCTTCTCTCTCTCTCTCTCTCTCTCTCTCTGTCTCTCATGAATAAATAAATAAAATCTTTAAAAAAAATAGTTTTACTTTCCTCATTAAGCATAATACTGGCTTCTGAATTGAGATGGAATATTTTGTCATATTAAGAAAGTATTCATCTATTCTATTTCCCTTAAATTAAGAGAGTTTTTAAAATAAGATGAACAAGTGGGGGCACCTGGGTGGCTTAGTCGGTTAAGTGTCTGCCTTCGGCTCAGGTCCTGATCTCAGGGTCCTGGGATCAAGCCCCCCATGGGGCTCTCTGCTTGGTGGGGAGTCTGCTTCTCTTTCTCCCTCTGTGCGCTCTTTCTCTTGCTCTCTTTTGCTCTCTCTCTCAAATAAATAAATAAATAAATAAAATCTTAAAAAAAAAGATGAACAGTGAATATTGATTCTTTAAAAAATTAAACATAGAATTACCACATAATCTAGCAAGTCGACTTCAGGGTATATACTGAAAAGAATTGAAAGCAAGAAGTCGGACAGATACTTGCAAACCATGTTCAGAGCAGCATTATTTACAACAGCTAAAAGGTAGAAGCAACCCAAGTGTTCATTGACAGATGAATGGATAAGCAAAATGTGCTATATATATGTCTTTTATTCAGTCTTACAAAGGAAGGGAATACTGACGCAAGCTACAACATGGATGAACCTTGAAGACAGTATGCTAAGTGAAATAAGCCAGTCACAAAAAGACAAATGCCGTAGTACTCCATTTATAGGAGATACCTAGAGTAGTTAAACTCATGGAGATAGAAGGTAGAAGGGTGGTTCCCAGGGGCTGGGAGGAGGGGGAAATGGCGAATTGTTATTTAATTGGCACAGAGTTTCACGTTGGGAAGATGTAAAAGTTCTGGAGATGGACGGTGGTGATGGTTGCACAACTAAGTGAATGTACTTATGCTACTGAGCTGTACACTGAGAAATGGTGAAGATGGTAGATTTTATGTAATGTATATTTTACCACAGTGACGAAGAGTGGATATTGAGATTTATCCAACACATTGTCAGCATCTATAAAAAGGATCCTATGCATTTTCCCTTATGGTCTAAAAGTATGATGATTTAGGTTAACAGATCACCTAATATTGACTCATTTTTGCATTTCTCAAATTAACCCCTCCTAGATTATAGTGTAATTCTTTTAAAATGCTGTTGGATTCTTTTTTGAGTCTATTTATTGTAGTAAATTTCACATAACATAAAAATTACCATCTTAACCATGTTCAGTGGTCTCAGATACCTTTGTAATGTTGTATAACCATCACCACCATCCAGCTCCAGAACTCTTTTCATCTTGTAAAACTGAAACTCTATACCCATTAAACAGTAAGTCCCCATGCCCCGCCTACCACCTCAGCCCCTGGGAACCACCGTTCTGCTTTTTGTCTCCATGATTTCGCCTACTCTAAATGTCTCATGTAAATGGAATCAGGCCATATTTGTCTTCTTGTGACTGGCTTATTTTACTTAGTGTAATAATGTCTTCAAAATTCACCTATGTTGTAGCATGTGTCAGAATTTCCTTCCTTTTTAAGACAGAATAGCATTTTGTTTATCCATTCATCTGCAGATGGACATTTGGGTTGTTTCCACCTTTTGGCTATTATGAATAATGATGCTATGAACATGGTTGCACAAATATCTTTTTGAGACCCGGATTTCAGTGCTTTTGAGTATATGCCCAGAAGTGGAATTGCTGGATCATATGGCAATTCTAATTTTAATTTTTTGAGGAATTGCCATACTGTTTTCCATAGTGGTTGTACCATTTTACATTCCCATCAACAGTGCACGAGGGTTCCAATTACCCTGCATCCTAGACAACACTGTTATTTCTATTTTTTGGACAGTAGCCATCTTAATGGGTATGAGATAATATCTCATTGCAGTTTTGATTTGCTTTTCCCTGATGTTTGGTGATGTTGTGCTTATTGGTCATTTGTAATCTTTTTTGGAGAAATTTCTATTCTGGTCCTTTGCCCATTTTTCAACTTTTAAACAAGTTTGTTGTTGTTGTTTGTTTTAGGGCTTCTCTATGAATTTTGGATTTAATCTTTTATCAGATATATATAATTTGTAAATATTTTCTCACATTCTGCGGGTTGCCTTTGTACTCTGTTGATAGTGTCTTTTGATGCACAAAATGTTTAAGTTTTCATGAAGTTCAGTTTGTCTATTTTTCCTTTTATTATCTGTGTCTTTGGTGTCATATCCAAGAAATCATTGCCAAATTCAATATCATGAAGTCTTTGCCCTGTTTTCTTCTAAGAATTTTATGGTGTTAGGTCTTGCATTTAGGTCTTGGATCCATTTTGAGTTAATTTTTGTATATGGTGTTAGGTAAGGCTCAACTTCATTCTTTTGCAAGTGGGTATCCAGTTTGCCCAGCACTATTTGTCAGAAAGACTATAATTTCCTCAATGAATGGTCTTGGCACCTTGTCAAAAACCATTTGACCATATATGTGAAGGCTTATTTCTGGGTTCTGTATTCTACTCCATTTACTTATTTACTTATTTATTTTATTTTTTAAAGTAATCTCTAGCCCAAACATGGAGCTTAAACTCATGGCCCCAAGATCAAGGGTCACATGCTGTACCAACTGAGCCAGCCACAGACCCCCTACTCCATTGATTTATATGTCTGTCTTTATACCAATACCACACTGTTTTGATTATTGTAGCTTTGTCATAAATTTTGAATTCAGGTAGTGTGAGTCCTCCAGCTTTGTTCTTAAAAGTGCTGCTGGATTCTATTTATTAATATTATATTCAGGATCTTAAGAAATTGAAATCCATAAACGAGACTGTTCTGCTTTTCTCCCCTTCCTCCTCCCTCTTTTCCTTCCTCCCTTCCCCTTTCCTTTCTTTTCTTCCTTCTTTCCTTTTGTGCTAGGTCTTGTATGCTTTTCTCATGAATTCTCCTTAAATAGCTGCATTGTTTTTCTCTAACTTAGCTACATCAACATCACCAAAATATTCCAGCTGTATTTCCACTTATTCACAAAATTCTGAATATTTTATACTGTTTACAAATTACTCTTAATGTATTCTGAATAAAACATACATCCTAGGGGAAGATAGTGAGGTTTTCAAATGATCTTGCCATTTGAGAGTCCAGATGACTGGGCTTTATGTAATATTAATGCATTTAACAAACATTTGTTCATCACCTATGCATCAGAGACTATCTTAGACCCGGGGAATAAAAATATTATCGAGATAAGACTTTTGTTTGGTGGAGATCGGGGAGTAAGTCAGTAATCACTAGACTGTAAGATAGTGTTTTGAAAAAAATTTGCCCAGTGTGCTGAGTGAGGGACACCTGGGGTGGGTCTCAGGGAAGACTTCACTGCTGACTTCCCTCATCAATTCTTGTTTATTGTAATATATGCCTCTCTACCTAAACTCAAAATTGGCATGTAGCCTCACATTTGGCAAAATCTCCCTTTTTGGCTTAAGGGTTGTCCCAGGATCCAAAGAACCTCATGTGATAGTTTGCACCTTCTTTGGAATCATGAACTACTTAGATAATCTGGTGAAAACTTCAGATCTGCTTAGACCATAAGTGGCCTGCCCAAAGCCACACAGACGGTAAGTGATGGAGGCATCTAAGGATGGATTCCTAGTGTCAAGAAACAAATTTGCTGAGGACCCACTGTGTGAGAACAGGTACTGGGGGATTCTAGAGAATCTGAAGCAGAGCCCTCCTGAGGAGGACTCAGAAATTCTCAGGAGAAAACAAATGCCTTAACCTTAATTATGTAGAGCAAATCTGAGTACATAATGTGGCTCTTTCCTCTCCACACTGGAAGTCTTTTAAGATTTCCTGTATTCAGCCCTTCTTTATCTTTCTGCTAAAAAATGCCAACAAGAGTGTCAATTCATGCCAACTGGGTCAATGTTAAATGCATGTTATTTTCATGTTTATGCTCACTTTTGCTTTGCATTTGTTCCAGGGATGATTTGCAAGCTTCTGTCACTTTAAAATGTCTTCTGGAGTTACATTTTGTGAGATCTTGGGCTCCAGCATGGTTCTCTGCCAAACTTGGTACAGACTTGAGCCCTCTTGAGTCATGGAAACCGGTGGTGCACCATCTGCCTACCTTACAATGACAATACTGCTGTATGGTGCTGATTATTTTCAGTTACTCTAACTTTTTGCTTCTTAGATGTTTGCTTCTTGGAATCTACATCTCAAAGGAATTTACCTGTATTTCATACTGCACATTTTTTCACATTCAGAGGAATTCTGAATTGGAAAAAGCCCAACTAATCCCGCACACAATTCTGTAACAGTGTATTCTAAGTAAAATGCAATACTAGAATACTGTTCAAATTCTTTACCAGAGGATTAGCTACAATAGCCAGAGACTAATGTGGCTTTTGGAATACTTAAGTTTAGTGTAATTATAAATGTACATAAGCTGATGATTCATGAACTCTCAAATTATACATCTGCGTTTAATTTTATGTTGAAGTGTTTTTAAACCCTCAGAGAAAGATGTTACCAAATGTTTCTGGCTCACTGAGTTTTCTATTTTTAAAAATTCTTAATTAAAGGCAAAAACCCATCCAATGCCTTCATATAATATTTGATGAGTGGGAAATAAATTTCTCATAATGTAAATACTTTGGGCTGAAGGAATTCAAGAAAATCTTGAATGTTTAACACAATGATTATTGCTATTTTGCATTTCTTCTTAAGAAAGGCTGCAAAACAAAGCATTGATTGACTTAAGGTGGAAATAAACATGACAAAATCACGGTGCAAATGGATAGGGTAGATTACCCATGCCATCATCATCCCCCCATCTCAGAGGCACTGCTTAGCTAGCATCTTGACTAGGTAGGATTCTTCCCCACACTGGAGAGGATTCTGCTGGAGTCAGAAATTCAACCAAGTATATTGCCACTGGGTGGCACAATTGGAAGTCTGTAGAAAGATCTGGGCTTTACAAAAGCCCTTTCCCTCCCTCCTAAGGACTGCGATTTATAAACACAAAAGCTGTTGCCCCCTATGATTGCTTTTTCTTGGGGACTGTTTATAAAAGTGAGGAAGTCTGTGGCCTTTCAAAGAGTGTGGATTTCATGTTGAAAGTCTTGGTGTTTTTATTCTCTATGAAATTAACTGGGGTATTTTTTAGGTTTGTCTTCTTTTTGATCTGGTGGATGCAATGAGTGGAACAAGAGGCAGATTTTGGACAAGTTTACAGGCTTGTTTGCAGAGAAAAGTGGCTATTGCTTTTATGCCCCGGCATTATTCTCTATACCTAGATGTCTAGTGTGGTAGGTTCCTATTGTGGGTAACTATGGGTGATAGACTTTGGGGAGGGTATATGCTGTGATGAGCGCTGTGAATTGTGTAAGACTGTTGAATCACAGACCTGTATCTCTGAAACAAATAATACATTATATGTTAAAAAAAAAAAAAGAAGGGCGCCTGGGTGGCTCAGTCGGTTAAGCGACTGCCTTCGGCTCAGGTCATGATCCCAGGGCCCTGGGATCGAGTCCCACATCGGGCTCCCCGCTCTGCGGGGAGCCTGCTTCTCCCTCTCCCACTCCCCTTGCTTGTGTTCCCTCTCTCGCTGTGTCTCTCTGTCAAATAAATAAATAAAATCTTTAAAAAAAAAAAAAGAAGAAGATAGCAGGAAGGGAAAAAAAATATATTTAAATTCAAATTCATTAAATAGAATAAATTAAAAATCCAGGCCCTGAGTCACATTGGCCACATTTCAATCACTCAATAGCCTCATGTGACTAATAGTGAACATTTTCTACATTTCTATCATCCCAGAAAGTTCTATTTCCTGCTAATATCCTTCTCTTACTGTCCTTAAAAGAATACCGAAATAATGGATGTTTTCTGCTCATGCTATCCCAAATCCTTGGGAAGTGTTATTCACTAGCATTGACTGTGTGATTTGAACCAATACACATTTGCTTAATGTTTACTCACTCTTAAATAGATAGATATATTTTGTAATCGTGCAACTTTGTGCTACCAAAGTTTAGGAGCTAGGGGAGATTAATATATGCATTGGATGATATGTTTGATTGACTTCAAGTTATCTTCTTTTTTTTTTTTTAAGCTCTACCCCCAAGGTGGGGCTTGAACTCATGACCCTTAGATCAAGAGTCACATGCTCTACTAACCGAGCCAGCCAGACGCCCTCCAAAGTTATCTTAAAAATGAATTTGCATAGTGTATATTATAAGAATCAGTTCAGGGGTGCCTGGGTGGCTCAGTCCGTTAAGCATCTGCCTTTGGCTCAGGTCATGATCCCAGGGTCCTGGGATCGAGCCCTGCCTCAGGCTCCCTGCTCAGTGGGGAGCCTGCTTCTCCCTCTCCTGCCCACTCATGCTCTCTCTCACTATCTCTGTCCCTCTCTCTCAAATAAGTAAATAAAATCTTAAAAAAAAAGTAAGAATCAGTTCAGAATCTATATCACTAAGATTTTAATAGTTAAATGTCATTATTCAGTGATTCCTAATCTTTCCGCATCCATTTTTATGTAATGTGTTGTTGTTTTTTTTGTTGTCTTTATTTCTCTCATGTCTACTGTCCATCCTTCTGCTAATGCTGCTGCTGCTTCTCTTCTTTTTTAACCTTAGGTGTTTCATTTCAGTCATACAGGGACTGCTGCTCACCTTCCTCAACCTTTGACTCTCCATTACTTCTAAGAGAGCTGCTTGAACGATGCTCCCACCTTCCCCACATGACACTGGTCCTCAAGCTCTGGATCCCACTGAGGATATCACATGCACACGCTGGCCGAATGGATAATTTGCTTCTCGAATATTTGTGGCAACGTTCAGAAGTTTTGATTACATTTATATGCTGTCAAGGCAGCTTGGTGGAAAATGAAAATTTTAGGCCATTGTATCCTTTTCTTAGATTGTGTGCTTGTCTCCAGGTGGCTGATGCTGGGTGGATGGTAGATAGATTTAATTCTATAAGCAGTTACTGAACATGTTTTGTTTTGTTTTGTTTTGTGCTGGGCACTGTGCTTGGTATCAAGGGGTCAAAAGGTGTGTTAAAGGTATAGTCCTTGCTTATGAGGGGGTCACATACTAGTAGTGAACAGACAAACCCACATTAAAAAAAAAACAACAAACCACTGGACATTTCATATTGCCAAGAAGTTTTGAAACTCTGGATAGTCTGTGCTGAAATTGGTTGGGTGTTCGTGTATGTGATTTGATGAAACAGGTTTCACAAGTGTATGGGAAACCAATCTTATTTTTTAATGCTCATGTCATCTTTCTCTAGGACAGGGGTTATTAAACTTGGCTGCACAGTAGAATCTCTTGAAGAGCTTTTATTTATTTTTTAAAAGCTTTTATTTATTTATTTGTCAGAGAGAGCACAATCAGGGGGAGTGGCAGGCAGAGGGAGAAGCAGGCTTCCCGCTGAGCAGGGAGCCCGATGCGGGACTTGATCCCGGAACCCTGGGATCATGACCTGAGCTGAAGACATACTCTTTTTTTTTTTTTTTAAAGATTTTATTTATTTATGTGTCAGAGAGTGAGACAGAACACAAGCAGGGGAAGAGGCAGGCAGAGGGAGAAGCAGGCTCCCCGCCGAGCAAGTAGCCCGATGTGGGACTTGATCCCAGGACACTGGGATCATGATCTGAGCTGAAGGCAGCCGCTTAACCGACTGAGCCACCCAGGCGTCCCTGAAGACATACTCCTAACTGACTAAGCCACCCAGGCGTCCCTTGAAGAGCTTTTAAAAAATGTTACGCAGGGCCAACTCCTTGAGCAGTGGTTCTAAGTGTGGTCGGAAGACAAACAGCATCAGCAGAACTTGGGAACTTATTATAAATGCAGATTCTCATGCCCTACCCCAGACCTACTGAATCAGAAACTGGGTTTGGGGCCTAGCAATCCGTGTTTTTTTTTTTTTTTAAGATTTTATTTATTTATTTGAGAGAGAGAGAATGAGAGACAGAGAGCACAAGAGGGAAGAGGGCAGAGGGAGAAGCAGACCCCCTGCTCAGCAGGGAGCCCAATGCGGGACTCGATCCCGGGACTCCAGGATCATGACCTGAGCCGAAGGCAGTCGCTTAACCAACTGAGCCACCCAGGCGCCCAGCAATCCGTGTTTTAACAAGCCTTTCAGTGATTCAGATGCTTGTGAAATTTCAGAACCACGCTAGAGATTGGCTAGAGCCAACTCTAGAGCCAACCGCTCTAGAGATTCTGAATTAATTGGTCTGGGGTCTGGTCTAAGTTTTGGTCTTTTTAAAAGGCTCTCCAGGTGATTTTCAGGTGTGGACCGAGTTGAGAACCACTGCTCTAAGAGAAAAGCTGCTCCACCTTCCCTTTTGATTTGGAACTGTTCAGGTTGGCATGGCCACAGAGAACCAGTTGTTTCAGCTGTCCTTGGAATATGGTCAAACTGTCAGAAAGGGATTTTCATGCTTTTAAAGTGTGTGAGGGGAAGAATGCACTCACTTTAGGCTAGGGTCTAGAGCAACATTTAGAATTGTGGGAGCAAAATGCAAAATTTATCCATTGGGAAATCATCCCTAAGCTGAGTCAGACCAGTGCTGCTTGGATGTTCACACAGATCATCTGGGGATCTTATGTAATATAGAGACTGAGTCAGTAGGTCTGGAGCAGGGCCTGAGATTCTGCATTCCCATCAAACTCCCAGGTGATGCTGATGCTGCTGGCTTGGTGGTTTGCAGTTATAAGTTAGAAATTAAGACTGAGGTCCAACCCCAGATCTATTGATCCAAGATCTACATTTAATAAGATCCTTATTGTCCAAAGGTACTCCGTACTTGAAGGGAAAAAAAAAAGAAAAAGGAAAGCATTCCAATCTCTGAAAGATACAGCCTTGAGATGAATTTTGTTGTGCTTGGATTTGTTTTGTATCCCTTAGAAAAGGAGGAAGCATGAGGTGTAGTGATAGATTGGGGTCTTGGAGTTGTTGCTTAATGTGACAGAAAGAATTTTTTTTTCTTTTTTTAAAAGATTTTATTTATTTGACAGAGCGAGACAGCGAGAGAGGGAACACAAGCAGGGGGAGTGGGAGAGGGAGAAGCAGGCTTCCCGCCGAGCAGGGAGCCCTATGTGGGATTCGATCCCAGGACCCCAGGATCATGACCTGAGCCGAAGGCAGATGCTTAACGATTGAGCCACCCAGGTGCCCCGACAGAAATAATTGTTAAGAAACAATTTTTTTGCAAGGTTTTATTTATTTATTTGAGAGAGAGAGAGCACAAGCAGGAGAGGGGCAGAGGGAGAGGGAGAAGCAGGCTCCCCTCTGAGCAGAGAGCCCAGCACCCTGAGATCATGACCTGAGCCAAAGGCAGATGCTTAACCAACTGAGCCACCCAGGTGTCCCAAGAAACAATTTCTTAAAAAAAATAAGTTAAGTATGTTAACTATGGGAGGTGATAAGTGTGCTAATTATCTTGATCTTGGTAATCATTCTATAATGTGTTTGTATATCAAATCATCCCTATGACCCAGCAATTACATTACTAGGTATTTACCCAAAGGATACAAAAATACAGATTTGAAGGGGTACATGTACTCTGATGTTTATAGCAGCATTATCAACAGTAGCCAAACCATGGAAAGAGCCCAAGTATCCATCCACTGATGAATGGATAAAGAAGATGGGGTGGGTACACACACACACACACACACACACACACACACACACACACACACACAGGAATATTACTCAGCCATCAAAAAGAATGAAATCTTGCCATTTGCAACACATGGATGGAGCTAGAATGTATTATGCTGAATGAAATAAGTCAGTCAGAGAAAGACAAATACCATATGATTTCACTCATATGTGGACGTTAAGAAACAAAGCAGATTAACATATGAGAAAAGGAAAAAGACAAAAGAGAAAAAGAGAGAGGGAGAGGGAAACAAACCATAAGAGACTTTTAACTATAGAAAACAAACTGAAGGTTGATGGAGGGAGGTGGGTGCGGGATGGGATAGATGAGTGATGGATATTAAGGAGGGCACTTGTTGTGATGAGCAATGGGTGTTGTATGTAAGTGATGAATCATTGAATTCTACTCCTGAAACCAACATTGCACTGTGTATTAACTAGAATTTAAATAAAAATTTGAAAAGAAAAAACAAAACAAAACAAATCATCATGTTTACCCTTTAAATATATATAGTTATATTTGTCAATCACTCCTCAATAAAGTTAAAAAATATTTTTTGGATTTGTTTATTCTTAAAAAATTTCACCTTGAGACAAAAATCCCTTGGAGGCTTGCTAAATAGGAAAAAGGACTAAATCAAGTTAGATCCTTGATTTAACTTTTTTTGAAATTGTTTCAGAAAATAATGTGATTAGGTAGGAAATTTTATTAAATAGATAAATTCAGAGGATATTTGAATGAATTAGAAAATTTAATTTCTTTTATAACAAATGTGTATTATTTAAGCTAAAAATGTGGCATATTAAGATGAAAATTATTTAAGCTATGAAGTGAGAAATTTTAGTATTCCTATACACCACATTAAAATAGTAATACTCCAGTTTTGAAGCAACAAATACAAAAAGTTGCTTATTTCACATTACATTAAGCATTTCATTAATAATTTGAGGTTTTTTTTTTTTTGGATTGATTTCTACTAGCTTCTACTGAGAAGAAATATTAATGTCAAATTATTTTAGAAACAAATATATTGTATATGGTTCTCTTTAGTGAATATAACAGGTTAAAAATCTGTCTTACTTTGAGTGATTCATACATATTAAGGCTAAAATGTACAATGGACTTAATGCATTTTTGTTATGTTTACTTAAGAAATCCAACTATAATTATTGAAACCATGGGATTTTAATGTAACACCTTCACAGCATTTAGAGCTGGCGGAGATCTTCGATGTTGAATCCAATCCCCTCATTTTATAGATGAAGAAACTGAGAGCCAGAAAGTTTTTGTGCATCTTCCAAAGTCCCAGAGAACTGGGATTTGAGTTGAGTGGGCTGAAGCCAAGAGAGGCAGAAAGGGCCTTGAATGTCCTGTTAAGCAATCTGTTGGGCCCCTAGGGCATGACCTCTCACTTGCATGGAGAGCCAGCCTTCTCTCCAGCACAGAAATCAGACTCTAAAGCATCACCTTTAAAGACCAATGTGGAAAATCACCTTAAGAGAACAGAAAGCCACATCTGTTTGGCTTTGGACCCACAAGAATTACAGAAATCACCTTTTCTTTGCCCACCAATTATGGTGATTAAATTACTATGAAAAATCAAACTTGAAAGAGAGGGAATGTTCTGCTGTTTCATAGGATGATGGCAGAATATAGAGCTGCTCTCCACCTTCCCTCACCAATTTAAAAAAAAAAATCAGAGCAGAGGGGCGCCTGGGTGGCTCAGTAGTTAAGTGTCTGCCTTCGGCTCAGATCATGATCCCAGGGTCCTGGGATCAAGCCCTGCATCGGGCTCCCTGCTCAGCGGAAAGCCTGCTTCTCCCTCTCCTCCCCGCTTGTGCTCTCTCGCTCTCTCTCAAATAAATAAATAAAATCTTAAAAAAAATCAGAGCAGAGATCTCATCTGCGAGTCCTAATGTTGCATTATTTGGAGCCTGATTCCAAATGTTTGTACAACATACGTTTAGTAAGCAGGCCTATATGAACCTTATTTCTTTGGGTAAATGCTGTTGACCCTTGAAAATGTAATGGTTGATCTGTCCAATTCATAGGCATAATTTTTGAGGTCAGTTGAAAATTTGGGCCCTCACTTACAGCTTGGCACAGTTAACTAAAACCCAATAGAAAAACAAAGTAACATACGATTACAGTTTCATTTTACTACAAGTAAGAAGCAATAAAACATTCTTTAAAAATACTATAACAATAAATCAGGAGGAGGAATGATTCAGCCTTTATCTAGTTAACGTGAAGGGATTTTAATGTAGAGGGACTGTTCTCTTTGGTTGCCTAACTTTGCCGTATGTAAAAATATACAAACACCTAATAAATGTATACGTGCCTTCTGATTAGGCTGTTTAACACAAATATTTGCATCATTGTTGAAGATGAATAGGAACTGTATATTGTGTTGGAACTTCTATGAGTCAGTAAAAGAATAGGATTGATATAAATAACCAGTTTTGCCTCCCTGTGGCCAATTTCTCGCTTTCTAAAACCTTATGGAAACAATCCAAAATATACACGTATACATACATATTTAAGTTAATGCTATTGCAAATAAGAATTTGAGAAATGTGGACCTGATTAATGGTAACTGGATTTTATAATATTTTATGCACAAGTGTTCAAAAATAAAGTTTAAATAAATGCAAAGAAAAGTACCCATTTAATTTACATTGGCAATAAAAGTGAAATAAAATAAATATAGTTTTAATATAAAATCAGGCAATCTTGTTAATAAGAGAATAAATAGCTCAAAAGAACAGCTGCTTTTTTATGAGTCCAATACTGGCATTCAAAATGTTATAATTCAGCTCAACCGTACAAATTAAACACTGTTATTAGAGTACCTAGTGATAGCAAGAATAAACATAGAGCTTCATCCTGTTTTATCTAAAAGTCTTCTCTTAAAGATATGATCCCAGTGTCAACCTAAATGAAGAGGTAAGCTGAGGAAAGTTTGAATTATCAGAAAATGAGTTTATTCTTGAATAGCAGAGGACTTGCAATTCAGAAAATTCAAACTGGAGCAAGCTACAGGCGACTGTGCTGAGGGATTGGGGTGGCTATATTTATTGAACAAGGAGTTGCAAACAGGGCGCGGATGTTCAGGCAGACCCCAAGCAGTAAGTTCATTGGCTTGAGGACTGGGAGAGATTCTTGGTAGATGTTCCTTGGTGTGGAGGTAAATTCTGGTTTTCTGTAATTTAGACATTTATGGAAAATCAGTCTCTTCAATTCTTAAGTGGTGTGTTCCTAAGGGTACATGCGTGGGATTCTCGAGTTCATATCCCCCGGTACCATTTTAGATTGAAATTCTTTCATACCAGTCTTAGGGAAAGAAAAAAAGGCGAAGGGGTCTAAAAATTTTCTTTTGTGACCGGAGCACAGAAGATCATCACTTAGCCATTGTCAACATAAATCGATAGTGAGGCAAGCCTGAATAACCAGAAATTACGTTTATTCAGGAATAGCATAGGAACTGCCATTGGGGAAACGCACGCTGTAGCAAGCTCGTGGCCTGCCCCGAGGCTTTGCGGTGGCCCTATTTATGCGCAAGGAGCACAAAGAGGGGCAAGTCCAGCCAGAGTCCGAGCAGGAAGTTCATTGGCGTAAGGACCCGGAGAGATTCTTGGCGGATGTTCATTGGGTCAGGAGATAAGTCCCGGTCTTCGGTAAACCACGTGGTTGGAGGAAAGCCTTCTCTCAGTGGAGTTCGTTCCACTGGAGGACGCATGCGCGGGATTCGTGGCTTCCTGTACTCTGGTTGCGTTTTAGCCCGGAACTCTTTCACTCCAGTCGTCAAACTCTCTGTCCCAATCATAGACTCGTAGGACTAGAGGATTTGTGAGAATCCATCTAATGACCAGCATGTGGAAAATGCTCAACTTCACAAGTAAGCGAAGAAATGACCATTTAAACAAGTTGTCTTTTCTCCCTATTAAGTTGCTCCTCATCTCCCTCCCACCGCCCCCCTCTTCCTGCAACAAATGCTAATACCCAATTTTGGTGAGCGTGGAAAGATGGAAGGAAAGCCGCTTTCCTACCTTGCTGGTGGAGCTGTCTGTTCGTTCTTTTCTGAAGTACAGTCTCGCAGTGGTTATGGAAAACTGCACATTTGTTCACATCTCTTTCACATAGGGAATCTCTAAGAGAATGAGAGGCATGTGCAAATATTAATGTTATTAGTAAAAAAAGAACATAAATATCCAATAACTGGGGGTCTGGTAAATAAGTTATAATATACCTATACCATGAAATACTGCAGAGCTATTAAAACTCACATTGTGGAAGCTTCATTTGAATGGAAACATTTTCATGATACACTACTATGTGCAGAAAAAAACAGGCTGTAAGACAGTAAATACTATGTGATTCTGTTTTTGATAAAAACACATAACATTTGTAGAAATAAAAGGGTGGAAGTATATGCACCCAAATGTTTATAGTGATTATCTCTGAGCAGTATATTTATGCATGATTTTCTTCATTGAGACTTTTTCATATTTCCCAAACTTGCAACATGCTTGTCAAATTACCTAATTAGAAAAAAATACAGCTTTTTAAAAAGTTTATCTTTGCCAGTCTCCTGTCCTAAGTTACAGAGCTATGAGTTGCCAGTCTCTCCTCAAACCTGGAATATTTAGCATTCCTCTTGCAGTGAAGCTCAGGTCGTCTTCTTTTACAATTCACTTTCATAGCCTCTCCTGTTCTTCAGGTTGGAACACAGTTCTGAATCCACACCTTGGCTTTCTTATCTCCAGGCTTTTTGGCATCTCTTCTCCAGACTTCTGCTCTTTCTTCTCTGAGTCTCCTCAGACAACATCCCAGGAAAACCTGCTGTCCACTACTGAACAAGGTCTGGAGGACAACCTCTTCTTTCCTTCAACATCAGGGAGATGTCAGAGTTACCCACTTCTCCCTGGGGACTTTCTCCGAAGCTCAGTCCCAGCAGTTGTGAGGAGTGGGTACTTAACCCACAGCTGTCGTCTTCCCTCTGGGCTTTCCTAGTGTGACACAGTGAGGAGTGTGCCCATGAGAAGGAATTTGCTGACACTTTGAGGACTCCTGAGGTGACTTCATTGAATTGAATGGATGGTGACTCATCTGTTTATATCTCCCTGTAGCAATGCTTTCCCAGCCTCTCTTGGCTTCCTTCGCATTAGCCTTTATGGTGAATATCACCTATCTGCTTGACTTATTTTAAAACTTTATTATTTTAACTGACTTTTTCATGTGCTATTGTGATTTATAATAATACATATTTGGTCTCCATCCTGTTTCTGGCATAGAGCTCCTAAAACTTTTGGAATTTCCTAAATGTGAAAGTGATACACATGTCTTATGTTATGTTAATTAGGTGAGTTTGGGAAAGTCCTACGGTCACCTAAGGATGGGGTCTGGTTGTCCCAAGGTGGGGGCCAACCTTGTAGTTAAAGGTTTAGATTGAGTTCAAGCGCCAGTGGGCAGTGATTTAATCAATGCCTATCTAAGTAGTAAAGCCTCCATACAACCCAAAAGAATGGGGTTCAGGGAGGTTCTGGGTTGATGAGCTCGTGGAAATTTGGGGAGGGTGGCATGCTCGGAGAGAGCATGGAAGCTTTGTGCCCTTTCCCCATATCTTGCCCTATGCATCTCTTTTACCTGGCTCTTCCTGAGTTGTATCCTCTCATAATAAACTGGTAATCTAGTAAGTAAAATGTTTCTTTAAGTTTTGTGGGCCTCGTGAGGACATTAATGAAGCTCAAAGAGAGGGATTGTTGGAACCTTCAATCTGTAGCCAGTGGGTCAGAAGTACCTGTAACAACCTGGACTTGCAATTGGCACATGAAAGGGGAGGGGCAGTCTCGCGGAACTGAGCCCTTCACCTGTGGGATCTGATATCATCTCCAGTAGATAGTGGTGGACTTGAGTTGAATTGTGGGACACCCAGTTGGTGTCAGAGAATTGCTTGGTGGTGTGGGAAAACCACCCCTACACATTGGAACTGGGGACAGAACCGTTATTCATGCATTCATTTATGTACTTATCGGGTGATTGGTTGATGAGATAATACATGGCCTTGTCAACTAATTCAACTGATACAGAGGTATATGATGCTCCCCTAGAAGTCACAACTATTGTTATGGTATATGGGAATCCATCTCGGTGTTTTTCTGTACATCCAGAATGTTGTGTGTGTGTGCACATGTGTGTGTGAATGGACGTGACATGTGCAGATTTTATTTTTCAAAAAATGGGATCATTCTTTTCTGCAGGCTTGGTTTTATGTAGCCATTCTGGTGCTCATAGCAGTTTAGATAATTGCAGTTTTTCATTATTGCAATGGGCGCTGCAGTGAGTATCCCTGTGTGATATCTTTGCGCCATCTGTGTTAGAAAGCCAGCCTCTCTCCTGGGTCTAGCTGCTACCCGCCAAAGTGTCATTAATTGTAATAGTTACTATTTAGGTTCACAGTCAGCAGAAACCTAACTGTCAAATTGAATATGAGCTATAATAGTTATCACTGAGTGCTCTCCATGTGCCTGCTGGGTTACTCTCTCATAGGTCCCCATTTTGCTGAGGACACTGAGGCTCGGAAGGGATACGGGCCACCCCACGTAGCTGTCATATGGGCCATCGTAGGACTCTGAAGTTTCTGACAACCCTGCCAGCTTTCTGCTCCACAACCTTGGCTCCCTTCTGAGGCTATAGCTTATTCCTAGGTGAGTTTGTGTCCCCCAGGGCAAACACCCAAATCAAAAGTCTTTCTTGTTCACAACGGCACATGATTCTAAAAAGGAGGTGAAAAACAATCTGTATGTATCAGTACATACAGATACAATTTTTATAGTCCTAAGAAGGGATTTATGAATACTACGAGATGTGAGAATGACGAATGAAATTGGCATCTGACAGATGGCCGTATTTTGGCTTCCTTGCTCTTGTAGTATATGTGTAGCTCTGAAGTCCTGCCTGTTCAGATTACAGTGCTCCTGTACTTTTTCTTTACACTTTATTGTTTGCTATTAAACTTAGAGCAGTGTTACATGAGATATTAACTCTGCAGATAAAGAGCTGGATGTCAGATGCCCTTGTTCCTCCCCCAGGGCCTCTCAGCCCTGGAAGAGGTTTCATAGCCATGACATGACATAACTTAGGGTCCTTCTCCACCTGGCATTTCAGGGCTACCACAAATCAGGTGGACTTAGCTGAAAGCTGAAATCTGTCATCTCCAGATTTGTTAAAATCTCTCAGTATATTTGTTGAGCACTGTATGCCTGGAACTCTGCTGGGTTCCAAGGGTTCAGCTGTGAATGATACAAACTTGGTCCCTGATCTTATGGAGGAAGACAGTGACTGAGCATCTGATTCCAAATGATACTAATACAGAAAAAAAGCAGGGACTACAGAAGCACATGGTGGAGGCAGTTAACTTGGTCTTGGGGGTACTTTTCCTTAAACTGAGTCCCAAATGATGGCTGGGGATTGGCAGGTAAGCTGGATGGGGCCCAAGGGTGGCTGCTCCAGGCATAGGGAAGAGCCCTGCAGTGGTGCTGAAGGTAATCCAGGAAACATAGAGAAAGCTGGTATGACTGGAGACTGGGAATCCTGGAAGACAGAGGTAGGAGGAGAGTATATGGAGACATAACCAGGGCAAATCAGGCAGGCCTTAGTGGCCTCAGAAGGGTTTTGGGTTTGTTTCCTAAGGCAACAGGAAATCATAGAAGGGTTCTAATTAGGTAACTTAAATAAATTTGTCTTTTTTTTTTCCTTAAGATTTTATTATTTAAGAGAGAGAAAAAGAGAGTACAAGCAGGGGGAGGGACAGAGGGAGAAGCAGACTCTCCACTGAGCAGGGAGCCCAATGCGGGGCTCGATTCCAGGGCTCTGGGATCATGACCTGAGCAGAAAGCAGACACCTAACTGACTGAGCCACCCAGGCGCCCCTAGATTTATCTTTTTAAAAACATGGGACTGAAGTGTAAGACAGAATCTTTACATGGTTTAGTTCCTTCTTTTTAAAATCTTGACATTTTAAAAAAAGATTTATTTAATATTTTAGAGAAAGAGAGCATGGGCGAGCGGGGGGGGGGAGAGGCATTGGGAGAGGGAGAGAGAGAATCTCTAGCAGACTCCCTGCTTAAGGTAGAGCCCAACATGAGGCTCCATCCCACGATCCCGAGATCATGCCCTGAGCCCAAATCAAGAGTCAAACGCTTAACAGACTGAGCCACCAAAGTGCTCCTAAAATCTTTTTATTTTATTATTTTATTTTATTTTATTTTTATTTTATTTTTAAGTGGGCTCTCTATGCCCAACATGGAGCTTGAACTCATGACCCTGAGATCAACAGCCGTATGCTTTACTGATGGAGCCAGCCGGGTGCAACTAGTTCCTTCTTAGTTTGCACTATTTGAAGAAAAAAATTTCAATTTGGAATTTCCTAAGTACCTATTAGGTAGAGCACAGTATATAAGCTGTGGTAGTGCTTGTGAATACTACTGTTAACCAGCTCTATAGTACTTATATAGTGCCAGGCTTTACACCTGTTTTTGTGCTTAACAAATATTTAACTCATTGAATTTAAGTATTATCTCATTTGATTTAGAAAGTCCTGCTATCCCCACTTTACAGAGGAGAAGACTGAGGTACAGAGAGGTGAAGTAACTTGTAAGGCAGTTAGTAGGGGAGCTGGCAGGTGGCACCACTGTTCATGCTCTACTGGGGAAGGGCTTGATCCCTCCCCTCAAAGAGCTTACAGTCTCTTCCTTGCCAGGTACCAGCATGGCCCCTTCAGTCTGGCCCTACCAGCTTCTGGGCCAGTTCTCTCCTGACCATGGTGAGAATATCAGGACCTACATCATCATCCAGGTATGAGGCCTTGTTAGTCTTCTAGTTCCTGCAGTGTGTTGAGACTTTCTGTTCATCACTTGTGATGGTTAATTTTATGTGTCAGCTTGGGTGGGCCACCAGATACTTGGTCAAACATTACTCTGGGTGTTTCTTTGAGGGTATTTTTAGGTGAGATTAACATTTAAATCGGTGGACTTTGAGTAAAACAAATTGCCCTCCATAGTTGAATGGGTGGGCCTCATCCAATCAGTTGAAGGCCTGTATCCTACAACAACAACAACAACAACAACAACAACAACAAAATAGAACTCTGAGCAGGAGAGAGTTCCACAGCAGACTGCCTTTACACTCAAATTGGAATATCACTTCTCCTGGGTCTCCAGCCTGCTGGCCCCACCCTGGAGATTTTGGATTTGTCAGCCTTCATAATTGTGTGAACCAATTCCTTATAACAAATCTTTCTCTCTCCCTCTCTCTATATATATACATACACATCCTGTAGGTTCTGTTTCTCTGAAGAACACTGACTAATACACCCCTGTATATTAAGATTTGGCTCAGAGTATGTGCTCAATAAATAAAAGCAGCATTAACAAGCCTGGGGCACCCGCCAGTAGAGCCTTAGCCTCCAGGCATCCTCTTTTCTCCTGGTCTCACCACACATGTCTAGCTGGTTTGCCTGGTTTTTTGGCTTGTGCCCCTGGGTCATGCCTACTTTCCTTTGCTGGGGGACAGGCTTGACCTCCACTCAGGGCCTTGGCTGACATCTTGCATACCCTTCACCAGCCTCCCAGTCTGAGGGCCTGGTTGGTGTTGCCTGGCTACCCAGTTACTAAGCTAATTGATCTTGCCAATATCAAGAGAGCCCACCAGCCTTTTCCCTGAGGTTGTCTCCTCTTAGATCCTACTTCTCCCAGCTAGGAAAAGTATAGGCTTCCTTTTAACCCACTGGAAATCACATTGGGATTTTGGCTTAAAGCTTTACCTCCTTCTGTCATCATTTTCAAAGCCAGCCATGTCCCCAGGTAGCTTCTGGCTCTACGTGGGGCCTCTTTGGTCCTGGCTCCCTATTTTCCCTTCTAATTTCTGCCACTGCATCACAGTATGCAGACCACTGAAAGAACATATGTATGCCTAATCATAAAGAAGGAAGAACATATGTATGCCTAATCATAAAGAAGGAAGGCGACAAGGACTATAACAGAGGCTGAGACCAAGGGCTGGGGTTGTCCGGAGATGGGAGAGAGATCATGGAGACAGCTGAATTGCTCTGGGCTTTGAAACTAAGCCAGATTTCAGCAGGAGGAGCTAACATTGGAGGATGGACACAGATGTCTCAATGTGCGGCCTGAACTCAAAAGCAGTGAAGGATGCAAAAAGGCTGGACGATGAAGGGGGTGGCAGGGGGATGGGGAAAGAATGGAAGGGAGAGTGGTGGAGGGTAAGCTGGAGAGAATGGAGGAGAATCATTTTATGCAGAAATATACTCAGAATGAGCAAAGGAGGTGTTCCTTTGTCCTTTGACCATTTTCACTTCTGCAAAATAATCACAGTGAGGTACCTTGTCTGAGAGTTTATAACACAAGGATTAGAAAGCAATGTGTTTACACTTTTTTTTTTTAAGATTTTATTTATTCATTTTGACAGAGAGAGACAGCGAGAGAGGGAACACAAACAGGGGGAATGGGAGGGCGAGAAACAGGTTTCCCGCTAAGCAGAGAGCCCGACGTGGGGCTCGATCCCAGGACCCTGGGATCATGACCTGAGCCAAAGGCAGATGCTTAATGACTGAGCCATCCAGGCGCCCTGTGTTTACACTTTTTGATGGCTGTTGGGTGTAGGAGTTCTGGCCTGAGAATCTGGAGAACCAGAGTCTCATCTTGGCTGAACCACTAAAGAGTTGGAAGAGCTTTGGCGGGGAGGTCTCAGATCCCTCATCTGGGAAAGAGGGATTATGGAATGAACTGGAGAGGATCTAACATTCTTTTCAGATACGAAACTTTAAAAGTTTGACATAAATTTTGCTCTCAGGAGTAATTGCAAGAGCAGATATACATACATACATATATTTATATATACACACGCACCTACGTAAATATGTATATATGTATGTTTGTATAAGGATTTTTTAATTATAAAATTTCAAACATACACAAAAGTATGTTTACCCAATTGTTAAAATCTTACCACATTTTCTTCATCTACTCCTCTCCCTCCCCTCTCTTTTTGGTTGAATTATTTTAAAAACACTGACATCATGGCGTTTTACTTCTGCATACTTCAGTGTTTTAAAATATATGAACAGTTAAAAAAAAGAATTACAATGCCATTAATACATTAAACAAAAAGAGCTTTATGTCATCTAAAATTCAGATCATAGGGGGGCCCTGGGTGGCTCAGTCAAGTAAATGTCTTACTCTTGATTTCTGCTCAGGTCGTGATCTTAGGGTCCTGGGATAGAGCCCTACATTGGGCTCTGTGCTCAGCTTGGAGTCTGCTTGAGATCATTTCCCTCTGCCCCTCCCCCCTGTGTGCACATGCGCTCTCTCTCGCTCTATCTCTGTCAAATAAATCTTTAAAATTCAGACCATAATACAATTTTTCCAGTCATCTCAAAAATATCTATTCACTGTCATTTTGTTTCAATCAGGATCCACATGTGATATTTGGTTGTTGTCTCTTTAATCTCTTTTAAAGAATAGATATTAAATTAAATTAATTAATGTATTTATTTTATTTTTATTTCTTTATTTTCTTAAAAAATTATTTATTTAAGAGAGAGAGCACATGTGCCCGCAGGCGGAGGGACAGAGGGGGAGGCAGACAAGAAGACTCCCGATGAGCAGGGAGCCTGACCCGGGGCTCAATCCCAGGACCTTGAGATCGTGACCTGAGCCGAAATCAAGTGGACGCTTAACCGATTGAGCCACCCAGGCGCCCCTGTATTTATTTTTAAAGTTTTATTTATTTAAGTAATTTGTCTACCCAGCGTGGGGCTCAAACTCATGACCCTGAGATCAAGAGTTGAATGTGCTTCCAGCTGAGCCAGCCAGGCACCCCAAGAACAGATATTTTAAGATTTATTTATTTGAGAGAGAGAGTGTGAGTAAGCATGGGGGGGGAGGGGCAGAGAGAGAGGGAGAAGCAGACTCCCCACTGAGCATGGAGCCCAGCTTGGGACTCGATCCCACGACCCTGAGATCACGACCCGAGCCGAAACCAAGAGTAAGATGCTTAGCTGACTGTGCCACCCAGGTGCCCAAGAACAGATATTTTAAATGCGGGCAAAAAGTACTCTTTTGAGACCAGAGAGGATGGGCCTAGGCAACATTTAGGAAGACAGTGCAAATAGTATTGTGACCAGGCACCCCTCAGTTGGCTACCCACCTAAGGCAGGCAGGTACTCTTTCTCTCTCTCAGGTCCTTTTTTATGGACTCTTGGGCCATTAGGATCTATTTTCAAAGCAATATGCAGTTTTAGCTGTGGCCACATCATTAAAACCAAAGGGAGCTGAGTAGTTAAAATCTTGTGCAGTGCTTTGAAAACACATCCTCATAGTCCCCTGGTCACCTGTTTTGTGGAACAGTGATCTGAAACAGGCCCTTAGAGCTGTCTTCCTTTTATATTTAAAAAAACCTTAGTCACATTGAATGTACTCTATATTCTACTCCAGCAAATTAGTGTAGTCACTAATGTAGTTGGTCTCTTTCTTTAATTCTCCTCAGTTTCTTACTGACTTTGCTTTGGTCCCCCACTAAGGCCCATTCCTTTAGAAAAAAGGAAGTCAAGAGCCCTGGGAGCTGGTTCTGGCTCTGCCCGTGCCTGGCCAGTGTGATCTTGGGCAAGCTACATCACGTCTCAGGACTTCTGTTGCTTGTAATTAAAGGCTCTGATTCAAACAACCAGAGCATGGAATAATTGATCAGGAACCCCTTAGCAAAATCCTCAGGTGGCAGACACCGTCTCTGCTGTCTCATCCTACCCCTTTCAGTGACAGTTTTCCCGCTCTGTGGCTCCGTCTCTCAGGCCCTTTGTACTTCCCATGGTGCTCTTGGCTGTTACCTCTCTCCTTCCACCTCCTTCACAGTCCTCCTTGGAAAGGTCTTGTGCTCTGTACCCCTTTGTTCCTCTGCCTCACAGAGAGACCCTCTTTAGAGCTGGAAAAGATCTACTTGGTGAATTCAGACTCTCAGATGTAATTGGCTGTTACTAACTTAAGGTGCTCCTCCATTAAGGTTATTTTCATTTTGGTGAATGACTATATTCAGCTAATTGGTAGAGAAGTAGAATTTTAGTGGCCAGTTCCCAGCTGGCTTCTGGTTGCCCTCATATCACAACTCAAAGGTAGCTTCTTAGTTTGCCCAGGGAGGGTGGATTTGAGGGCAGCCAACGGAAAGCATCTTTGTGAGAGAATAAAACACCCACCACCAAGATTCCACAGAGGGGAGGGTACAGTGAGCTGGAAGGCTGCTGTGACCAGACCTGCCACCAGGGGTGGGAAGACGGTGGCTTGGAGGACCACATGTACCCAGAAAGTCTCTGACATGGAAAGGAGAAGGAAAGTGGGTGGAGGAGAAAGAACACGGATCTTGAGACTTGGGCTTGAATCCCACTTCAGGCATTTCCTGGCTCTGTGAACTTGGACAAGTTACTCAACCCCTATAAGCCTCAGTTTCCATGTAAAAATGGAGATGGCAGTAACACCTGTCTCCTAAGATTACTGTGGAGATAGGATTATTCTGGAGACCAAATGAGTTAATTGACATGAAAGTACCTGGTAAAAAGTAGGCCTGGGACCCAGTCTCCAGAGATTCTGGGTGGCCAGGTATTGGCATTTTTTAAAAGCTCCTCAGGAGATTTGAATGTCAGGATTTATAACAGCTGTGATAATGTATTTTAGTTCTTTTACATAATTCGGAGTGTTGCCCTGGGGTCAAGCCTAAGTGTTGGTAGGCCGTTGGTTCCTCATTTCCAAAAAGGAAATAATGCAGACCAAAGAACCTTATTAGATTCGTGGAACTGCAGGGTTGAATGGTCATCCAGTCCAATTACTCTTTGCATTTTTCTTGCCACGTGGTGTTTTTGCCAGTGTTTCTCCAATTTTAGCAGGCATCAGAATCACCTGGAGGGCTTGTTAAAACCCAGAGTGTTGAGCCTTAGCCCTGGGGTTTCTGAATCTGTGGATCTAGGGTGGGGCCTGAGAATTTTCAGTTCTAACAAGTCCCCAGGTGATGGTGATGCTCCTGGTCTGGGGACCACACTTTGAGAACCACTGATTTGGGCATTCTCGGATACTTCCAGAAACTGAGAGCTTCCTACCTCATGAGCTTACTCACCCATCTTTTGATAGTTTGTAGCACCGACACAATCTGCTGGAAAGATCTTTCTGATGTTAATCTGAAAGCTGTCTTCCTACCCCTTTGACCCATAGGTTCTTTGGTTCTTTGTCTTGCCTCTTTGACGGTAGAGTTAAAAATTATTCATCCTAGCCCTAACAGAAAGTATTTTTATTAGCTTTGGCTTGTGATTCACTGTTCTAAGGGTAAAAGAGAACCTGACTCTATTGGTACTCTGGACATATGGTAAAAACCTTAAACCATTCTAAGGGGAAACAAATCTGATCTTCTGTTCCTGGGATAACAACTTCAGTTGAACAAATGTATTTTGAGTGCCCAACATGTTTGAGGAGTGGGAGATACCCAGGTGAACAGCCACTTCTGGAGTTGCTTTGGAAGGCTGGAATGGCCACTTCCAGCTCAATGGATATAGATTTTTCTTTCTTTCTTTCTTTATTATTATTATTTTTTAATTTTTTAAAAGATTTTATTTATTTATTTAATTGACAGAGAGAGAGAGACTGCGTGAGGGGGATCACAAGTAGGGGGAGTGGGAGAGGGAGAAGCAGGCTCCCGGCCGAGCAGGGAGCCCGATGCAGGGCTTGATCCCAGGACCCCAGGATCATGACCTGAGCCGAAGGCAGTCGCTTCACCAACTGAGCCACCCAGGCACCCCTGGGTATAGATTTTTAGCGATGGACAACTCAGTGCTCCTCTGTGGTTCTATCACAGCTTTGTTGGACTTACGACCATTCTAGCAATGAAATGCATATTTTGGCACACACGCAACTTGCTCAAGAAATAAAATTTAATAGACATATATCTGAAAGTTTCTAGCACTTCAGGGAGATTTTGAGATTTATTCTAGCATACCATACAATGAGTTTTATTGGGAGCTGCAAAAATATATAATTTTAATAGGAATAGGTAAGCACAAAACCTTGACACCACTGAAAAAATACCGGCTATGCCAAAGCAACCCCCATAAAAGTTTGCAGAATGTTTCAGAAAAGAATTATTAAGGGCTGATTTTTAGTGGAGCTTCAGCTAGGGCCTAATTTTTAAGGAAACATCTATGTTTCCGAGGAAAGAGCAGATACTTGCTGCCTTTGAAGAGAGGTTGTCCTGCTGATCTTGTAGCTATGTAAGGAAAGATCACACACATTGTTTTATGCATATTTGGTGAAAAATCCTAATTAATAATTAGAGATACAACAGCCTTATTAAGTCAGACATGTTTTAAGAAAAACACTTTAAGGTGGTACTACAGTGCTCTTTTGCATTCAAAAGATGGAGATTTAAGTATTAGGCAACTGGGTGTTTTTCCTTTAGAGATGGCACTGTCCTCATTACCTGTCTTCACCGCTTTGCCCAAGGGAGTAAGGTTGATTTCTATACTGTTGATTGTAGGGTGCGAATCTTGGTTCTTCTAGGTATAGAGCTTTCTTTTTTCAGTTTTTATTTAAATTCAAGTTAGTTAACATACAGTGTAATAATAGTTTCAGGTGTTGAATTTAGTGATTCATCACTTCCATACAACACTCAGTGCTCATCACAACAAATGCCCTCCTTAATCCCCATCACCCATTTAACCCATCCCTAGGTATGGAGTTTTAAAGCACCACTCTTTTGTGACCTTAACCTCTCTCTCTGATTTTCATTGCCCATCAAAAATGGGAGAGTAAATACCTGCCCCATTGATTGTTGTGAGATATAATGGGATGTTATCTCTAACACACTCAGCATGCTCAGCCTGGTGACCAACAAATGCCTCTGTAATAGTTCATACACTTTGAGGTAAGGATCAGTGAGTAATACACCCACCCCAAGGAAAAGAATACTAGGAGGTCACTTCCCAAAGAGGAATATTACCCCGGCGCCCCATCGTCTCTTGATTGAGAGTGATAGCAGTTCTTCCCAAACTGTGTGCCCTGGATCACTGGTGTCCAGTTAGATCTTAAGAAGTCTGTTGTGTTAACTGAGGGTTGTTGCAGGGAGGTGGGTGGGGGATGGGCTAGATGGGGGATGGGCATTAAGGAGGGCACTTGGGATGAGCACTGGGTATTACATGTAAGTGATGGGTCACTAAATTCTACTCCTGAAACCGATTTTGCACTGCATGTTAACTAACTAGAATTTAAAGAAAAATTTTTGAAAAAAAAAAAAAAGAAGTCTGTTGTGTTTGTTAAAAGGGCTTATGGTCAATACATTTGGCAAATCTTGCTTAGGGCTGTGAAGAGCCCAACAGCAGTGAATCTTGTTCAGCTTTGTTTGAGGAAGCATTTTCTAAGCTTATTCCAGTGATAAGAACTTATTTTCATAACAAGACTATTAACACTCTGTGAGACACTGGAGACCCCTCAGGGCAGTTTGAGAGCTGCTGAGCGAAGGCCTTGAAATCAGTGGGAGAGACTTTGTCCTTGGTGCTTAGTGTAGTCCCAGCCATTGTAGGTATGTAAGTCAGTGTCCTGATGATTCCTGCCAAAACAGTGACTTCCTGGGGGCACGATTTGTTTGCATTGTCATCACAAGCGGGGAATCTGGCCCCGATCTTTCTCCCATAAGCCTCCATTCCTACTAGGCCACCAGGTTAAAGAACTTCAATGAACGGACTTTGGAGCAGCCAAGGTCTTGGTCTGACCAGTCCTTCTGGAGAAGTCACAGTGAGGGCTGCTTCCTGCAGCCATCCAAAGCCGAGGTGGCTGCGTTCTGTGAATCACTCCCCGAGGTCAGACCTGAGCCATGGCCAGGTGCCAGAGAACCCTGAGGAAGATGCTGCCAGTGGGGCTCTGCAGAGAACTTGTTCGCCAAAGACAGGCAGGAGACACGGAATAAAGGGTTCTGTTCTCCAGCAACAGATTTCATCATTGCGAGGTTCCCACGGACTGTGTTTCTGTTTTGTTTCTCCCTGCAGTTTCAACCCTCTTTCCCCTCAGAAAGGAATCTTTTGTGTTTGGCCTCGTCCCCGGGCTTTGGTAAACTTCCTGCCTGCACCAGCTCCTGATTCCCCTTCGTGTGCCGACTTGCTGTGGTGAGGGCACCCTCACATGTCTCCCTCCCCGGGCTCCGCACTTGGCCCACACCGGCTACACATCTTCAAATGCCTTCCCTTCAGTGCAGAAACGAGCTGTTGGCGGAGATGGGCTCTGTGACACGGAGGACTGGCTAATTGGCCGGCTGCCCTGAGTGATAATCTGGAAGTGATCAGTGGAGGAAAAAGATAACACAGCTGTGATTTTCAAGGAGACAGGTCCCGGTTTTTCTACCTGCCAACCACGTTTCCTCTGTGGAGTTTTTCTGCAAGAGCTGTAAAAGAGACCTTTTAATCTTGTTTCAAAAGCCTGGAGGCCTGCGTCTTTCCAGATCTCGGGAAGAAAGCAGGGCAGGGAAACGTGCGCTGCGGAGGAGCCCGGGGTTTATAAGGAAATGCAGTGGAGGGAGGGCAGGCAGGCCGGATGCCATTGCAATTCCGTGTCTTAGCTTTGCATGTACTTGAGAGCGCCTGGTGCACTTGGCCTCCGAGTGCTTTCACCCACACGTATGATATGATTTGGGAGTGGGGGCGGAGAGTGTTTCAGAGATTGACGGACATAAATCTGTCAGTGGGTGATTTTCAGACATCTGCCTGCAGCAATTGCAGACAAACACAGGAGTTATTGGAGCCACAGATATGCCTGACAATGCCTGGGAAAACGGAGCCAGAGGATCTCCTGGGAGACCGCTGGACCAGGGGAAAGGTTGTGTCAGTAATAAATAGTTTATCATTTAACTTTGGATTTCAAAGGACAGGAAAAAAAAAAAAAAAGAGAAGAATCCATCCGGATTGGGAGCTTGGGTATTAGGTGTTTTTATTAGGAGTCAGTGAATACTATAGAAACGCATTGATCCTGGCAGTGTCTGTGTGCATTGGGCATCTTGAGTCACGGACTGCCACCAGGCTGGCTTTAGTTTAGTGACAAGGTCTGGGGAGTCCCCAGGTTGTGGTTTCAGAGATGTGCTCAACCAGGTTATTTCAGCTTTCTTAGTACGTGACTGGCAGAGCTACTCACTGTTTTATAGTAGACGTTTCTGCTGCTTGGTACAGTACGGTGGATTCAACAGCTGTTCCTGTGGTTACATTTAAAAATACTTAAAAAAATTCTTGATTTGCAGGGTAGAATGCATGTGGTAGAAGGCAGCTGGGCGCCTGGGGCTTCTCCAAGCCTCAGTATCCTAAATCTTTAAAATGGGGATGATAGGGCGCCTGGGTGGCTCAGTTGGTTAAGCGACTGCCTTCGGCTCAGGTCATGATCCTGGAGTCCCTGGATCGAGTCCCGCATCGGGCTTCCTGCTCGGCAGGGAGTCTGCTTCGTCCTCTGACCCTATCCCCTCTCAGGTGTTCTCTCTCTCTCATTCTCTCTCTCTCAAGTAAATAAATAAAATCTTTAAAATAAAATAAAATAAAATAAAATAAAATGGGGATGATAGTACTTGTCTTGCAAAGCTGTTAGAAGAGCTGGCCTTCAGTTGGGCCAACAAGTGATATGACTTTGCCTTTCACAAAATGCCAGCTTTTCATTCTGAAGATGTCATGATTTAAGAGCCTGGCGTACTTAAGGAAACGACATCCACGTAGGAATCTGGCAGGAACAAAAGGAGACCCCGCATTTTGTAAGATCCATTCCGTTTCTTCCCTGGACAGTATTTTTCTGCTGATTATCTGCTTTCTGTTGCCTGTGTCTCTGCTTCAGTTTCTTCCTGTTGCACACTGCTAACCTGGCATCTTGCAGGAAGAGGTTGAGAAATGCTGAGTACAGGGCTCCCATCACCCTGTGTGTGGGAGTGTAACACGGAGAAATCCCTGCCAGCGTGAAACCAGAGTCGGCCCGGCCATGGCAGCCTTTGAATCCGAGACGAACTTGTAGCTGCTGTTTCCTGTGTGTCAAAGAGCAGACAGCTGGTTTCTCTCTTATTCCATCTGGGGCATCCCATAAACTTCAAATTTCAAAACACAAAACTTCAAACCACTTTGGTGGGTAAGGGGAAGAGGCATCTTCCTAAGACCTTTGACTTCCCGCATCTCTAAATTCCTGGAGCGCCGATAGCTGACGCTCTGCTGTGTGCACTCGAAGGCAGGAGAGGCCACGAAAAGCAACAGCCTTGAACTTAGACAGACAGGGTTTGAAGGCCCTCGGCACAATCCATGTTCACGTGATATGGGACACACTGGTTGATTTTCCTCTCCTCCTCCTTCATTGTCTTATTGCAGGGATTACCCTAGATGATGTGTGTCAAGTATTTTGCACAGTGCAGTGCACATTGGTAAGTCTTCTGTATATGTTTATTAATAATAACGTACAGTATGTTTTAGATTATTGTTCCATATATGTCACACTGATCTCTTTATTTCAGTTTTAAGTACTGTAGGGAGGACTGGGGCTCCTATTTCTTGAGTCCCACATGCGGTCACCATGGCATTGACTGAACACACAACATGGATGGTCATTCAACATTTGAAACATTGGTCTCTGATGATGAGGCCAAGCCAACCGTTAGCAGAGGAAGGTGGGTCCCAGAATCTGCTTAAGACTCTGTAAGCCATTTTCTAAACGTTTCAAATGCATTTCTGGAATTTGCCAGTTATACCATAACGGTGGCATTCTCTAACAAATTCTTACTATTTCTAGACAACTGTTTCCAGATAAATGAAGTTATCTAGTTTTAAAACCTGCCAAACATTCCTAGTATTTATCCCTAGGATTTTTTTTTTTTTTAGAGTTTGGAATGGTTCCAATCTACCACAGTCTATGTTTCTTTTCTATAAATTCTCTGATATTAAGCTCCTTCCCTCAGTTGAGATTACCACAGAGAGATTCAATATGATACATGAATGTTGTATTATTGATATACTCAATCTGCAATGTATTGGTTTCAAGAACAGGTGGCAGTAATGATGCCTTAGCAAACAATATGCAGATGTTCTGGAATTATCCATTCCAGTAAAAAGTGTGTTGCAAAAACGAATAGATGCTATTTGTAAGAGTATGTGAAGTTCTTTTCTAAGTTTCTTTCTTTTTTTTTTTTTTTAAGATTTTATTTATTTATTTGAGAGAGAGAGAATGAGAGACAGAGAGCATGAGAGGGAGGAGGGTCAGAGGGAGAAGCAGACTTCCTGCCAAGCAGGGAGCCCGATGCAGGACTCGATCCCGGGACTCCAGGATCATGACCTGAGCCGAAGGCAGTCGCTTAACCAACTGAGCCACCCAGGCGCCCCTTTTCTAAGTTTCAAAATATGTTTACTGCACACCTTGAGGTATTAGTGGATTAAATTGAAAATGTATTATTATTTTTTTTCTTCAAAAAATGATTAAAGCGTGCCTGAGTGGCTCAGTTGGTTAAGCGTCTGCCTTCCCTCAGGTCATGATCCCGGGGTCCTGGGATCGGGTCCCGCCTCAGGCTCTCTGCTCAGTGGGGAGCCTGCTTCTCCCTCTTCCTCTGCCTGCCACTCCCCCTGCTTGTGCTCTTTCTGTCAAATAAATAAATAAAATCTTTTAAAAAATGCATAATTAACAATACAAATATTTTCAACTTCATTGATTCTCCATAGGGCCTCACTTCCCCCCCACAATGCCTCCTTCTCAGACTTGCCTGGGGGAAGACCTGGACTGCTTGGCTTGACCCAGGGGGCAGGTTCAGGCTGGGAGAACTGAGAGGCAGGACCAGTTCCTAGTCCAGGGATTGTGCCAAAAATGCCCTGTATTTAATTGTACGGAGTTAAATACTGAACTCTTAGAAGAGGCACATGATACCATTCTAAATTCTAAGCTGCTATATTGGAGAGGGAAAAATTTCATGGTTCATGAAAATCTAATTGCTTAGGCTTTTGCAGATTGATAATATAATACCTTGAAATGATTATGTGGGGAAGAAAAATGAAAGGTGTCATATGAGTCCTCCCAAATATCATTATTCAACAGATTCCAAATCTGGACTGATATTCTTACCTGTGGCATTTCAATCAATTCAACTAAAGGAAGCTAGCTTATCTGTATGTAAGATGTGCTAATTCAATTGGTGGATTGGCACATGAGGTCATTCCTCTCCTCTTTTCTAGTTTCTTTGAGGCTGGGGGCTAGAACTTACCCTAAGACCTGGGCTCTAGCTTGGGAAGGGCAAGGAGGAGCCACAGGATAAAACCTCAGGGGAGGAGAAGGAAGAAAATGGCAATCCCTATTAGGTCTTGTATATTACCTGCTCCATGGAATGCCTGTGGATCAAAGGGCAACTGGACAACCCATTGGTGAGGCCAGAAAAGGCTGTGTGTCTTACAGATTCATCCCTGCATGTCTTATTTATTCTTCACTTGTGCCACTCATTTACATAGGATACCTTTACTCCTCTACCCAACACTGTCCTACAACTTACCAACACTGAGGGGTGAAAATACTCCAAGTTAGGGGTAAAGGTATGTTATTCTGTGATTCTCAAGATTCCTAGTGGAAGGTAAATAGCATTTTCTTTGTCACTCTCTGAACAAAGGATAAGGAAGAAGCTGGACCTTCAGGCCTTCATGAAAATGCCACTTCTAGCTGTCAGTCTGAGTGGAGTCTCCTGGGCATACATTTTTTTTAAAGATTTTATTCTAAGTAATCTGCACACCCAATGTGGGTCTTGAACTCACAACTCTGAGATCAAGAGTCACATGCTCTGCTACTGAGCCAGCCAGGTGCCCCCTGGATTTTTGAATGATGCAGATGGTAGCAGTTGAACTCTCCACTTCACCCCACCCTTCACTATTGCCCGACCCACCTTACTCAGGGATGCTTCATGATTTCCCCATCAACTGCAGGATTTGCACTGTAAGGGTAGGAATGATCACCTCTGGTGTTTGCTTCTTCATTTATTGTTTACATAGTCTGTTTCAAGCATTATCCCATGTGTTTAGAGACAGTGTTAATTGATAACCATTGTTGGGTGGCAGGGGTCTGGCAACGTAGCTGCACTTTTTAATATTTATTCTAATGGAGATAATTTCCCTTTATAAGTCTTTTTACTGCAAATTGGTTTTCTTCTTTAATATAATCTCAATGTAACACCAACCTCATGTATCCAGCATGGATGATAAATGGTGTAGATGTCTGATGAGGAAAAGATTCTCTTCTCAAAGGGGAGAAAATTCCGTAACAGGGAATCCAGGGATTTAAACAGCAGGAGAGCCTGTCCAGGGAAGCTGGTGATTGCAGAGATAAAAGCCAGAAGTTTGGAGTGAAACTTATGCAAGAACGTTGGACGTCCTTGTCAGCCTTCCCTTCCCCTCTGCTGAATTACAGCTCTGGGTCCTGCCTGAGTCCTCATGGCCTCTTTTGCATAAAGACTACGTCTTGCATAAATACCTAGTTCCAGAATTCAGGAAATACGGTGAAGATTGTTCTGTATTAAGGTTTCAGGCCAAGTGCAGGCCCATATCCTCAGACAAGGTAATTATTGGTGAGTGAATAAATTATGCTTGCCTGCGCTTGTTGTCTACTTAAGCAAAGGTAACAGTCTGAATATCAGAACTCTCACTTCACACCATCAAGTCAAGATTATTCAACACTTCCATTAGGGGTGGGTTATTAAAGCAAAAGACAATCCTTAAATTAAGCAATAAATAATTAAAGAAATGAAGTTTTATGAGTGGGAGGGCAAACATAAGTAAGCTGAATTCATATTCTGCAAGTTCTTTATAAAAATAATACCTTTCAGAATTAGTAACAAGGCAGGTACAAGTATGTATCACTGCTGTATGGTGCAGAGAGGTGGAATGGGAGAGTTGTGGAGAATTAGAGTCTCTGAAGCGAGATGACCTGGGTTTGAATCCTGGCACGGCCACTCACCACCTGGGTGACCCCAGGCCAGTTGCTTAATCTCTGGGTCTCGCGCTCGCCTCAGCTGTAAAATGGAGCAATCCTAGTACTTATCGCAAAGGATTGTTGAGGGGATTAAATAAGTTAAAATGTATAAAACGCTTGGAACACTACCTGAATTTAATATGTGGTATAAAAGTATTAACTTTTTGATAAAAGCATTCTTTTTGTCTTCCTTCTCTTTTTTCTTATCTTTTTCCTCTCCCTGTTCACTATCATCATCCTCCTCCTCCTCTTCCTCCATACTAAATGGCTGGGGCTGGCTACTTACCATTTGCAGGCACAGTGAAATTGCAGGGCCTCTAGTCCAAAAATCAGGAGTAAAACTCTTTTCTTTCATTTGTGGTCTTTCTCTCAACCTATCATGATGTTCTCTATTTGCTATCTCATGACACACCTTCTTCAAACACAAGGATATTCCTGTGGCTAGTGCAGACCCTCACAATTGCTTGGGCATCCCCCCTGTAACTTGTTGCACTGTAAGTGCTCCTCTGACTTTGACCCTCCCTGTGTTTGTGTCTAGCCTTCTGCTGGGGGTGGGGCTTGGCAGAGATCTCTGGGCCGGGGTGGAGGAGCCGGATGGTGAGATAGGGAGGTAGTGGGAGGAGGGAACATGAGCAGAGGCTCCAAACCCTGGCAGTGCTTCATTGTTTCACTGGACTTCACTTATACATTCAAAGATAAAATTACTGAGAATTTTCAAGATGTAGATCACAGTGCGTTAAAGCCCCAAGTGTGGGTCCCTTTCTGAGCATGGGCTCCTGTGTCACATGTTTGTGAAGCCAGTCCTGAAAAGTGCTGAATAGATGTGACAGTTCCTTAGCAGTCGATTAAAACCCTGTTGTTGTTGTTGTTTTTAAAGATTTGTTTGTTTCAGAGAGAGAGAGAAAGAGAAAGACAGTGCAAGCAGGGGGAGGGGCAGAGGAAGAGGAAGAGGGGAAGCCGACTTCCCGCTGAGTGTGGAGCCCCATGCAGGGCTCTTCTCCTGACTGGGAGATCATGACCTGAGCAGAAACCAAGAGTTGGACACTTAACCGACTGAGCCACCCAGATGCCCCAAAACCCTGTTTTCATTATCAAGTGACTCTGGTTTCAGATGTAGAAAATGGATTTTGTTCTCAGTTTTGGTGAGGCCAACACAAACTGGATAAATCATTTTAACTATTTGTGAAGCTCAGGGGACAAAAAATAACAGGTCTGTTTTAACCAACTAGACAATCCAAGAGATATAAAATAACTTCTACAAAGGTCTTTGTGCTTTCCTAACCCAAAGCATTAGATCAGCATTTTCCAAAGTGTTATTTGAGAAGAGGGTCCTGTAGGGAAATATTGGGTTACTGGGTAAAACAAAATGAACAGATTTTAAAAATTCAGGACTACTTACTTAATAGGACTAAATTATTTTCTGGTTATTTACCGTATGTCTTACTCTTTTCTAATTATTCATTTTAGACTTTGGAAGGAGTGGGGAAACATGGAAAAAGAGAGTCCATTCAGCAAACTGAAATATTACCAAATTTCAAAATGAATTTATCTTATAACTAAAGTTGGCCTCATAGTTCTTCAACTGTCTCACCCCACACGCGGCCCCCCCCACCATGGTCTGTTCTTTTCCTTCTATGGCTGTCATCTCCCAGGACCACATTCTTGACGCCTTCCTTCTGTCCTTTACCTCACATATTCTACTACTCATTAGAAGTTTGTTGACCTTGTTCAGTTCTCCCAACCATTGACCATCACTTTCAGTCACCCTCTCTGGTGCCCTCACTTCCCTCCATCTCTAGCTTAACTGCCATGTTTCATCATTGTGGGTATTTTAAGTTGTCTCTTAATTCTTAATTCTTGCACACTCATCCCCACTGAACTTGGCTGGCCGAGGCCCAATCCTGGTTAAAACCACAACTACCTATTCTGTGCTGGCACTTGACTGGAGAAAAAATCTGTGCTGCCTGTTCTCACTTTAAACTCTTGGTCTCAGGTCTCAAAATGGACATTCAAATAGCAGCAACCATATTTCCTTCACTTTCCTGCTCTTCAGAATTACTGCACTGTGCCTTTTTCTCCTCATCCCTTCCTTGCTCTTGTCTTGGGACCCTGTCTCAGTCTTCATTAGGAAAATAGAAGCAGCTGGGTAGTAATTCTCTTATTGTTTTTTCATCAGTTAATCTACCCATACTCCTTCCCTTCCCCCCTTACTTGATAATAAAATGTCCTTGCTCCAACCTATCAGACATATTTGTACTCTGTCTCTATCCCCTTATTTTTCAGTTCATTAACTTTTGCAACTAACACCTCTCCTGCATCACTGCTTCACAAATGTCCCTACTCTGTCTAGAGGGATACACATCTAGAGCAAAAGATGTGTTCTAATTTCTCCTGCCTAAAAGACAAAATAAAAAACAAACCTTCCTTGACTCTGCTTATCCTTCTAGCTTCCACTCCACTTTTCTGCAGACCTGAAAGACTTGCACGCAACTGCTGAATCCACTTCCTTGTCTCATGTCCTCTTCTTAACTCATTCTGGTTGGGTTTTGGTCCCCTCTACTACTGAGACAGGCACTTGTCAAGGACACCATTTCCTCCATGTTACTAAACCTAGTAGTCTCACGTGATATGACACTTCTTATTTTTGAAATCCTTTAGAAAAAATCTTGGCTTTCACGATGCCACATGTCTTGCCCCTACCTCACTAGCTATTACTTCTCCTCTGTTCTTTGCTGACTCCTCCTGCCTGCTAGATCTCTAAATGCCAGACGTTTTTGGAGAACATTCCTGAGCTCTCTCCTAATCCCAAGCAGTGTTTTTTTCCTATGGGTGATCTCATCTAACTTTAAGGTCTTCAGTATAACCTACACACCAATGACTCCCAGATCTGTGTCTCTAGCTCTGGCCTTTACTTGGAAAACTTCAGATTTTCTATACTCAACTGTTTATCTACATCATCACATGGATGTTTGATAGGAAGCTCAAATTTATCATGGCTGTTGGAGCAGAGCTGTTGATATTTCCTTACCCTCCAAATCTGCTTCTCTCCCTATCATCTCTCCTCAGTAGGCAGCTCCAGCATCCACTTAACTGCTAAAGCCAAAAACCTAGGAATTATTTGGATTTTCTCTTTACTGTTCTGTGTCATATCTATCATCAGGACCTGTCAGTGCTTCCTTCAGAATACATCCCTAATCTGCCCACTTTTGTAACCTCCAATACCATGCTCTGCTGTATTCCATCACTCTCTCTAGCCTGAACAACTGCAATAACTTCCCCATTAATGTCTTTGCCTACACTCTTGCACTATTTTGATATTTTCTCTATACAGCAGCCAGAGAAATGTTTAAAACATGTGAATCAGAGCATGCTTATAACATTCCAAAGGCTTCCTATGACACAGAATAGAATCCAGCTTCCTGTGCTGGTTATAAACTCTATCTGATCTAGACCCTGTCAACTTCTCCAGTTTTCTTCTATGACTCTCTGTGCCTGTTATGCATGCTTCAGCCACACTGGCCTTCTCTATTCTTCAGACAGGCCAACATCATCTTAACCAAGGACTCCTTGCACTAGTTGTCCACACTGCCTGGACCTCTCATGATTCTTCTCATTCAGTGGCTTCTTCTTCTTATTCATACATTGGCTTAAATGTCACCCTTGTTATTTATACCACTGTGGAATCATGAATTCCTATTTCATTCATTGTGTTATAACCAAGTACTAGCATAATTCATTTTACTGCTCAAACTGTTCCTGACTTGGCTACCAGGAGTCCCTTTGTGCTGGCTCTTGTGTCCTTTTGAGCTGTCTCTGTCATTCTTTGAGTACTTTGTTATGTTCTGGCGCACAAAGATGTTTTAGGCTCATTTTATAATTTCTTTGGAACCAGCCATTTCTTCGGGAACTTTGATTCCTATTAGTGGAGAATGGTATTTAGTAACCAAGATATGGGCTCTGGATGTGCTCATTGTTACTGGAGTGTCATTTTTTTTAGGCCTTCTTAGCAGACAGAATGAGGACATGTGCACATGCACGCACACACACACACACACATCTATCTATCCATCTATCTAAAAAGCCATGAGTTCACACTGATTCCCACAATTCCCATCTAACAACTACACACTTTATTCTAGCCAGTTCTATATTTGTAATTCTTTCTTCCGACAGTGGGAAGCCTGGCTCCCATTATCCTTGATGTATTTATTTGCTCAATCCCTCCATTGGTAGCCAGTCTCCTGGCCACGTGGACTATTTCCTTGGCTGTTGCACTACTGATTCACACAAGACCGTGCCAGTTGAAAATCCATGCTCCTAGCCCTAGTGTTGTTCCAAATTAACTACTTGTAATTTTCTGGTAGGTATTCATTCATTCTTTCATTTGTTCATCCAGCAGGTGTTTACTGAATATGTAGGCCATGTCAGGCACAATGCGGAATGCTGTGGATACATACATCAGTGGCCATGGCAGCCAGAACATCTGCCCTCATGGCTATTACCCTGTTTCATGTGTCTCTGCTCTGAACACATTTGTCTTATTAAACTTTAAAATTTGTTTAGGTGTAAGTATACCTACATATCTATGTTATGTATAATGCTTATTATAGAATTAGGGCTCAGTCATTTTTCACATGCCCCTTTGCCATCTACATGCAGGCCTAAGTTAAAGAATGTGCTAGGTAGGCAGAGGTGGATAAACATATAGACATCTTACTTGGTAGACTTTATCTGACTCTGTCTCTGGAACACAGAGTAGACATAACTGAGTAAGCAATGCTTATTTCTCTCTGGTATGTGTTAACCATACCCAAGAGTTATAAATTTTGGTTCCAAGAAATGCTTCAAATCTGTGACTCTGCATTTTGCCATGTATCTTAGAGTGAATTAATGGCCTGATTCATACGTTGTAATAAAACACAATGGGCTCTATAAAGGGAATGAAATTTAAGTACATAGCCCTAATACTCATCTACAAGTCAGCAGTATTCCTTGTACATAGTAGGTGTCTGATAAAAATTGGTGATTTGAATTAAAATTTATGTATATATAACTTAGATGCTTCTGTAATATGCGTGAAGACATTTATTAGCAGTATTTCTCCTTTGTCTCTGCCTTCCCCACTTCTCCCACAGTTAGGCATTTCTGTTGCCTTTGTAATCTAAGCCTTTGAGAGCTTTAATTTTTTTTTTCATTTTTCTGTTTACTGTAGCCACATGTCCTGCTGAAGAGTCTTGGCCAAAACTTTCTTCCAATTTTTTTTTTTTAAGATTTTATTTATTTATTTTCTTTTAGAGGCAGAGAGCGTGATTGTGAGCCTGGGGTGGGGCAGATGGAGAGGGAGAGAATCTGGAGCAGAGTCCCTGCTGAGTGCAGAGCCTGATGTGGGCTTGATCGCCTGACCCTGAGATCATGACCTGAGCCAAAACCAAGAGTCAGGTGTTCAGCCGACTGAGCCACCCAGATTCCCCCCTTCCAATTCTTAACATCTGTAAATACGAGTTTTTAGAACTTCTCTGGAATAGATTTTACACCTCCCCCGCCCCCCAAGAGAGAAAATGCTAATCACAGATATTAGCAATTGTTTATGAGGCTTGATTCGTGGCAGATAAGATGGCTTCCTAGAGACTTGATTTGAGGATAAATGAGTTACTTTATATTCCATTTCCTTTTTCAAAAAAAACAAGTCTGGTTTTGTTCAGGCTTCTTATTACATTTAGCTTCTGTTCTCATAATCCATCAAAATTACTAGCTGAAAGATCAAAAAATAAAAATAAGCATTCCTGTTTTGAAGCATACTGTTAAGTAAGTGCAACACCCCTCAAGCATGTGGGCCTATCTCCTATTTGCTTCTAGGATTTCCTGCAAACCAGATCCAGTTGTCTGCTCCACTCTTTGAACTCTGAAGAATGGATGAGGACATGCCAATCTTTCTGGATGGCAACTTTCTGTAACTGTATTCAATCTAAGCCTGGATCCTCATTTGGTTTCAGCGTCCCTTTTTAGTAAAATTCATTTTATAAACTTTATTTTCATTATATGTCATGCCTATGGTTGGCCACAAGAAAGGACCTAAAAAAACACAGAGCAATTGAGACAGGCAAAAGTTTATGACTGTGTCTACATTGTCATTTTGGTGAGGTACAGACCTTACTTTCAAATAATTTTGAATATTTTTGGCAAGAGAAAAAGCCTTCAAACAAGGGGTATGAGTGCCTAAGTGCTGTGTATTTTTGAAGTGTCATCAGGTTTCTACCTGGCTTTTCTTCTTTCCCATTAAGATGCCCTAACTGCCAAAAGGCTCTTTTTTTTTTAAATTGCTTTTAATTTTTTTTTAAAGTAATTTCTACACCCAACATGGGGCTCCAACTCATGACTTCGAGGTCAAGGGTTGTATGCTCCACTGACTGAGCCAGCCAGATGCCCCTGCCACAAGGCTCTAAAATGCTCATTCTGAATGATGGCAACAGTAAGAATCAGATTTGCTGAGCACTTACTGCCTGCACAGATTTTTTTCCAAGTTGAGATGGAGTCCATCTGAGTGTATCGCTGTATACTGCTGGTAGGTACTCTACTTTTGGGAAGCGGTTCTCAAACTTTATCAAAATTAATCACTTGGAAGAGAGTGTTTAAAAATGCAGATCCAGGGCGCCTGGGTGGCTCAGTTGGTTAAGCCACTGCCTTCGGCTCAGGTCATGATCCTGGAGTCCCAGGGTCGAGTCCCGTACCAGGCTCCCTGCTCAACAGGGAGTCTGCTTCTCCCTCTGACCCTACCCCCTCTCATGTTCTCTCTCTCTCAAATAAATAGAATATTTTTTTTTAAGATTTTATTTATTTATTTGAGACAGAGAGAATGAGCGACAGAGAGCATGAGAGGGAGGAGGGTCAGAGGGAGAAGCAGACTCCCTGCCGAGCAGGGAGCCCGATGCGGGACTCGATCCCGGGACTCCAGGATCATGACCTGAGCCGAAGGCAGTAGCTCAACCAACTGAGCCACCCAGGCGCCCAAATAAATAGAATATTAAAAAAAAAAAAAAAATAAAAATGCAGATACAGGCCACTTTCAGAGATTCAGTTTGCATGTTTAGGATGGGGCCCAGGAATTTGAATTTTTCACAAGTTCCTGGTGTAATTCAGCTGTGATGGATTGTACTTTGAAAAATTGTTTAGAGTATTGACTGGACTCTTGGCCATCACCATATCCATCTTTAAGGGGCAGATAACATTCCTGGAAAGCCATATGCAAATATATTTTTGGTGAAGCCAGTTGAATTTTGTCTGTGATTGACACTGTCCTTTCTGAGAGATATTTCTGATGTGGTGTCTGTAAACAGCACTTGAATGTAACCAGGGAAGCTCTCCTTTCAAAGGAATATCTTAGTGGTTCATTCTGCCAAGAATTCATTTCTTACGTGAATAATCTTCTAATAGATTAATATGGGTTAATATATAGGAAGATTTCTTGCAGAAAGGGAGCAACCATTCTTATATCACAGAACAATGACAATTGTTGAGTTTACTAGCTGAAATCATTTATATCCCCTTCTCCTGCATTATTTTCTCTTCTTCATTATGGTTGTGCTGCTCACGGGTCATAGGCTGGAGTCGAGGCTGTGTTTATGATTGTGTTTCCAGAAGCCTCAGTCTACAGGGAGTTCACCCTTACACTGGCCTTTCAGCTACAGAATGGGGCGACACTGTGGAGAAGAGTCTTTGAATTGGGGCCATTGCTTCTCAGGCTGGCTCTGGGCCCAAGGCTCCTGCACTCAGAAAACAAACCCAGATTCAAATTTTAAACATTCATAAAAATCAGAATGGTGATATTTTTGACCTGCTGCCAACTTATTTAACCTCCTTTCTTTCTTTCTTTCTTTTTTTTAAATCAAATTGCTAGAATATGGTGTGTGAGATTTTAAAGCCAACATCCACCCCGCCTTGGCCCCCCACCCCCACCCTCAGCCCCCGGTTGGAAAGAAGTCCCCCAGAGTGAGAAATTTTGTGTCAGCTTTTAGCCCTGAAAGGGTACAGCTCTTTGTCAATGATAAAACTGCAATGCTCCTCACATAATGAGACGATTTATGCTCTTGGCATCTTACGGGGTTAACAGGGCTGAGGGGCATAAATTCTCTTCATGTTGAGACAGGAGTAGACCTCACAACTTTGGCTGTGCCATCCCATGTGGCTCTGGTCAGAGAAGCAAAACCAAACCAAACACATTCAGTAAGAGCAGATGCTTAAGTACTTTTTAAACCGATGGCTTTGTGGAGCTGTTTTCGCTTAAGGAAGGAATAATTTGAAACACCTTGCCCACCAGTTCATTGGCTCGGGCGGCAGCTAAGCAGCTCCACGGGGCCCCTCCTGCTCGGTGTCTGCAAGGTTAGGTCCAACGAAGGGCAAGCGTGGCCCAGGCCGCCCTCACTTGGCCACAGGTTTCAGGAGACATCTGCAAATCATTGTGCAAACCCGAAAAGTACAAATTCACCACAGCTCCACTCTCCGGAGTTGAGTCTGATATTTCCTGTTTTGAAGGTTTCCTTGGTATCCCACACATCGGCTGTGAAACACCAGCTGCTCCAAGCGACTCAGATTTATCGACTCTTTGATCAATTAGCTTACCCAATTTCTGGATAATTGAGAGGAGGGTTAAACCATCCCCTTATGTAAATAGGAGCCTTAATTTTTCAAAATTCCAGTCTTTTAGCAAGTGCTATCGATAGAGCCTCCCCTTTGTTTTCCACACTTAATTTGCGTTAGCAGTGGGGTCCTTTTTCCCTTAATGTCATTGAATCATCTGGTGCTTTGCAGCGAAGCCAGAGGGGAAATACTGTCAGTGACAGATTGAAAGTAATAGTGTGCCTTATCTCCCATTCTCACTCCTTGCTAATTCATTTAATTTGTAGTATCCTTAGGGTCTTTGCAAAACAGCATAGCAGAAGTGAAGTAGCAAAAGAAGAGAAACAGCCACAGATGATGGGCTAGGTCTCCTGGTTGAAGGGCAGGTTGAAAGCAACAGTACCAGTTCGCATTAGGGTGTTGTTTTTCCTTCTTGGTAGAAATTCTGAAGTCATGGTTAGGCCTTATGTATGGTCCTAGACATTCAGGCCTGCAGTAATTGGACTTGGTTTGTCTAAAAGCCAAAGCAGCTGAACAAATACCCAACGGGGTTCATGGTGTTGTGACATTTGTGTGTCATGGACCGATGAAGCTTGACAAATATTTCTGTACTAGTCCTGACATTTGTGAAATGGAAATACTCATTTAGTCTCCGCTTGAAAACTTCCAAGGATGGGGTGCTTTCTACCTGTGGGGCATCACTCTTAGCTCTATTTGTAGAACTCCTCATTAGTGAGGCCAAATTTGTCTCCCTGAAGCTTCATCCATTTATTCAACCAATGAATTAACAGTTACTGAGCACTTTGCTTACGCATGGATGACTATGAAATGGTTTTTGGTTTTGTGGAGGCTCTGGCCTAGTACAGCCATCTTCGACCTTATTTTCATTATTATTCCCTTAAGGGGCCTTTTAAGATTTTTTTTTTCCCTAAATGCCCCCACTTCACGAAATTTTAATACCACAGATATGCTGTTTATATGCTATATGTATATCTGTGCTTTTACAATAAAAAGTAAGGTGTTGTTGTTTCATTTTTTTTTCTTTTCAAGAACCAATTTCTGCTCCTTGAGGGGATAGCACCCCTACGGAGAATTTGGTCAAGTGGGAATGACAGACACATGAGCAAATGGCTAAATCCTGACATATACACCGCAGTACCCTCTCCTCTACCCTTATGCTCTGTCTTCTTTGGTTTTCAGCCATTTGTAGTGGATTGAATGATGTCCCCACTCCCCAAGTTATGTCTACCAGGAACCTATAAATGTAACCTTGTTTGGAAAAAAGGATCTCTGCAGATGTAAAGAAGTTAAAAGATCATCCTGGGTTATTCAGATGGGCCCTAAATCAGATGACAGGTGTCCTTCTATGGGAAAGGTCAGGGGGATTTGATACCGACACAGAGGAGAAGGCCATGTGAGACAGAGACAGAGACAGAGACAGAGATTTCTGTGATGTGGCCGGAAGCCAAGGAATAACAGCAGCCACCAGAAGCTGGATAGGATCCTCCCCGAGAGCCTCCGGAAGGAGTGTGGTCTGGATGAAATCTCGTGTTCAGGCTTCTGGCCTTGAGAACTGTGAGGGAGTAAATTTCTGTTATTTGAAGCCCCCCAATTTGCTATGACAGCCACAGGAAACTAATACCCCATCTCTTCTCTACCCTCCTATGGTCTCCTAAAGGCACGGTGTCTTGCTCATCTGTGTATTCCTAGTGTGAAGCCTGGTGAGTGACATACAGCAGGTGCTCAGTTTACGTCCGCACTGGAGGAGCCGTGAGTGAGAAGTGTCCCTGTTTCTGGCCTCCTCTGCTAGACGGACTCACCCGACGGCTGTGACCTTGTACACTTCCCCTTCTCTCGGCTCTCCCAGCAGCCTTCTCCTGTGCCGGACAAACAGTCCATAGCTTCTATTTTCATGTTTAGAAACATGCATCCTAAAAGTGTAAAAGCGTTAGAAAATAGAGACAAGCGTACCTTTATATAAACTGGTAAATATTACATAGGCTCTTCTGTGACTTGCTTTCTTCCCCCCCCCCCAATTAAAAAACATGCCATGGGCATCTCTCCTTGTCAATAAAAGTAGCTGTGCATCATTGTTTTAATAGCTACCTGGTTTCCATTGTGTGGATTATCATTTAACTGATCTATTGATGGATGCTGATGTCCCTTTTAAAACGGAATGGCCATTTCAACATAAGGTCCTGTAAATCCAGCCACACCAATCTAGTGGAGCTATTATTGCTTCTGACTTGAACACCCCACGTATGTTAATGTGGCACATGACTTCATTAGCTTTGTGAAATTGTTGCTACCTTCTTTTGATGGCAGACAGCTATCTTCTTTTGACCCTGCGATAACTGAAACTTGTTCTTTTAACCTGGATAGTTATTAAGTGGGGTGCTTCTTCAGACTTGTGTCTGAGCAACTGATGACATACGTTTTAAAATAATTCATGTGGGATTTTTACACAACCATAGTGATAGCTTAGGTACAGTCTTGTTTTTGCTTTTAAATGGAACTCTATATTATAAACGTTTTTTTCTTACACTATTGATTTTTTTCTGGTTAAAGCTTTAAGATTTTACATTTACCCCTGTTTAATCTTGGGGAAAATGGATTTTGTCCTCTCTTTTCAATGCACCGAGATAATTTTGGAACTCTGCTTTGTGCTTTATCATACCAGTCATTTACACCAAATAAGTAGGTATTTTATTTTTTCTTCTATGTTAAGGATTGCAGTGTTGACTAGTGCAAGGTGAGAAATGAAACTCTCTCACCTCAAAATGCTTCCCTCCTGGGTGATATTAAACTCCTAATGGATAACTTGTCTTCCATTATTACCTCCAATACCACGTCTTTATCAGATTTTACTGGTTTTTGTCTTGGCGCATTCAGGACAGGAGTTGCACCTTGCTTTGTGTGGAATTCCCCATCACACTTGGTACAGTGCCTGATGTGCACCCTAAGAGGTCCCCAAGAAGGGTTTGTTTTAAATTGAGTTGTCCCCAAGAATATAATAACTTGTATATGGTGGATCCTCATAACCTCTTAGCCACCAGCACTTTTTCGTGCCCTTGCTCATTAATCATCTGTTCAACAATCCATTCTGGAATTCACAAGGGATCGGTGCCAAGTTCACTGGATTATATCCACCTTTACCCCCTTCTTGAAAGTCAGGAGCTGGGAAAGCTGTATGCCGGGGGTGGGGCTTCACATTGGTGTTGATGGACAGGTATGATTTGAGTTGAGGGAAGGGAAGGAGAGGACATTTGGAAACCAGAGTCTCTTCAGAGTAAATGTGGTTGGAAGACAGAATTGTTCACAGACACAGACAATAGTTTTGTGTTGGTGAATCTTGGTTAAAGGAGCACCAGGACAACCTTGAAAAAGGAATACGGTGTCGGAAGCAGAGAAATGACCTGTGCCCCAGGGGCATATAGGTGGAGAATGGCAGAGGAAGACGGGCCATTCTTGCTTCCTACACCACATTCTTCTTTCCAGGTTGTCCTGGTGTTTGCTTCACTGAGATTTCACAAATTCCACAGTCTTTAAAAGTAAAACCTCAAGTGTGTAAAAATAGATTTATTATCACCACTCTGGTCTTCTATTTTCTGCTTAGATGTGGCTGTGGTACCCAGCCTCAGTGTGGGAGGATGGGTGCGGGTGAGTAGGAAGACCAGAGTGGTGCAGAAACCCCTTTTTGTCATGGCTAAGAAAGTAACTATGTAAGCTACAAACCTCATTGATGCAGACTAATTAGTAGTGATGTAAGTAGAAATGTACAGTCTGAATTCCCGAATACTTAGGAAAAGAAAGGAGATTTGTAGGTCTTCAGGAACTCAGTTAACAAGGCCTTTGCATCTCCCAGTGTTCCTTTGACCACAGCATTGCGGTTGCTGAGTTAAAATGGCAAGCATCACAAAATTTGAGGTTTACTGAGTTTGAAAGTTCTATAAAGTTATAAGGGCCAAAAAAGAGCTTTTTATTACTGTCAATGTCACCTCATCTGGATCTGCAATTCCTCCCTCTGGCCTCTGAGGCCTGGAAAGTCAGAGGTTATAGGAGGAACAAAACAGGATCTGAATTTCAGTTGTCACTGTTGAGATCCCACTGAGCTACCTGTTTCACTTACTGCGTAAGAGAGTTTGCTGGGATGGGGGCCAAGGGACAGTGGGTGGAGGTAGGCTTGGTCCCAGTGTACCCTTAGGGCAGGGTGAGCCCTTTGCGCAGGGAGGTGCTGGGGGGCATCCTGTTTGTTGCAGAGGCTCGGCCTGGTGGGTAGACCAGGTGCACTGTTCAGGAGGGCATGAAGTAGCAATATCTGGTCTTGGCCTGGCAGATGCTTAGTATGGGGCCAGCAGGGATGTGAAGGGACAGCCTGCTGGGAAGTGCTGACCCTCAGCTGTCAGCCAGGGTCTTGTGCAGCAGTGGTCGGCAGGAGACAGACCATCTCAGCATGGTGCCACAACTTCAGGGCTGGGGATGGAACAGGAGGGCATGGAGTAAGGTGGGGTCTTTGTTCAAGCTCAGCATCCAGATCCAGATACCACATTACCAGAAAAGGGACAGTGTAACAATGGGTAGAAGTCACAGGTTGGGCTCCCCAGCAAGTAGGTTCTGAGATGCAAATAGGAGATTTATATGGGAATGCTCTTGGGATTGACATCTGCAGAAGGAAGAGATGGCAAGTGGGATTGAGCAGAGAGAGAAGTTTGCTGAGGTGCCACCCCAGCAAAGGACTTATCTCACCCCATTGGGAACTTGAGAGAACCCTTCAAAATTGTGCTGAGTTGGAGGGGGAGGCATGTGTGTGTGTGTGTATGTTGGGAGGGGTCAGGCCTTTATACCCACCCTCCCGCACTAAGTAGTCATTGGATCAGGCTGCATTGAAAGAAGGCGTGACTTTGGGTCAGACATTTTTCTTTAAGGGAAGCAATTCTCAAAGATGGCTAACAGCTGAGGGCCATCTTCTGGCTGTGCTCACAGCTGCTGGGGGAATAAGTCCTTTCTTCCTGAAAGGGGATCTGGGGAGCACATCACAACATTCACCACAGTGTTATGACCTGGGGAACATGAGTGCCCATGGCCATAAATGATAGGGCTGGGACATTAGAACTTTGATCAAAATAAAAGGCAAGACATGATATATTAAATCCCACTGGATTGACCTTGATGGGAGGGGAGGCCAGAGTGAGGGAGAGAGTAGGAAAGACTATTTTGCATACTTCTCTCTGAACCCAATTGCTTTGGACCCTGGGTGGGAAGGGGTTGTGGGGGGCCCAATGGTAGCTAAGTCTAGGTTAGGGCATCAGTGAATCTGGCTATGAGAAGCTGAGGAAAACAGAGATAAGGAAATAAAAAGACCTCTATGGTTACCTGTGGGACGTTTCTCCCTGTTCATTCTAGCAAATCCTATACATCCTGACCCTAAAGCTTATAATGCCTTAAAAATGCTCAGTCAGATCTACTCATCATGTGCAAACATGCAATATTAATTTTAAGAAGTATTTGTCAAGACGTTGATGCAATTTTGTTCCTTAGGCCTAAATTAATATTCTTTTATTGTGAGATTTCCAGGGTGCTGTTCCAGCCATGTTGTGTTTTAAGACCAGGGCAGGAGATTTTTTTTTTTTTAATTCATTAATTTATTTTTAGAGAGAGTTATCTCCTCTCCACACAGCTCGAAGTGGTCTTTGATTTAATCCCACTTGGAGGACAGGAAGGAGGGAAAAATTGTTTTGCCTGAGTCCAAGAATAGAAAACTCTTATACCAAAAAAACCTTTCCCCTTATAAAATGAAGTGAGTAAGCAGTGGGGAACTCATCATATTAGAGCATGTTTCGATGTCAGCATTTAATGTGTCACAACATTTGGCTCATCTTGGTAAATTGTGAGATTTTTCCAATTCCTGAAGTATTGTTAAACAGCTGTTGTTTCTTTTCTAAATAACATTAACTCTGGCCCTGTCCCCAACCCGGACCGTCTCTCTCGGTTTCGATCGTGTGACTTTTTGATGCAGTGGCATCCATTTCGTCCGAGATTCCTTTCACTGACTGTGGATGTCCACTTCTCATGGCGGGGGAGGGGGGTGTGATCCACATGCAATTCGTCAGGAGTCTGCTCTTCACGAACAGGCTCGGCTGTAGCAGCATATGGACAACAGACTTTCAAAACAGTGTTATTTCATAATTGCACTGACTCTGTCCAAGAAGAGAGAACACATTCCCATTCCCTGTAATTCAAATCATTTGTTCGAGGAACCCTGCATCCTGAGCTTGGGGAGGACCAGTGTCCTTGAGATATTCTTGTGTTCCAGACCTGCCACGTTCACCTGGTTTGAGCATCTCATTCTCGCCTTGGTGCTCTGCGTGGGGAATGTAGGAAGAGAGCCTTTTCAGGTGGGGGGGGGGGGCGATGAGATGCTGCCCTGGGCTGGGCACGGGCTGTGTCCGCGTGCTCAGATTCCTGCGTTATTCATCCGGACACTCCCACTGGTCACTCCAGAGGCTTGGGGTGCCTCGGATCACCGCTTATTTACTTGGCTTCTTAGTGCGCATGGGTGGAAGCAGGGCATGGCAGGAGACAGTGTGACTCAGGGAGGAAAGTGAGGGCTTCGGAGCCCAAGAGAACTAGATCTGCAACTCACTCCTGGCACATTGCTAGCCTTAAGCCAGTCACTTAACCTCTCTGAACGTCAGCTTCCTTGTTTATAGCATGATCATGCACGAGCATATGCAAGCACATGCACACACTCTCGTCCTGCATGGTTGTGGGCAGAATTAGAGCCAATGCATCTAAAATGCTCAGCATACGACCTGGTCCACAGTAGACACTCAATACATGGAAGTTATTATTATTGTTAGCTATTACTTAATAAAGGCTACAGAAAAGGTTTTTCTGTAGAATCCAAATCCCCATATGCTTATCTTATGCCCAATCTGGCAGCAAAAATGGCTTGCTGACAGCATCCATCTTTCCATTCACAAGTCACAGGAAATATATGGCCTTTTTCGTAATGGGTTCCCAAAGGTCTGCTGGGTTTCCTGGCAACGAGACAGCAATTCAGGCTGGTCCAGGTACAGAACAAAGTTGTGCCAATAGCCACATTCCATGCGCAGAACGCTCTCCAACTGGGCCATACATGTGGTGGCTGTGTGTGCCAGCCTCCCGGGCCTGGCTGACCAGGCGGCTGCATAAATTGCTTCGAACATGAGGTTATTTATGGCATAACCAATCTTGACTTTGGCCTAGCTCTTGCTCTTGTTTCTTAAATGATAGTATTAGTGCTGGAGAGAGACATGTGATGTAGGAAACTGAATTCCACAGACAAACGTTGCCAGGTGCAGGCTTACCAACGCAGTGGCATGGGACCTTGTCAGTTTATTTATTTTTTTATTTTTATTTTTTTTAAAGATTTTATTTATTTATTTGAGAGAGAGAATGAGAGAGAGCATGAGAGGGAAGAGGGTCAGAAGGAGAAGCAGACTCCCCGCTGAGCAGGGAGCCCGATGCGGAACTCGATCCAGGGACTCCAGGATCATGACCTGAGCTGAAGGCAGTCGCTTAACCAACTGAGCCACCCAGGTGCCCGGGACCTTGTCAGTTTATTGTCAGCCTCATAATTCCAGGCTCTGGGTGGCAATAGCTGCCCTAAGTGAAGACAGTCCACAGAGAACAGCAGTTTGATTTTTCAGTAATTTTCAATTTGTGAAAGCTCTCAGCAGAGTATTCTGACAATGGTTATAACCTTACAGGTAAAGTTAAAAGAAAATGCATATGAAAGAATTATTTCCAATTTTTGCTTCTTTGCCCTTCATCTGGAGGAGCTTAAATAGAGGGAACGGGCTTTTATTCTTAGCTTTCCCTAATTTTCAAGTCAAATAACAACATACTGGAACCACATTAAAATGTAATGGGTTTTGCAGGTTTTTTTCTGATCCAAATTCTCCCCATCCTAATCAATCCAGTGTCCTTTTGTGGTGGGAAAAGGGAAGAGGGGTGTAAGCTTTGGCATTGACTTTAGGAGAAAGGGCCAGTAGGAGAGGTGTGAACTTTTATAATTTTGCTTTTGCTCCAAGTTCTTATACTCTATGAACCAACTGAGAAAGGAGGTCCACAATGGGCCCAGTGGGACTTAAATATTTTTTTTTAAGCCATGTCCGTGTGAATGGTCCTCTGCTTAATCAGGGACCTTAGTTCCAGTGATGGAGGGATGCCAGGAGATGAGGTATGACTTGGGGTTGTGACCATGTCCCTTTTTATTTTGATACCTGTGTTTGTACCCTCTTCAGTCATTCATTCAATCAAGGGAATATTTATTCCTTTCCACTGTGTGATTTATACTGTGCCAAACACTAGAGAAATAGCTTTGAATTTTATTTCCTTTGTGGCAGCTTTGGGGAAAGGGTACTATGATGTCCACCAAAAACTCATCAATTCTTATTTTATTTGTAGGTGAATTAATGAGATTACTGATGTCTCTTCTGTTCAAGGTCTTTTAAGTAATAGACTGGGTGTCATACAGAGGCAGTTAGAAAGGAGAGTTAACACGTTAAATTTCCACTATGGATACAGGCATTCAACCATCGATAGTGAGACACAGGACCAGGTGCTGACTTTCAGAGTCACAAAGGGAAAAGTTAAGGAGTGTCTTAAGGAAATATATCTATATTCATATGTATATCTATATCTATTTAAAGGTAGTTCATTGTTTCTCATCTGACCCCCCTCCAGACTGTTCCATTTCATGGTATCTCTGAGATGGGGGAGAGTGGCCACTTGTGGAGGGTAACCTGTGTGGGTAGTGGCAGTTTTTTTTTTTTTTTTAAAGATTTTATTTATTTATTTGACAGAGAGACAGCGAGAGGGGGAACACAAGCAGGGGGAGCGGGAGAGGGAGAAGCAGGCTTCCCATGGAGCAGGGAGCCCGATGCCGGGCTCGATCCCAGGACCCTGGGACCATGACCTGAGCCAAAGGCAGAGGCTCAACTACTGAGCCACCCAGGTGCCCCAGGGGCAGTGTTATTACTTGCTGCTGAGCACATGTAGCTTCTCTTGTTTACAGTCCTTCAGATTTCCTTTGAGACAGCTCCCTTCCTCCATTTTTATCATGTGGTGTGGGTACAATTTAACTCCCTTAAAATTTCATGGGAGAGTCATAATTGGCTTAAGCCAATACTATTATCTGTTTCCTTTGGCTACATTTTGGTTCAGGGAGAGGCCATTAATCCAGTAATATTTACTGAGATAGAAGAAAACCTTTGCTAGGGTTTCTGGAAAAGAGAGGGTTTGTGTGTGTGTTTCTCTGTCTTCCATGGAATTTACTAGATTGCATGGGGTGAAGACCTAAGAGTGGAGACAGACATTTATTTTGTGATCCCAGAGAAAATTCTCAGCTTCAGGGTTGAGATGGGGAGAAGAGGGCATGGTGGTGGAGCTTGAGGATAAAGCCAAACTACAGAAGGAAGAGCAGAGGTACGGAGAGAAGCCAGGTCATTGGGGATACTGTTTGGGCTGCTAGATCAAACTTTACCTGAAGTCAGCCATGTATCCAGACTTTCCAGTCATGTGAACCAGTACATTCCTCTTTTTCACTTGAATCAATTTGAGTTGGGTTTTGTGTCATTTATGACATAAAGAATCCCAGTGGGTACCATGGATTTTGAGCTCTTCCTACATTTCCATCAGGTAACTTTATGTATGGAGAGAAGTTAAATTCATTCCAAAGGCACTCATAAATGTAATCCAATGGTGGATTATATACATCCCTGCTCAAACAAATTAAGAGCTAACTGTGATAAGTGGTTGGAGTGGCAGGGAGATGTGGGAACTGAATCTATGCATGAATGCAAAAGGCATTTGAGATTTTTTGGAATAATAGATGATTTTCTGGGATAGCTTCCACTCTCCTGAATATTTTCACAAAACACGTCTCCGAGAAGAACACTCCTAGGACCATACAGTTACTAATGTTAGGTTTTCCAGCGTGCTCCGTGTTTTTTTTTTTTTCCACTCAGAAGGGTTATTTCCTATTCAGGACACACATCCAGTGGTTGCAGGGCCACACTGCTGGAGTGCATGAAAGAGCAAGAAAGATGTTTGTGAAGGAGCCAGGAAAAAGGCAGGTTGCCTGCGCCAAAGTGGAGTGTCTTTTATGTTCTTTGATAACTGTGAGAGTTCCCTTTCCTATTCCTTTCTCCTCATCTATTAATGAGCATGAACTACATCCTGGCCTTTAATCATTGATATCATTTCATATACACTTTTTCATTATCCTCATCTCTCTTTTGCTCCTCTGAACATCTGCTTCCCAGATCCACTCTTTAGAATGGAGTGTATACATGGCAGCTCTCCCCATCTCTAAGCCACGGAGCTAAATTTCCTATGCACCTTCAAGCATTAAATTGAAAATTAAGCTAAACGTACCATGTTTTGTTATAATTGCAGTTTAGAAAAAAAAATCCTTGTTAATTGGGTATCCAGGAAAGTTATGTGGTCCATATGCTATGGAGGAATTTATAGTCCACAGTAATAAAGTTTGGTAATAAAAGGATAGTGATGAGTGAAAAGGACAAATGTAAATTAACATCCCCCAAATAAATCAAAGTTTAGAAAACTGGGCCATTTATGGCAACCACATGCAACTAGTTATGATTACATTTTAAAGTGTCTGATTTTAGTTTCTTTAAAAAAAACCCAAATAGGCATGATGTGAAGCTTAATATTCTGGTATCATTTGATAGTCCTAAGAGCTGCTGAGACTGCCAGATTATAATCAGAGATCGTTCAAATTATTCTTTGTAGAGTCTTTGGCATGGGTCTGAATGATGATGGAAATTAGTGAGTTTAAACTCACTAAAGGGTCCATTCCTTCGAGGAATTTGCCCTCTACAACTATCTCCATTGGCCTGAGCTGCATTGGGAACAATTGCTCTTCATTGACCAGAAGAGTCTCCTGGTTGATACTGATGATTGACATTGTGTTCCAAAGGCTTTCTCTGGGCCAGGTCCAGCACTGAGCTCTTTGTATTTATTATTGCTTTTCATCCTCGCAGTCTTCAGGGGGAATGTATTATCTAAGATTTTTTTCAGTTGTATGTATAGAAAATACCAACTAGAAATGACTTAAGCGATAAATGAATTGTCTCTAGGAATAAAAGATCTGAAGTCAGGACAGCTTCAAGATGGGTAAATTTGTCACTTGGCACTGTTAGGAACCTGGATTCTGTCTTTTTGCTTGGCTGTTGGACTTTGTCTTTGGGTTGGCTCCCTTCGGGGTCCCAAGATGACTGCCACAATTTCGGGGGTTGCATTCTCTGTGTCAGCCCCCTGAAGAAGTAGAGGGAACTCATTTTTCCTTGCTTCTCATTTTATTTAGAGCCAGATTCTTCTGTCTTTTGTAGAAGACTATCAGTAGGTGGGGAATAGATGTTGAGTAGGGAACCAATCACATCTACTATAGGTAGATGCTATCTTTATCCCCATTTTACAGATTTTAGAGATAAGGAAACTGAAACTAAGAAAGGTTGAATAATATACCCCAGCATCTCTCTGCTAATAAGTGGTGAGGCTAGGGTTTGAACTGAGACAGTTTGTCTTTATAGTAGATGTTCTTATCTACTGCACTAAACTGCTTGGCCATTTAATTAGTTAGGGACTAACTCTGAATAGGGACTTGGAGTCAGTTTAGATGAAAGAAATACATAAAAATTGTTTTTTATTTTTCTCATCTTCATTCTTTCCTTTAGAAGTGCTTTTTTTTTTTCCTCCCCAGGGTCCTGTCCTGGATCCCACACGCTGATAGGGAAGTACAGAATTCCAGGAGAGTCCATGGGAGAGGCAGTGAACTTGGCCTGAGAATGAGGGGTAGCTTCCCAGAGGAAGTGAGTTATATTACCTCTACTGAGATCTGAAGAACAAGAAAGATAAGTTATATAAAATAAATAAGTCATGGGGATGTAATGCACAGCATGGTGACTATAGTTAATAATACTGTATTGTATATTTAAAAGTTGCTAAGAGTAGATTTTTTTTTTAAAGATTTTATTTATTTATTCATGAGAGACAGAGAGACAGAGGCAGAGGGAGAAGCAGGCTCCCCACGGAGCAGGGAGCCCGATGCGGGACTCGATCCCAGGACCCTGGGATCATGACCTGAGCCGAAGGCAGACGCTTAACCGACTGAGCCACCCAGGTGTCCCAAGAGAGTAGATTTTAAAAGTTCTCATCACAAGACAAAAAACTGTGTAAATGTGTGGTGGTGGATGTTTGCTAGGCTTAATGTGGAGATCATTTCACAATCTATACACATATCAAACCGTTAGGTTGTGCACCTGAAACTAATATAATGTTAAATGTCAATTATATCTCAATTGAAAAGAAAAAGAAAAATTATTATATCTCAGTTGAAAAGAAAAAGATTAGCCAGGTGGAAAAGTGTGTATATGTGTGTGTGTGTGTGTGTGTGTGTGTGTGTGTGTAGGATAAAGTGTTTCAAGTAGAGGAAGGACCATAAAAAATGGGAGAATGGGGTGCAATTGGAAAACTGAAAGTAGTTCAGAATAATCTGGATCAAGTACAAAGGGTGGTGTAGTTGAGAGAGAAGGTTCTAGAGGTAAAAAGAAGTGAACCATTAAAGACAATTAAGCACATTAAGGAGTTTGAACTATATCCTTCAATCAGTGGGGAGTGATTAAGACATTTTGGGAGAAAAAGGACTTGATCAGAATAAAATTTTATTTTTATTTATTTATTTTTTAAATATTTTCTTTATTTATTTGAGAGAGAGAGAGAAAGCAGGAGAGGGGGGAGGGTCAGAGGGAGAACCAGACTCCCCGCTGAGCAGGGAGCCCGACATGGGACTCGATCCCAGGACCCCGAGATCATGACTAAGCCCAAGGGAGACCTTAACAGACTGAGCCACCCAGGTGCCCCCAGAATAAAATTTTAGCAAGATCTTTTTGACTGTAGGGTAGAGAGTGGATACCTATAGTATTTAAGGTTGTGCTTATAAGTTCAAATGAAGTGGAGAAGAAAGGCCACTATCTGGGTGTTCAGGAGTTCCCCTCGGGGCCTTATCTGGGGCCTCCCTTTGGCTGACTTCGCTGATTCATCAGCCATTTCCAGTTCTTTTCTCCTTTGTCCATCTCCCACTTCTCAGACTGAAAAAATCCAGGTAGTTGCTTTCTCAACTGTTCACATCAGGATGGTCATGTAAACCAGTTTGGCTCTGGGTTTCTGGGAAAGAATTTAACTTTTTTTTTAGTTTTATTTATTTAAGTAATCTCTACACCCCAGGTGAGTCTCGAACTCATGACCCCAAGATCAAGAGTTGCACGTTCTACCGACTGAGCCAGCCAGGTACCACTTAACTTCTTGATAATAGGAGAGATGTAGTGAGCCATCTTTGACTCTGAAGTGACATACATACTTAAACCTGTTTCAGATACAATGAGTCATTTTCTACTCCTTGACAAAGTGAAAAGGCAATTGGCTGGAGGATGGAAGGGGTCTGCATCCCGGGTGACATCCCAAATTCTCCAAACCAGTGGTAACTAGCTACCTTCAGATGTTTTGTTCAGCAAGCAGTAAATGTGCCTCTTATGGTTTAAGTTGGAATGGGTTTAGTGTTGGTGACCTCTTCTGTTACTCACAATAGAAAGCATCCCTACGAAAGTGGCATGCATTCATCCAATACAAGAAATGTTCAATTCTCAATTTCATTTTGACTGAATCCTTCAAGCAAGAGAAGAAGTTCCTGTAGTGCGCTTATCATACCGGCAGGTTGGAGGGCAGAGCTCTGTGGAGCTTCTACTCCATTTAGGATAAAATGCGCATGTGCAGTGCAGTACCTACTCTGTCCAGCAGAGAAGGCCTGGTGAATTCCTTCAGCTGCTCCTTTTCTCCCTGTCCACTCTTGACATGACATTGGAATGAAGTCCATTTGGCCTGTGACTGGATCTGAGGCACCAAAAGTAGTAGTAGGGAGCATCACGACAATGTTTTTAAAAAGGACCTTGAAGTTGTGATAAGGCTTCACGTTTGAAGAAAAATACTATTTACAGCATGGTTTTCCTTAAAGCAATTTGTGTTAATAGAAAAGTGTCCTAAAGAAAAATTAAACGCAGCAGTGGGGCATGTTATATTTTTCTCAAACAGACACGGCATTTTTATTGGAATTCTAATGAAATATATACCCATAGAAATGCTCTCCCCACCTCCTGCCCCCACCACTTCAACATGGCCGACGGTAGTCACATGTATAGACTATCCAAGCCAACATCCACTGATTAACGTGTCATCTGAGGTCTGCCGTCACCTGACGGGATAAAGCTAATCCGAATCGACTGCATGCCACGTTTTTATGACACGGAGCTATTGAAAAGTACAGGAATAATTAACTGGAAATGTAATAGAGGAAGCTCTTTCTGAGCTTGGGCTGTCACAGAGTATAACACCTGATATGGCTTCCCCGAGCACCAGGCCAACTGCAGTAACACTTTTTATGTCACTTTCTGAAGAAACCAGTGACTCAAGTCGTCCATCAGTGCAATTCGTTCTGAAGAGAGCATGACAGCTGTGGCAGGTACAAAACAGAGGTGCCTTGTTCCACTGAGTGACACTAATTATAGGTAAGGGCTTTGTAAACACGCCTCTCTGTTTGAGGGAAGTGAACAACATACAGTAAAGCACCAGCATAACCAAAGTGACGTCTATAAATAAATAGAAAATAACGGCACTTTTCTAATTGAATGCAGATAGGTAAATAAATCAGGGGGCACTTAAACCTGTTTCAGATACAATGAGTCATTTTCTACTCCTTGACAAAGTGAAAAGGCAATTGGCTGTTGGAGTTTACCCAGATGTGGCAAGCTAGAAAGAAGGCTTTCCACCTATATGGCTGCTATCTCAATGAAAAGTGTGTATATATTCTAACACACACATGTGTGGGCACACATGGGTTTGTGTGCAAGGCACTCTCAACTTAGAGGTTTTATTTTACGACATCATTTTAGGCAGTAGTTTGGCACTCTGGCATTTAACTAGAGAAGAAGTTAAACATGTTGACTTCTTACCCAGGCTGGCCCACCAAGTGTGAGCTGAGCTAGAGCACAGATAGACCCATGGGCAATCAACAGGCTCTCGAGGTTAACCTAAGAACCTACTCTCACCTGTTGTACTGGTAAGGCTTGCATTCAGCTGTAAGTGAGGGAACACCCAAAATAACAGCTTCGACAACAGTACAAGTAGTTGGTTCAGGGAAGCTCTGATGCTCAGGGGGTCAGGAGGCAGGCTCTCTCTATTGTGCTCTTCACCTTGGACAGTCCACACCCCAGGCTCACCACAGTGAGTGCCGTGTTTCAGTGATAGGATGGGGCAGACATGACAAGGGCCCACCTGCTCTGCTGCAGGTTCCTGCAAGCTGACACATGACACTTCTCGTTGGCCAGAGCTAAGTCACGTGGCCCTAGCTCGCTGCAAGGGGGTTGATGATGGGTCTCTATTCCTGGAGGTAAAGAATATCGTTCCTGCAGAGAGAGGGAGCATGGATACTGAGAGGACTACTACAAAGCTCTTCATACGGTTCCTGTTGAGGAAGAGAACTGTTTTGCAGCATGTAATAAGACAAAATCCCCCTCTGGCCCTGGACCATTCCCATTCCTCATTCTTCTTTCCCTAAATCCCTCACTAAAACCACAGAAAGAGATACTTGATGTAGGCCAAGAAGCAAATCCTAAATGGAAGAATATTTCTTACTCTCCAGGGAGGGTTCTTTCTTCTCAAATCTCGCTGCTGATGTCCAAATTCCACAGCACATCTTTCTTCAGCATGAGTCTAGATTCTTGTTCGAAAGCGACTTCTTCTAGAAATCACTTTCAAATGTCTCTCTGTTTTTTTTTTTCCACTTTAATTTGAATGTGTTTCTGAGTTTCCAGCTTTTCTTGAGAGCAGAAGTCTTTACAGTGAGGTTGGGACTGCCCATCTAATTTGTTGGAGATGAAAGAAAGTATAGTAAATTAGGTATTTCAGTATTTGTAGGGAATTACTTAGGATTTTGCTGTTTGTAGCCATTGGCTAAGAATTCTGTTAACCTGGATTTAAAAAAAACTGCTGTCCCCCACCTCCTTGGGGTCTTTTTTTTCAATCTAAGCCATTAAAAAAATAAAGAAAAAAATATTACCCCATATACTTCTTCTCATTAACTGCTAAGTCTTTACCTCTCTAGTTCAGAGATGTCATGACTTCATGTGCACGAATGTATATCAGTTAGAAAATGCTCTTGGAGGGCATGGGGTGTATGTACTGGAATTATTCTGTGTAGGAAAAGAACTAAGTAAATTAGAGCTTTGTGTCAGGAGCTCATTGTGGACACAATTGCTTGGAATAGCATTTAGTGCCACTCTCTCCGAATCAGAGCTTCCACTGAAGAATTCTTGGAAGTGGTTGTGGCTTCTGGAAGGAAGGAAAGATCCCTAAAGGTAAAGGCGAGGGCACCTGGGGGAGTTGTGAGCTGAGCAGGGTGGGGGAGCAGAATTTACGCTCCCATCACTGCATTCCCTATGTGCTAATTGATAGCAGAGGGCAAAGACAGGGCAGAGGGAAGAGCCAGGGTGTTTGGGTTTGATAGTGAAGGAGCTCATAGCCTTTATTGAGCACCTGTGTATGTCATGCATTCTCGTAGATGTCTTGTATACATTTAGTCCTCACAATAGCCCTGGGCAACAAGCACAGTTGTCCAGTCTTAGAGATGAAGACACTGAGACCTGAGGAAATGAAAGCCTGAAAGTCAGAGCTGGGGCTTGAGTACCGTCTGTGGACTTCACAGACTGTCCACTCCACCACACTGGGTGAGGACATGAGGAAGGCAGGAAGGAGGAGTTGGTAAGCTGGTCTCCCCTGGGGCTCCTGCTCTCACAACCCTCACATCTCCCATTCCCCACTCCCACCCCAATGCTCACACTTCAGCAGGGAAGAGGGCAGCTGCTGGGTCTCCAGGTCTTGCCATGGCCCCTGGTGGCTGGTTGGCCAGTGAGGAGGATTGTTAGTGGTTCTTGGATCTCACTGCTGGTCACCACTTCCAGCAGTTGGGACAAGGCCTGGGAGCTCTAGTGGTTAACCAAGGCATGTTGTTTTCTTTTTAGGCATTGTCTTGGTTTCTAATTAGCCGGGAGTTTTGTTTTGCTTTTAAGTCACGAACATCCCAGCTGTGAAAGTCTTTCTTTCCCAAACATCTGCAGCCATTCTGCCTTGGGCCGTGAATTCATCTGATCTCTTCCTTCAACTGCCTCACATTTGACCTGGTCCTGGCCAAGAGACCTTCAACGAAAGGCTAAGTGGTAAAGTGGTATTTGTGAGTCAGTCCTCCCTCTGAGTCAGAAATAAAACAATGCCTCAGCATGTTAGGGGGAGGATGGGGCCATTCTGTGGTGAAACACAAAGGGCTCTTAGTTCTCAGACGCAGAGCGACTGGTGACTTGCGAGGTATATGAGGGGAGGGGACTGATTCGGTGAGAGTGAGGATAAACTTCAGGGCAGCCAGATTAGTTCATTTTTCCTTTTTTCTGTCCTCCCTCCCCTATCCTTTCTTTCCTTCCTTTATTCTTTTCGACTTTTTACTTTTTAAAAATAGTATAACTAGTAAAACCTGATCATTCAAAGAGACTTTCTATTTCTCCTTAACACTTTGATCAAGAAACTTATTCCTATCTCTCATTCTATTGTTTAAGTAAAACTGGCAGAGTGGGAAAAAAAGGGGGGTTGGACGCAAAACAAAACCAAAACGAAATAAAACCAAAAAACCCAAACCCAAACAAACGAAAAGCTAAACAAACCAAAAAGAGGTTTTTGTGTGCTGCCTTGACACATTGAGAATTGAGAGATCTTAGGTAAGTCACATAATCTGTGAAGCTCCATTTCCTCAAAGGAAATATGAAGGCAACCAAACTTGCCTTACCTCCCCCACAAGAGTGTTACCAGACCCTAGTGAAATAATCCACGTGAAAGTGCTTTGTAGACTGGAGTGTGTGTCGCAAACATGGCTAGTGGTTTGGGTTCTGGTTTCAGAGAGGTCTGGGAGCAATCCTTATGCGGTGTGACTTTATTACAGTGGTTCTCAGCTGGGGACAGTTTTGTCCCTGCCCTGGGGATATTTGGCAGTGTTTGGAGACATTTTTGATGGTCACAACTGGGAGGTGGGGTGCTGTGAGCATGGAGTGTGTAGAGGCCAGGAAAGCTGTTGGACATCCTGCAATGCACAGGACATCCCCACCCCCCAATGAATAATGACACTGGCTCCAGTGTCAGTAGTGCTGAGGTTAAAAAAACATCCTGCTTTATCTTAATCAGCCTCAGTTTTTTTTTCATCTTAAGGTAAGACAGAAATACTAGCAATAGTATTGATTGCATGGAGTTGTCATGTAGGTAGAATCAAGTAATGCAACTAAATGATAGCCCAGTGTCTGGCATATCTTAAGTGTTCATGGAAGCCTTTTCCATGCTCAGTGCTCCTGTAGCTACTTTCCCCAGAATCCTAAGTACTTGTTTGCAATCCTTAATTATCAACTCTTCCTACACTTACGTGAGTAAATATTCATATAGTTTTGGCTGCCTATTCTTCATTGCCCCTCTTCAAGAGTACACCAGTTTCCTTTTTGAGAACTTCTTTTCTCCAGTTATGTGATGCCTTAGTGGGGACATAAATCCACACATCTCTCTTTAAGAAAGTGAAAGGGGTTATGTCCTTCCTTTCCCTGTCCCTGCATAGCTGGGGAGTGGTCATGGCACCTGACCTTGGCCAATCAAACAATCTCTTTCAGGACATTGACTCAGGAGCCTAAGAAGAAGTGATGAAAACATGCAGCGGCATGTTGATCTTAGGGTTCCTTCTGCTGTGATTGTGTCTGCTTTCCCACTCCATGGAGCCCTTTGGTTCCTGTCTTTTCCAGTGCCTGTTCTGCAGCCTCTGGTGGAGCCAGTAGGTTCCCATTGCCTTTGGCAACCCAAACTCTTGACTGATCACTTACCTATCAATGACCCAATGAATAGAACCATAGGACTGTATCTACCATGTCTGCTAGTGGAGGAGATGGGGATAGAGGCTTGGATTTGTAGCATAGATGGTAGCAAAACCAGGGAAGAGCTTTCCCAGTAGCACTGCAGGAATGTTCAGTTCCAAGTTCTAGAGCTTACATTCTTTTTCTTTTTAGAGCTCACATTCTTTATCAAAGTAAAAGCTGAATCTTCCACCTCTGGCCAAGTCCTCATCAATAAACATAAATTAGCAAAGTGTTTTAGCTCTATCCTGCAGTGAACCCTTTACATTTGGTTAATAGGATTGGGCAACAATATGACTTAAAATATTGATTTAAGCAAATTCTCAGAAGTACATGGTATATTTATTGTAAGATACATGTTTGAAGCTATCCTTTTTTCCCTACTTCATCTTTTGTGTTTGCCAGGCCCTATTTTAATATCTGTATAGAATAGAAACTTACATTTTGTGTCCATTTGGGAAGAGTCCAGCCAGGCAATGACACTGGCCAGTGATAAGCACAAGGAAGAGCAAATGACACATTCATTAATTGTTGTTTTTAGTTTTTAGTTTTCGGTCGTTTCTCTGGACCAGAAGTGTGACTGGAAAAAAAATCTGAAAAACTTCACTTTCTGTTTTGAAATCATAGCTTAAAAACAAATCACATTTGTTTGGTGGTTTAAACTTTGCCAAGCATTTTTAAGTTTACAAAGAACATTGTGCATAATATTTTCTCCTTATAAATGTAACCTATGAAATTCAAATGTATGGGAAGTTTCAGCAACTTTTGTTTTCTAAGAGTGCAAAAGGACAATATTTGAAACAGAAATTCAGAGTGGCAATTCTTGAATTTTTCAATTATCCTCAACAGACAGCACTTGTAAGAGTTATTCCCAGCTTAGGCTGGTTAGCATGAGCTATAATTAATATGGATTTGTAAAGTCAAATTATGTATTTATACACGCCCATGGTGGTAGCTATCATCTGCTTGACCATTGAGTAAAGGCATAAAAAAGAAAACTGAGTAAACAGGCTTTGCAAATATTTTTTAAAAATAAAATCATTAAGTCTCTGATGTAGCCAGTTAAAAGTTCAACACCTCTGAGGCTCAGTTTTCTCATCTCTAAGATGGGGATAATTAGAGTAATTATTTCAGCTAGTTGTCTGGATGATTGAGACGTGTGTACAGAGATTAAAATATTTTTGTATGGTTTTAATTATATACAAAGATTTTATAATTTTTAATGCTGGGAGGAGAAAACATTTTGTCAGTTAAGACTCTTTGCTAAGGATAAACTCAGCTAAGCACTAGAACAGCCACTGTGTATACACTGCAGGTGTCTGGGGCACCTGGCTGGCTCAGTCAGTGGAGCGTGTGACTCCTGATCTCTGGGTTGTAAGTTTGAGTCCCATGTTTGGTGTAGCAATTACTTAAAAAAATATAAAATCTTTTTTTTTAAATTTTATTATGTTATGTTAGTCACCATACAATACATCATTAGTTTTTGATGTGGTGATCCACGATCCATTGTTTTTGTATAACACCCAGTGCTCCATGCAGTACGTGCCCTTCTTAATACCCATCACCGGGCTAACCAATCCCCCCTAAAAAAATATAAAATCTTAAAAAAATAAAAATAAAAGAGGAAATGTGTCATGAATGACATCTCTGGAGTAGTCACATATTTCAGGGGGAAATTCTAGGACTGAAGAAACATGATCTTTTCCATTACTATAACATCATGAAGACATCTAACTCTATTTGTCTCTCCCTCCCTCTCCCCAATATGGCAACAAAGCAGATGTTTTGGTCTTGGGACATGAAGAAGGCAAACACATAATTTTCCTTTGATCAGCTTGGATTCAGTCAAAGGAAATTGGCTAGTGAACTAAGTTTGGTGTTCTGACCCGGAAAGTGTGTGAGATGTCCGGGGACTGAGCCCCATGACTGTGAAAGTGTTCTCCCCTGCTGAACTCCTGTTCATTCTTCCAAGCCCATCCCAAGTAGCCTCTCTTCCAATGTCTTCTTTTCTGATCCTCCAACTAGCTTTGATCTCATCTATAAGAAAATGAGTTTGGGCTTCTCTTACGGAATTTATGGTAGGTCTGAACCCCCCATGAAGTTACAAACACCTTGAGGGTCATACTTATTTTTGTATCCTCTCCATTCTCCATATGATGGGTCCCCTAGAATAGCGCTGTGGCCTCAAAGAAGGAGCACAGCCTTTGGAGGCCCACGGAGTTGGGTTTGATTCTGACTTCCCACTACCTGACCATGTAACCCCAGAATGCTACTTAATCTCTCTGAAACCCCTTTTCTCACCTGTGAAATGGAGGGAATAATGCTGATCTGCAGGATTTGAGGTCAGAATTATTGTGGGTCTCAGGTATTAGTTTTTTCTTTTATATTCTCATTCTTTCTCTTTTTTAATTTAAAGATTTTATTTATTTGAGAGAGGGAGAGCACAGAAGGAGAGTAAGAGAGAGAAGCAGACTCCCTGCTGAGCCAAGAGCCTGATGTGGAGCTTGATCCCAGGACCCTGAGATCATGACCAGAGCCAAAGGCAGACACTCAACTGACTGAGCCACCCAGGCACCCCTATTCCCATTATTTCTGACTTAATTGAATTAGCATGCACAAAAAGGTTTTGACTCCATATTTAGAGGAATAGGGTTTATAGTAAAGGCATATTCTAGTGAACAACCTTGAACCAAATTAGGCTTAGAACTGAAGTTGAAGTTAGTTGAAATAGAAAAGTAAAAATCTATCTAATTGTTTATTTCTCTAAAATTTGCTCTCAGTCTTATCATAATGAATTTATGTGTCCTCAACTGGATGTTAAAACTTTTGTTGGAAAATGCAGAAGCTTGAAGCAGGAAGATCCTGGAATAAAAGAAAAAATGCTAGCCTTAAGATCCCATGACTGTGACACCTCTGCTCACTGGTGGTGGGATGCCCAAATTGCAGGAACAGTAAGAAACAAACCCAACCCTTTGAGGATGAGTTCTAGAGAGACAGTTCACAAGTATAGTTTCTCTTTGACCAATTCTCCCATATCTGTTGCTTTTCCTGTTAGTGAAACATGAAGAGACTGAATGTATACTTGCCCACAAGTCTTCTAGCTAAATCTTCTGGATTTTAGAACGCACCAATGGTGCATCTTGCCCACAGGACACATTCCCTCATAACGGACATCACCAGCAGAAGCAGAAGCCCCTGGGCCACCCATCATCATCTAGACTCCCTTCCATGTCTTTCCATCTTGCACGCCCACACTCAGTCTGTCATCAGCAAACTCCCTTGAAGCCTCAAGCTTTTCTCTGAATTGCTCTTGTGCCTCTTGTTCCCACCTGCACCTCCCTCTCTGACAGTTGTCTTACGTGATCGCTGGTTTTTGTCTCATGCTCCATATACCTCAAGGCATGAACATGGATCAATGTCCTCCTGGCTACCCATTACCCACTAGAAACTATTTGTCTTCCTCATCTTTCAGAAACCCCAGTCCTTTAAAGCTCACAACATCCTACTGTTCTACCCAGCCTTCTCTCACAGTCTTCTTCCACTAGGCCTCCATTATGTCCCTTTATTGATAAGATTGGTACCTCGTTCACTGTCTTCTTCATTCTACTCCTCTTATTGTTCTCGGTGACTTCAACATCCATGTGGGTGATCCATCCAATACCCTGGGCCCTCAACTCCTTAACTTCATCACCTCCAATTATGTTTTCCTTTGTTCCACCTCACTACCAATTCCCTCGATCAAGCCAATAATTGCTTCTCCTCTAAAATATTAGTTTGAACATCCTTTGCTCTGGTACTTTCTCTTCTTCTATCTCATTTATTCTATTATCTTTACTCTAATACCTGTGTGACCTTATCAAGACCTCCAGTCCCTTGACCCTATATTTTTCACCACCCATCACCTGCATTGTCTATAAGCATAGTATAGTAATACTGGCTTCCCTACCCCCACCTAGGCCTTTCCTCTGACAATGGAAGATAAGTCCATGCTTCACTTGTCCTTTGGATTCCACCTCTCACCTTCCTGAATTCCGCCCCCCTTCTCTCATGCATCACTGGTGTCCCCTTGACTTTTCACATCAGTATACAAACATGTTCTAGTATCTTCTGTATTTACCTTCTCTTGATCCCCGCTGTCCCTCCAGCTACTACCCCCTTTCTTTGCTCACCTTCACTGCAGAATTTATTGACGGTTGTCTTACTTGGGGGCCTCTACATCTTCACCTCTCATTCTCTCTTCAGCTTATTTCAACCAGGTTTCCAGAGCCTTCACTGAAATTGCTCAGATCAAGATTGTCAATGACCTGCCTGTTGCCAGTACAGTTGTGTTCCTATTTTACCTATCAGCTGCATTAGACAAGCTGACCACTTTCTGTTTGAAACCTTTTTTCTCTTGGCTTACACATGTTGTTTTCAAACAGTTTTGCTCATATAGCCCCTACAAGAATTTTGTAAAATTTTGTAGACCCTTGCACATTTTTAGAGATGACATCTATATTTTTCATTGTACATTTAAATAGTTGCAAGGGTTATAAGTTTTAATATGTTATAAATATTGACATCTTAAAACTGTTATATCACTCTTTTTTAATATTCCCAGTGAAATCTAAACACCATAGCAATGTGATACTTACCATCAACCATTTAGAAAATACACAGACTCCTTTAACAGTTTGAAATTTTACATTGTTTCTTTCCCCCCCCTGAATTTATATTTTCATTCAACTTTCTGCACAAAATTTTCTTCCCAGTGTAGTATATTTTAGTGCTCCGCCAACTTCTCTGCATCTTTCAGATTCAGTTATTACTACATTAATTATTTATATACTTGATGAAAGTATAACATAGATACTGTACATTACAAATTTTGATGAAAAAGTATGAACCTAAAAAGAAAATTTTATTATAAACAAATTCCTCTCAGTTGGCTAGGGCTTATATTTTTTTGCCAATTTTGTTCCTATATCCATGGATCCTACTACTTATTGTTATAATAAGACAGAATTCAGCATCAGTTCTCTGCCTATTGTCTTCTTTTTAAAAGGCGTAAGCTCTGGGGCGCCTGGGTGGCTCAGATGGTTAAGCGTCCAACTCTTGGTTTCCGCTCAGGTCATGATCTCAGGGTCGTGGGATCGAGCCCTGAGTTGAGCGTGGAGTCTGCTTGAGATTCTCTCCTTCTGTCCCTCCCTCTGCTCATGCTTGCTCTCTCTCTCTCTCAAATAAATAAATCTTTAAAAAAATAAAAAAATAAAACATGTAAGCTCTGAGAAAGCCTGTTTATATAAATAAGATAGAAATTTTGTTTTGGAAGTGCTGTTCAGTTCTTTGAACTCTGGAGTTAGAGATATGCCAAAAATCAGAGAGTAATTTATCACAAAAAAATGTTAATTATCCACTACCTCTCAACTCAAATTTGGCTCTCCTCCAGTTTTGTGGGAAGCAAAAAATTGGACATCACCTGGCTTAAACAAGGCTTTGTCAGGTAGACATTGCAGTTATGACCTTCATCAAACTAACTTTCTAATTGTTTCTTTTTGTGCCCGGGACATGTTCACACTAACTGGGCACTGCAGTAGAGTAAGATCTGGGACAGAGGAAGGTGGGAGACCCATGTCTGTGAGAGGCAGTTGGGATGGAGAAGCTCTTACGTTCACTAGGCACATTGTCAGGCAGTTAAGTTTTCGGACAGAGGGAATGTCAAGTTGAGGATCTGGAAATGACTTCCAGAACAATCTGCGCCAGCATTCCCCTTGGAAAATCTAGGCATGCTCTGACGACCTCTGCTTCAGCCTTTCCTTCTCAGTGCCTTAGCTAGCTAGCTATTCCTTCTTCGCTTACCTCTAGATGTTGAGTGCCCTGGGCAGAATTCCTTGGCCCCCTTCATTCCCTTTCTGGGTCATCTCTTCCCTAGGTGATCTTAGTCCCATTGCTTCAAATCCTGTCAATGAGCTGAGGCTCCCAAACTTCAGTCTTCCCCCATGACCTCTCCTTCAAAGCTCAGATTCATACATGCGGCTTCTGACTTGATTTCCCTGTGTGATTGCCTCAGTGGTATGCCACACGGCCATGTCTCAAGAAGAAAGTGTGATACTCTGGGACCACTTTTAGCTCACCTGTTCCTGTGCAGCCAAATGAGAAAATGGCAATTTTAGTTGCTAAATCCAAACACTTAGGAGTTGTGTTTGATTTCTCTTGTCCATCACTCCCTACAGCAAACTCTGTCAGTGCTAACTATAAAACATATTTATTTCAAATCCAGCCACGTCTCTTTGTCATCTTCACTGCTCTCTCCCTAAGCAGAGACACCCTCATCAGGGCTTACCTGGAGGACTGTCATGCGTCTTTGCTGGTCTCCCTGCTTTCCCTCTGTCACCCTCCATCCAAATGGCCCATGCTTCACAATGCCCTCCAAAGTGTCATTCAGAAATGTCAACCAGAGCATGTCAGCCCATTGTTTATAACACTAAGATGAAAAATAATCCCAATTCCTTATTTGCGTCTACAAGGGCTAAGTGGTCTAGACCCTGCCAACCTTCCTGATCTCAGGTTCATGTCTGTGTTTCTTCCAGCCACATAGACTTTCTTATTCCTAAACACAACAAGCGTCCTTCCCCCCAAACCCTACCTTCTTCAGGGCCTTGTACTTACTATGTTCTCAGCCTAGGATTCTCTTCCCTCAGACCATCTCATTGCTATCTAATTTTTTTTCCCTCAGATTCTATCCGTCTCCTTTTAGAGGCCTTCCCTGACTAATTTCCTCTCTATCCCATTATCTCATGTTTTAAAATCGCACATATCCTATTAGATCGATTATTTCTGTAGTTATGTATGTAAGCTCCCTGGAAGCAGAGATCTTTCCTGTCTTATTTATTTCCTATGTCAAAAGAGTGTTAAACACATAGTAGGTGCTCAATATATATTTATTGAATGGATGCAGAAATTTTCATTGTGTTTGCTTTTTTTTTTTTTTTCTCCTAGTACAGGAGCATGTTCTAGTGGCATTTTCAGGTAAGAATAAATTAGTAATGCAGGCCTAGATAATGCCTGCCATTTCATCCTGCTGTTGAGCATTGACCAAGAACTGGAGCTGGTATCACAGAATAACAAACAGTCATGGGCTTTGGAGTCAAATAAGGATTTGCAAGGATTTAACCCCAGAACTGCCAATGTCCAGCTCTATGACCTCAAACAAATCACATCACTCTTTATATATCAGTTTCTTCATTAATAACTTGCGGAATTGCTCTAAGAATTGGAAGTAAGATAGGTTAAGTGACTATCACACAGTAGGCTTTCAACTAATGGTAGTTGTGGACTTATTGTTAATATTATTAAATCATTATTGTTATTGCCCAATCCAATTCCTGCAGAGTGTCTTTCACCGGCCTGTCCCATGGCCAGTGACATACCGGGGTGGGGGTTACAAAATCCTGCTCCCTTGCCTCAAGCCAGGGCACTCTGGGGAGCCCCGGGACAGTGGTGCAGGACTTCTGTATCTGCAAATCTAACTGCAAGTTGATACCACCAGATACCACCTTTTCCCCCTTCCCTGTCCTGATTCCTTCACTCCTTATCAGTTTCTCTTGTGACGATTCCTCAATAAATGAGGTGTGAGTGAATCCCCATCTCCAGCTCTGCGTCTGCAGAACCTGACTCGGGCAGTAGTAATCACCTTTTTTTCCACTAGAAAATCTTTATGGGGTTTATAACCCTGGCAGCTATTTTTTTTCTGGTAATGTCAAGTCCTTAGTTGTATTTATTTGCTCGGAAGAGCTGTATTTAGAAGTGAGAATTACCACGATGTCTTGGCATTAGTTTAATGATGATTGGAGGACCACCTATTACTAAAGAAGAATGGAAAGGAGGGATTACATTTCTCATTTGAGGAATATGAGATGAGGCCCTAGAGCCGAAACGCGAAGGCCTTTCTATCTTGTCATGACATATGAAGTAGAGGTGGGACGTGCCTCCATGATCCTGCATTCAAGAGGCCACTGCCACTCACAGCTGAGTCAGGAGGCTTGGGAAGAAATACCCAACATCTCTGCCTCATTGCTGTCAAGTTTTAAATAAGAACAAATAATACAGAGCTGTTGAGAGAAGTCAATGAAATCTTGTATGTGAAAGAGCTTGGTAATTATAAAACACCTCACAAAGGTGAGGTGTTTGAGATAGAAAGTGAAATTCTGGTTAGTTCAGGAATTGGACGTGAAGACCTTAAGATATTGCCCACAAGTGTGAGCCTCTTTATGCAGAGATAGGGAAAATTGTTTTAGAGTCATATGCATTGTGTTTTAAAGAAATTGCTTTTGTGGAAAACATATTTTTCATACTTAAATGAAAACAGAGTAAGGAAGTACTTCATAAATAATAAAATATATATATGGAAGTTAAATTAACAGTATTTCATAGGATTTATTAGCCATAAAAAGTCCCCCAGAGTTGCCTACATAAGGTTTTAATTATTCAAAGATTGTACTTTGGCACCTCAAACATTGCCAAACCCAGAAATAGGAAAAACGAACACTTTCCTGGTGGCAAAGAGAGACATTCTGTGCAGGCAGCAGCAATGAAAATGGGAACCCCAAAGTTTGAGGAACCCACAACTCCAAGGTGGCTGAGAGACCTGGGAATGAGTTATTTCCTAGAGGGAAGGAAAGACGCTGCTTCAAAGGGATTGGGACAAAGCCCCAAAGCAAAACATAAATGACAGGATACAGAAAAGACAAGACAGAGCGGAGGAACGCAGGAGCAGAAAGGTTAAGAAAGTGGCAGACTGATAGCTGGGGAGGCCAGAAGAGCCACAGGGCCCCGCGCAGCCACAAACCATTCAAGCAGAACACAGTGATGCTGGGAGGCCATGCCTGAAGCTGGAACCACGCCCTCCCTAGCTCCGCCCTCTGCAGGCAGGACCCAGCCTGGTAAAGGGTCCCTCAGCACCCACCTCCTCCAGGTGCCACACCTGGAAATGACCTTGTTTCTCAGTTTTCACTAGAGAAAACAATAGGTTTATTGTTATTCCTTGTCTTCGGGCACTTGGTGCACCCTCCGCAGGCACCCCATCTCCAACATTCAGGACAAAGGCTATTTCAAGTGCATGTTTTGGTTCTCTAGAGAAAATCATGAGTCCCTGTTCTCCGCTTCTGCACCTCTCTCCTTACACTTGTCCTAAGACACGACCTGATATGTGCTCCTCCAGGATTCATCTCTGTGCTCTCTGAGGGCAGTCCATCTTTGCAACCTCAGTGCTTTTGACTTGGTCTGGCACACACCATTCTCCCCAAATGGGTGAGTTAAACCTGCTTAAGAAGGTAGGGAGAATCTACTTTTGAAACTGTACTCAGTACTTATATGGTTCAGACACCATATATTCCAAGGGCCCATGTTTCCACCTGTTTTGGAGTGTGCTAGACTCTGTTGTGGGCCATGGCATGCATTTAAAGGTGATTGATAACAATGGGTAACATCGAGTCACTCTTGCTCTCTGCCAGAAGCTGTGGCTAAATGCCTTATGTATATTACTAGTTAATAGTATATATAATAGTGTATAATACATACTACTAGTTAATTCTTACAGCAATTATCTGTCCTCGAGGAAGGCAGATCAGTTATTTAATGAGAGAGGTGGATAAATACATTACTAATAAAGAGCAAGTAATTTATAATTCAACACAGCAGGTCATGTAAAAGCATGGGAACTAGGGACTGGGGGTGATTAACTTTGCTTCCCTGCATTTGGTGAGGAGTGACCAGGTAGTAATGGAGGTAACCCTGTAATTTCAAAGCTATTTATTTCCCAAGGAGACAAATAGTCCAAAAACACCAGAAAAAGTCCTTCCTTGAGTGTTAGACTTGCAAAAGACCAAACAAAGCTCAGCAATATATTTTATCCCATTGAAAAGCAAAAGCCCCATGTCACAGCCTTATTATTTGGGAAGGATATATGAGTTGCTTATAGGTGTGAATATTATTTATGATGCTTGTATTTAACTGGGACGATAGTAGGTATTATTACTCTTATTTCTCCTGTTTATTATAGATTGGTATTAAGGAATGACTTTAAAGCTCTTTGAATAAACCATTTTAATTGCCTGGTAATGTGAGTGTTCATGTTAATTAAGTGGATATTTTGCACATGGCAAAGAGAATTCTTTTGAGCTTTTTCTTTGGAAAGACAGCCTTATGAAGTGCCATTTGTGGAATAAATTGACTTCTCTGTTATCAAACTACCATGCAACTATTTAAAAACTTATATTTAAGCATTTAATTTTGATCTTAAAATACAGAGATGCCCACCTGAAAGTGGACTCTAAATTAGCTAGCATATGTGAGGTTGAATCATGGTGTACACCTGCGTGTGGTGAGGTGGGAGGGTGCTTATGTGGGGTAAGCCACACCAGCGTTGAGCCTGCTGAGTGATCATAGGAAAGTCACTTTGGTTCTCTGAGCTTGAGTTTCCTCACTTGTTAAATGCCACATTTTGACTCTTATAATCTTTTATCTGCTACTAAGTCCTCATCTAGAACCCTCCAGAAGGGGACATCATGATAGCAGGAATATGTCCCTCCTATAATAGTCTCAGGACATTAGGAAAAAAGGCATGACTTCAGAGGTCAATATGAAAGTTGCACTTTGTTATCTTGGAACTTAGAAGTGTATTAGAAATTGATGTTTCTAAAAAATGATGCACATTATATTAAAAAGGTGCAGAAGTGACAGTATATTGAACATATATGCAGGAAAGTGAATATATATTCAGGAAAAAAATAAAAGCACATTTAGAAAAATAAATATCGGTAACATTTATAGAGTAGTCATCAACGAACCACACTCCACCCAACACTTGTATCTTACTCGTGTATGGATTTTTTGTTTTATAAACACTGAAATAACTGGCAGGGACAGATCAGTATCTCAGGTGAAAAGCATGAATTAGAGATACTGCTGGTCACTTGTCCAAGTCACATAGCTGGTGAGAGGCACGGGTAGGGCTTTAACTCAGGGAGTTTGCCTCCAGAGCACATCTTCTTTCCCACCAAGCCTTTTCCAACTTCTCCAGACTGTAGTTGTCTGTGGATTACAAAAACCCTGGGGCTAGTTCCTCAAACACTGGTTGCTTACCCAATTTGGTTCAGACCCTGTGTAAGCTCATGCCAGTCATCAGCTGTTGCAGACCACGATGGCTGGCACTGTGGCCAGTTAAACACAAGCAAATGGTCTTCTTTGTGGATGGCTTTCCTTTTTGGGATTCCCTCCAGAGAAGTACCTTTATGTTCTTAACATAGCTAAACACTTAATTTTCTGTTAATGAGCTTAATGCAAAACTAGAACCAAGGGTGAGCTGGTTGGCTGAGTGCAAGAATTAAATGTATATGTTAGACACATGTTTTAGGTGGGTTATTTCCAGATTGGGCTTAGCTCAGTGATGTGATAATAGTCCGTCTTCAGTCTCGTGTCAGAGCTTGAGCCAAGCATATGGATTGTCTTCATGGATAACTTAGGCTGGGCTCCACCACAGCAAGGGCACCTGCCATGCATTTGCATAACTAGATTGGCAAGATCTTCTAAGGAAAGACTGGCTGGCCACTTGTCCCAGAATATCATGAAGTTGGTAGTTCAAACAACCTTGATTCCCAAACCTGACAGTCATAGAATTATAACCTCAGAATGAGAATGGACTTGAGGATTATCCATCCCAGTCCCAACCCTATGGGGAAATGCTTAAATAATCCTTGACATGTGGTCACCCAGGCTAAATTAGAAACATATCTGATGACGGAGACCTTATCACTCTGAAAAGGGACTTGTTCCATTTTTGGACAGTTCTGTTAGAAAGTTCTAACATCTCTTAATTGGCTTACTTCTCCCTGGGAAGCTATAGAGCTGTGCTGTCCAATATGGTAGCCACTAGCTACGTGTGGCTATGGAGGACTTAAAATGCAGCTAGTCCTAAATGGAATGTGTTGTAAATGTAAAATCTATATCGGATTTCAAAAACTCAATATGAAAAAGTTTTACATTGATTACATGTTGAAATGATACTGGTTTTGGTCTATTGGCTTAAATACAACATATTATTACATTTAATTTCACCTGTTTCATATTACCCTTAAATATGGTCATTAGAAAGTTTTAAGTGACATGTGTGACTAGCATTATATTTCTACTGGATAGTGCTACTATAGAGTATTATAAGTCTCCATGCTTTTACAAATGGTAGCCTTCAGATTTTAGAACCCTGCTATTGTGTTTCCCCTAATTATTTTTTAGAGTAAATGTCTCAGATTCCTTCAGATGCTTTTTATTTAACATAACTTCTAGACCCTTTGGCATTAAATGTAGTTCAGTTTTTCAGTCTTAGCTGAATACTGTAAACTGAAGACTATAATTAAGATGTATCTTGCCCTTTGGGACTATTATCTCCATTGTTTTGATATTACACTTTGGTTAAAGCACATAGCTTCTGTAGTCTTTATGGTGGCTCAAATACACTGCTCAAGGGTTCTTAACTTGGGATCCGTGACCTCTGGTGGTCATAGTTGGGCTCCAGCTGAAACTGTAAAACAATTTTATGATTATGGACATTTGTCTATGAGATAATCTTTAGCTTTCACAGATTTTCAAAGAAATCTGAGACCCACTAGATTGTATTGAGACGATACTCAAGACTCCTGGGATTTTTTTTTTCTCACGAAATTATTTTTAATCTCAACCTTCCATACTCCCCTACTTTTGCATTTGATTCTTCAAAATGGATGATTTTACATTTATCCCTATTAAGTTTGTTCTTATTCATGTGAGCCTGTTCTTTAGTTTATCAAGACTGTTTGCCTCTCTTGGTTCATTTGACATGTAATGAATTAGGCTTCTCTCCCAGCTTTGTCACACCTACAGTTTTGATAAGCATGTCTTTTGTGTCCTCATCCATCATTAATTGAAATTTTGGACTGGATGAACCATAGATAGCACTTGGGAGTCTGCCATTGTGACTGCCCTTCGGGTAGGCAGTGATTCATCAAGCCGTCGACATTCCTTGGGTAAAGTTGTTCAAACAGCTACAACTCTATTCAGCTCTACTGTCATTTATGTCATTCTTGTCCACAGGATGTCAGATTCTTTGCTGAAATCAAGATATATTTTTGTCTGTGATGTCCCCCTGGTCTCCCTGACCTGTAAGCCTGTCAAGAAGGGAAATGCGACTGGTTTGGTGAGAGACTGATTTTGGGAACCTATACTGGCTCTCAGCGATCACTGCTCACTGATTTTTAAATAGTTTGTTTTAGAGTGTTACTAGAGGTTTGACATCGAACCCATGGGGCTGTTAACATTTAGAATCTACTTCTCCCTTCTCTAAGATCTTTCTAAAAATTGGCACAGATGTCTTGACAAAGGCTTGGTCAAAAATGAAATTTACATTGGATTGAAAGCGGGAAATAGGCTTTTAAGTTAGCTAAGCAACAGGGATAAAACGTGATGATGAATAACGATGCATTAAACTAAAGGATAAAGTTATGTGATGCCAGGGCCCTGGATAAAGACACTATATACCACTCTAACATGTTTTGTCCACCAATTTAAGCCATTTGCTCCCCTAAGGCTATTACATTTTTTTTGTCACAGTTTTTTCTCTGTTGACTTTTAATGTTTTTTAGGGTGCTGGAAGCTATTATCTTTGAGATATCTATAGTTTATTTTGTTTTAAAGTCTAGAACAGCTAAATGTTTTTCCACTAAGAGTCATAAACACTTTCTCCTGTGTCAGAAAAAGTAGACGTGAGGATGCACTCTTAGGAGTTATCAAGAACAAGGCTTGGTTCTCAAAGATCCGGGGCCATTGGTTTCCACACTGGACTCACCAGTTATAAAATCTTGATGTCCACATCATATCCCCAGGAGTTTGGAGTATTGGCGTGGGTGTGGGTGCCAGCTTTCTTTTTTAAAGCTCTCTGAGGGATTCTACTATATGGCCAATGTCAAGAACACTGATCTAGGTGATTAGTTCCCAAGGTGGAGTTTCAGATCTTCAGCAGCAGCAACATCACCAGGAACTTGTTAGAAATGCAGATTTTCAAGTCTCCACTTCTGATCTAGTGAATCAGAAACTCTAGAGGAGGAGCCCAGGTATCTATGTGCGCTTTTTTTTTTTTTAAATAGGCTCCACGCCCAGGATAGAGCCCAACATGGGCCTTGAACTCATGACCCAGAGATCAAGACCTGAGCTGAGATCAAGAGTTGGATACTTAACCAACTGAGCCACCCAGGCGCCCCAAGAATCTGTGTTTTAACAAGTCCTCCAGGTGATTTTGATACATACCAAGGTTTTGAAAGCCACCGCTCTAGGCTTTCTCTCTTGGAAAAAAAAATGTTGCCTTGTTAAATGCTGCTGACCCTGAAGATGTGTGGTCTGAGGCCAGTTAAAGCTCTCTAAGACTACAGGAGTTGGCAGGTAAGCTAAGCAGAAAGCTTTGAGTGCTCTATTTCCCTTTCAGCCTGTGAGCTGGCCTGCAGTGTACAATGAATGCTTTCATCTAGTGTTTGCTCATGACTGTCCCATCCTCAGTTGAGGGTGCCCAACAGAATCTGCTGATCACTCTGCTGTGTCTTTCCTTACTGCCTTTGATTTCCATTTATAGTGAATGCTTTTGAGCCATAATGGCTGATACAAGTCAACTTGTGACCGTGCTAGGTTGTTACAAAGAAAAGAGGAAGAATACCACCTGGATGTTAAAACACAGATTTTACAGCTATTTCCAGCAATTTGAAGAAACAGAATGTAAACAGGCAATCAGAAATTGGTGGAAGATCTTTGGTATCATGCCTAAGGGATAGAAGGCTTGGAAGAAGCTTTGTCCAGACTTGTACTGTCTGTGACTGCAGAGCCACTTGGCTTAGTAGGGGTTGGCCATGGAGGAACCTGTAGCCATTTTTGGCTGGTTTTCTTTCTGGTAACATGTCCTTGAGTGGCTCACTTAATTTCTTTGAACCCCAGTTACCTTATGTGTAAAAACAAGGAATGATGATACCTAGCTTGTGGGGTTGTTATGGGGATTAATTGAGATGATACTTGCAAAAATGCCCAGCACAGGACTAGTACATGGTGGTTACATAAGAAGCCTCCTGTGCACTAGCCATCAAATTATAATGTTGTCTTTAGCTCGTTTTTCAGAACTAGGGCTCAGTAAAACCATGGATTAGAATATCCGTAGAGCCTCATCAGATGCTAGAAACTTCCTTTTCTCCTCTTGGCATCCTTCTTCCTCCTCAAGCTAAGACCTTGGTCTCTTTTTACCCTTCTAACATTCACTTTCACATAGCAATCAGTAGGAAGAGAGCTAATGTGCTAATCATGTAGAGTGTACATGACTCGGAACTACTGAATGTGTCTGGGTTTGCAGAGTTAGATGCAGGTGAACGGTATTTAAACATCTTTTAGCCCTAAGGAGGGAAGTACCTTTCTCAGAATGTGCCATTTGCTTTTGTCTTAATGGTCACATAATCCTCAGGAGAGGTGCTACTCTTATCTCCATTTTGAAGGCAAGGATACCAATGATAGTGGTTTAAGAAACCCATTCAGACTGTTTGCAAAATGGAATATTTTTCCCAGAGCCCCTCAAAATATCACATAGATTCAAAACTCTGATTCTCCATAGAGTTAACATATGTTATAGGCAGAAACAACCAGGAAAAAAAGTTTGTTTTCAAATCCATGCTTTTTGCCTCGTTGCAGGGCACTACAAAACTATTGGGAACATTCCCCTACTCTCACAGTTGAATAAAACCAAGTACACTCCAGCAGAATGGGTCAAATGGGTCTGCTGATGGGTCAATTCCTAAAAAAATTTGACATTTTCTTAACCCATTCAAGGTAATAATTACTCCTACTATAAAATAGAACTGTATTAAAGGTGATGTTTTCTCCCAGGGAGGAAATTGGTAGTGGCTGAGTTTTGCTTATCTCTTTTTACATTATCTGACGAGCGTTAATAGAATCTACTGTTCATTGCAGAATGTTCTGGAAACAGTCACTGCTCAAAATGATAACTCCTCATTCCATCACCCCTCCTCTCCAAAGCCTTTCCGACCCTGTCCTCACCTGAAGAATTAGCTCTTCAGTCCTTGTTGGTGCTGTCACCACACTAATTTACAACAGTGCCTGAAAAAAAACACTCATTACCTTATTTGGTGGTCTTCCCCCACCCCATCAAACTACGTACTTGTCAAAGAGACGGGCCAGTGTATTATTCAGCTTTGTCTCTTTCTCCTGAGTTACCAGGAGAGAGAAAAGTAAATTTCACGAGCAGAGGAAATTGCCTGGCTGTCTGAAAGAGGGAAGGCATGTTGAGAGGAGTGGAGAACAAGACTGAGAAGATGGGTAGGGCTTGAAAACCAAGCAGAAGGATTTATACTTATGGTTCAAATACAGCAGGGAGCCCCTATGGAGTGTGGAGTGAATGGTGTGGAAATGAAGGCAGAAAGAGGCATTAGTTGTATAGAATGAACCCAAGAGGCAGAGACCAGCGAGCATGCCAGTGGATAGAGATGTGGGACACTCAGGGTTGTGTTAGACGTATGCTTAGTGGGGAGAAAGAGGGGACCCAGAGAAAGAGGACAAGGTGAGAACCTTTCAAAGGACTGAATCAGAGGGAAAAAAAAAAGAATATTATTCCAAAGCTTTCTAGATCAGAAACTTAGGAGAATGGAAAAGTTAGTTGGAAAAGGGCAGCTAATTTTGGAAGTACAGAAGCTGGGGAAGGAAGTTAGGGTAAATTTCATGAGTTGGATTTCTTTCTTCTTCTTTTTTTTTCTTTTGAAGTGTCAGGTGGGCATATAGATCTCTAAGATTTAACTTCTGCTTTTTCCTAAAAGCATAACAAAAGGGTAAAATCACCTCATCACTCTTTACATTTTAAAGGGCCCTTATTTTATATGCTATCAATATAGGCTTTAATTCTCTTTGGAGAATGAATACTTTTCTGGGTCCCCTGGGGGCTGTTCCTTGTGGCATTTGCACAGACGACCATCTGAGCTGAGTGCTTATTAGATCGGATGAAATATCGTTTAAGGTTAGCAGCGAGACATCACAGGCCACCCACTGGACACCCTGGGAATGAAAAAGAGGCCAAAGGTCTAGTGTCTTTAACTGGAAAAGTACAATTGTAAGATTAACAGTGGCAACCCCAGTGTGCATTACTGCTAGTGGAAACAAGCATATGATATCATAACAGAGGACAAAAAGGCAGCCGATTTGCTTTCAAAGCCCACAGTGTGACAGCTTTACAATTGTCTTTTTGATTTTATTTATTTATTTTAGAGATAAGGGGGTGGCGGGGAGGAGCAGAGGGAGAGGGACAAGCGGACTCTGTGCTGAGTGCAGAGCCTGATGCAGGGCTCGATCCCAGGACCCTGAGATCATGACCTGAGCTGAAACCAAGAGTCAGATGCGCAATGGACTGAGCCACCCAGGCGCCCCTACAGTTGTCTTTTGAATGGTATCGATATTGGTTTCCTATTGCTACTGTAACAGACTACCACAAATTTAGTGGCTTCAAATTATTCTGCTATCCCAGGACTGCAGCGTTACGCTTCCAAGGAGAGTTCCCATTCTTACCCCTCAGATAACCAGGCATGAACAAGCATTAGGATCTTCATATTTGAAAACAGGTAATTTCATTTTAAAAAGAACCTTAACTGTTTAAGTAGTTACCTCCCTTAACCTAAAAAACAAAAGCTAGATTATTCATTTACTGAATGTCTTGGGAACCTACAAATGACCGTACGTTCAGTTTACTAGCTGCAGTCTGACAAGGAGGTACATTTGACATAGTAATAATCAGAGTGCCGACAGCATACTTGGTGCACATAGAAAAGCAGGACATCAAAACCGGGTCACGGAGGCCGTGTTCTCCAGTTTTTATTTTTCCTACTGAAGCAAATCAAAAGGAGAGTTAATCTGAGTTCCCGTGAAACCCTTTGCCATTAATTGTTATAATCAACTTAAACTTGAATTGGTAAAAGTTTCCTTGTTGCTAAAGCTAAACTAATTACATATGAAAGATTCAAATCGTTCCTCTCCTTATCTTAGAGATCTTTGATATTTCAAACTCACTGAAAAATGCAAAATCAGGGCTTATATAATTAAGATTTCTATCTTTCAAAAACAATGGAATTACAATAGGTCAGTGATACTGTAATTGCGTTGTATGGTGATAGGCAGCAGCTGCACCTGTGAGCTTGGCAGAAAGTACAGACTTGTTGAATCACTGAAACTGATGTAACATTGTGTGTCAACTATACTTAAAAAAAGAAGGCAAATTAGTAAGCTATTGCCGAAAACTGTTAAAAAAGGAGGATATGGCTTTTTATAATCATCGTTTAAAATAAAAATATGAATGTTATAAAAACAAATAATAGATGCAGAATGTTAGTGTTGTGAATTTCCCTAGATAAACTGCAGTCTAGTGAGTTTCCAGCTCATTCCTTGGAGCCCTGTGACTTCATGGTCATAGCTCCTGGATGAAACATAACTGGTAGGGATCTGCTGCCCTTGCTTCCACCAGAATAGCTCCATTTTATCTGATTTATCTGCTTTGATGAGTACATTTATATATCCATATATATGCTTACTCTGATCACTCCCCTTGCATCGTACATAATATTGTTGTCCACTGTTTTGGGGCCACCTTTTCTACTGTCTTGATATAAACATTAATGTTGTTGTTTTATGCTGTCAGTCTTTAGATTCACCCACTTATTTGCATTTACTTTGTCTTCCTTTCTGGCATCTCATCTTCCCTCTCTGTTACTATTCTTTCTGAAGTATATTCTTCAAATTTTGAAGGTCTTCTGGCAGTAAATTATATCACTTTTAGTTTGTGTGAAATTTATTTGTATTTATATAAACTTATATAAATATATATTTATATAAAACTTATGCTTTTTTTTTTTCAAAGTGGGGAGGGGCAGAGGGAGAGGGAGAGAAAGAATCTTAAGCAGCTCCACACCCAGCGCAAAGCCCAACATGGGTCTCAATCTCAAAACTCTGAGATCATGACCTGAGCAGAAATCAAGAGTCTGACGCTTTCCCGACTGAGCCACTCAGGCACCCCCATCACCTTTATGCTTTCGCTATATGTGAAATTCTAGGTTGATAATTTCTCTGAACAATTTGTAGCTTTTATTCCACTACAGTCTGGAATTTGTTGCTGCTTTTGAGAGGTCTGCTGCTAGTTTAACTATCCTTTTATGGATAATCTGTCTTTAGATGCTTTCAGTATTGTCTTAATGTCTTTGGTATTTTGCAACTTTACTGTGATGGGTCTTGGTGTGATTATATTATCCTCCTTGAGACTTGGCTTTCTGAATCTGAACATTCATATCTTTCATCTCTTCTCAAAAGTTGTATGCCACTGTTACTGGTATTTTCACTAAAATCATCTTCTTGAACTCCAGTTAGACATGTATTAAATGTCTCATTTTTTGTCTCATAAATATTCTTTCACAGTTACCACTTCCTTGTTTCTCTCTCCTGTGTTTTCATTAATTTCTTGAGTGTTACCTTCCATTTTACCAATTCTTTCTTTGACTGTGACTAATTTATTAAGTATCCATTGTGCTTTTAAATTACATTTTTAGTTTTTTAGATATTTGGTTCCTTTTCAAATCTGCCTGGTGTTTTGAAAGTATTTTATTACTTTCTCTGTTTTTTTTTTTGTTCCATATTTGTTTTATTAGCATTTTATGTATGGTTATTTTATATTCTGTATGATCCATTCCAATATTCAAAATTCTTGGCAGTCTAATTCAGCTCTTATTGTTTCTGCTGGCTCTCACTCATGGGACCTGTTTCCTCATGTACTTCATAATTTTGGATTTTGAGTTACTATTCAGCTGTATCTGTAGGAATCCTATAAGACCTGAGTTGAGAGTCAGTCCCTCAGAGAGAATCTGGATTTACCTCTGGCAGGCCCTGCAGGTCACTACCCATCTGGGTCCACACTGGGTTAATTTCTTGGCTTGAGGTTTCCTAGATTGCACAGTAGTATCAATTTAACCACAAACCTTTATAGGACAGGCCTGTGGTTATAAATTTTCAGGGAAGATGTAATATTCCAACCCAGAACCTCTGCTGAGACTTTCTTGTTATTTCCCTTTACATGGTTTATGTGGAAGACACGCCCCTTCATTATTTGGGCTTTATATGAAGTCTCAGTTCCAAGTCCTCATCTTGCTTAGGACCCAGTGTGGCCATTAAAATTCAAGCCTCTTGGTTACAAAGATTGGCAAATGCTTATAGGATAGCCACAGATTCAGCTAACATGTGCTTTCTAGCTCTTATGAGCTCAATGATTTGTTTATCCTTCCTTTCTTACATAGCTCAACTATTAAAAAAAGAAAAGATGGTTATATATTGAATCCAGCATTTTTAGGTATCTGGTTCTAAATATTTCTCCAAACAGAACTTTTTCATTATTATTACTTTTTTTTTTTTTGATGAAGAAACTAAGGCCCAGAAAAGTTCATTGACTGTACAAAGGCACAGCAAAGTGGAAAGTAAAACAGCCTCTGAATTACTTGTTCACTACCTGCGGAGATCACACAAAATAGTACGGCTTCAGCTCTTAGAGTTGGCATTTATTGTGTCACTTCTAGTAACTCTGGAGATCACTCTGAAATCCGAAGTCAATTTCCCCCAAATTGTGATAACTTGCTAAAATAAGGTGAGATTAAATCATTGTCACAAGGTCATGCGATGTATTATAGTTGAGATAAGAAGTCTGCCTCTGACTTCCAAGGCTGTAGTGACATGAGTAGAAAATTTAGTCCTAACAATTTCTTCAGGCAGATTCTGCCTTCTGAATCTGGATCTGAAACCACTGATCACCGAGAGGAACTCTCTGTAGTTATTGAACAGCCACATTTTTAAGGATTCATATAGACATATCTTAACCGCATTAGGACTTTCTCACATGCAGAAGCCTCCAGTTAAGAATCTTTACTGCTTATTAGAAAAATAAATATAATTTGAAAGGTACATACATTACTTATTAATGTATTCTCAAAAAAGTGAACTGTTTGCATCTTAAAGGGAATCTGATGAGTAACACTGTACCATATTGCAACTAGCAAATCTTAGAGAAGGGAAAGCTAATATGTTTTTGAGATTCCAATATAAAGAAAAAAAAAGACACATTGTGGATTTTAATGTCCTTCTCTTAAATGACTGAGTGTTAACAAACAACTACCACCACCACCACCAAAAATATGTACGTGCACAACACAAACAGAATAACCTAGGGCTTACCAGCTGTGGTTTTGTTTTGCTTTGTTCCAAATTCCTAAATTTGCACATGAAATGAAGACATCATCAACATTTCAGATTTTTCTTAAATTTTATCAATTCTATTTAATTTTTCATCTTGTGTCAGATGGTGTTCCCCCTACTTAGCTTTTCTTAAAATTCAAGGAAACTAAAGTTGTGGGTTTGAAACTTCCTGTAGAGGGCGCTATTGATATTGTCAAGTATACCAAACATTAAAAAAAAAAAAATACATGGTTCATAAACTGTAGTCTCTGCTGAGAAGTCATTAGGTTGCTATTTGGGAGAGTTGAATGAAACCAAAATCCTAAGCAGACTAATAACTCTTAAGCTGTTTAATACTTGTGAAACCAGCGTCCCTCCGCTGCTGGCTTCTTGAACGCTGAAGTCTGAGCGTTCCCTCCCCTCCCCCCTTTTATTACTTAATGAACAATTCCTCTTCTGGTCTGTATTAACAATGGTGCTTGGAACTCGGCATCGATAACACACTGTATGCCCTGTTGTGCTGCATGTTGAATGATTTGTGTGTCTTTGAGAAAGTCCAGCTTCTCCTTCTTAATCTGGTATCCTGGAGGCTCTGTAATTTACTCCCACAGTTCCCTGCCATAACATATTTCATGTCAAGTGGGAGGGTTTAAAAAAAAAAACCATCTTAATAGAGATATTTTCAAACAAAGACAGAGGGCAAAGAGGATCTTCTTAGTATATTAAATGAGAACATAACCAAAGCTTATTTTTCTTTTGTATTATTATGAAGCAATTGATGATTGCCTGGGGCTTTGGGGATGAATCAGACTTTTAATAAGTTTCAGTGAGAACAGTGTTCACGGAGATAAGTTAATTAATTGCTATGCTGTGTGAAAGCTCATGTAGATAGTGTTTTATTTTACTGTGTAGACTGTTCATAAAAAGGCACACAATTTTTTACCACACTAATGCTTATCAACAAACCTTCACAGAAGATATTCCTTTGCTCTTTTCTTTAAAAAAAGCAACTGTTAATAACCTTATTAAACCAGAAATGAAATACATCACTGATCACTCTCCAAAAGTGGCACTAAAAAGAAAATTTTCCTTTTGGAGGCTCGATGTTTTGCATCTATTGTTTGCAAAACTCTTCTGGATGCTGACAGATACCTCTCTCCTTATTGCTTTTAATCTTGGGGTTTTGGCAAAGTGCTTCTTTTTCCTCTGCATCATTTGGTTGATTTTAAAGTAGAAGAGTTCTCTGTCCCATCGTTTACCCTGTTGGTGTGGCAGCATTATAAAGGATGGTAAGAAAATGACTTTGAAAGCATCACTTGTTAGTACAGTGGGTTTTTCTCCTGATGGCTACAATTTACATGCCACGGGCCCTATAAGCCTTCCAGGTTTTTCTTGATGCTATGAAGAAAAAAAAAATCAAACAGTTTCTTAGAGTCTGGAATGCTTTCCCTGGCAATTGACAACAGAGTTCAAGTCAAGTTTATGATTTGGACTTAAATTTAGACTTTCCTTACACATTTTTAACTCTTTGAAAGAAGGGTTGAATAGAACATGTATTACATGCCTCCTGTTATGTGTGTTTTATTGTTGACTGAATTTTTGGAAGTCTTTGTTAATAACTTTTTTAGATTTTGTTTTTAAAATAGAGGACAGAAAGCAATCCATTCAGAGTCTCATCTATCACCTTACGGCATTAGCTGTTAATTTTTTTCAGTTAAAAGTTACTCATAGGGTAATTATATTTGTTTGTATCATCACTTGGTTATCTGTTCTATTTCAGATTTAGTACTGTATCATAATTTTACCAAAAACATTTTCCCCCATATGTTTTGGTATGGTCTTCAGCCCTTGCACAGATTTCAGTAATTTATGTGTATTCTTGGGAATTAGGAATTGTCCTCATGTGTAAGAAGTGTGTAATCATACTTCTCTTAAATGGTGATATGAGAACTAAATGAGCCCATCTGAGTTGCCTAGCACTGTGCCTGGCACATAAGCACTTAAGAGGTGTTTTTCATTTTTCTCCCTCTTCTTTCCCTGATCTTAATTGGATTTCATTTGTTATTACTAATAGGCTATTACATGCTGTAGAATGAATCTTTTTAGAAAACAATTATATGAGCAAAAAAAGCTTGTGTTTAAAATACTTTCATGCTTTCTAATAAAACTATAACATGAAATAAATAAAATCAGATCAACTAACTGGCTATTGAAGAATTGCTCCGTGAAGACTCTGTGCTACCATAAGTTTTGCGGAGGTATGAGATCTCCAATTCTGCCAGGCAGTCAGCGGCCCTCAGTGCCCCCTTTGGTGACAGCTACCTATAAGACCCTCTTTCAGCTCGCGCTAAGTATCTCTGTGGCCTCCAGGAGAGATTGGCTGTGGTTCTTCTCATTAAATATCAGAACAACAAATGAGGCTTCCATCCCTGTCTCCTTGTTTTCACTTCTGTTTCTTTACCCTGGTGTCCTTTGTTCTTCACCTGCTCTGTTCTAAGAAGAAATTTTATTTTCTATGTTTGGGGGTCTGTTTCTCAGTAACCTTTGCATTTTTTTTAAAGATTTATTTATTTTAGAGAGAGAGAGAGAAAGAGAGAGTGCATGAGTAGGGGAGAGGGGCAGAGGGAGAGAATCTTCAAGCTGCCAGACTCTATCCCATGACCCTGCGATCATGACCTGGGCTGAAACCAAGAGTCGGACGCCCAACCAACTGTGCTACGCAGTGCCCCAGCAACCTTTGCATTTCTAGCCAGGGTCCATCCAGAGGACATCCTTCTTTTCCAAATGCGGCTGTTTTAGGAATGTCTAAATAGCCCTCTTAGTTGACGAAACCAAAAGACAACCAACAGAATGGGAGAAGATATTTACAAATGTCTTATCAGATAAAGGGCTAGTATCCAAAAATCTATAAAGAACTTATCAAACTCAACACGCAAAGAACAAATAATCCAATCAAGAAATGGGCAGAAGACATGAACAGACATTTCTCCAAAGAAGATCTACAAATGGCCAACAGACACCTATAAAAATGCTCAACATTACTCGGCATCAGGGAAATACAAATCAAAACCACAATGAGATACCATCTCATACCGGTCAGAATGGCTAAAATTAACAAGTCAGGAAACGACAGATGTTGGCGAGGATGCGGAGAAAGGGGAACCCTCCTACACTGTTGGTGTGAATGCAAGCTGGTGCAGCCACTCTGGAAAACAGTATGGAGGTTCCTCAAAAAGTTGAAAATAGAGCTACCCTACAACCCAGCAATTGTACTACTGGGTATTTACCCCAAAGATACAAATGTAGTGATCCACAGGGGCACCTGCACCCCAATGTTTATAGCAGCAATGTCCACAATAGCCAAATTATGGAAAGAGCCCAGATGCCCGTCGACAGATGAATGGATAAAGAAGATGTGGTATATATACACAATGGAATACTACTCAGCCATCAAAAAACCCCCAAAATCTTGCCATTTGCAATGACATGGCTGGAACTAGAGGGTGTTATGGTAAGCGATATAAGTCAATCAGAAAAAGACAATTACCACATGATCTCACTCATATGTGGAATTTAAGAAACAAAACAAAGGATCATAGGGGAAGAGAGGAAAAAATAAAACAGTAGGAAATCAGAGAGGGAGACAAACCATAAGAGACTCTTAACTATGGGAAACAAACTGAGGGTTGCTGGAGGGGAGGGGGTAAGGGGATGGGGTAATTGGATGATGAACATTAAGGAGGACACGTGATGTAATGAGCACTAGGTATTATATAAGACTGATGAATCACTGACCTCTACTATGTCTGAAACCAATAATATATGTTATTAATTTAATTTAAATAAAAAAGAAAGGAAAAAAGTAAAGAGCCCTCTTGTTCTCCCCATTGTCTATCAGAGGGGCTGCACTATACTTCAGAAGATCCTGGCCTCTGGGACTCTTGCTGTGGTTGCCTCTTCTTCGATTCTCCTCAAGTGGAAGCTTTATTCTACATCCCATGGCTTTGCTTCTAGCAGCCCAGGATTATGTGGGACTATACCTTATAGGTTATACAGTATTTCTCTTGTAGGCTTTCACCCTGGGGTCTTTCCAATTCACCCTTGCTCTTGACCAATGATAGATCAGTATTTCTATTGCAAATATACCTGACATAGGGTCTTAGAAGTTCAGAACAGAGTGATCTTGTAGTTTATCATCAAAGCCTTGTTTTCAAAGGTGTGGAGAGGAGGCTGGGAGAATGAAGAGATTTTCCAGGTACGGGTGATACCTCAGTCCCGTAACTGAGGCCTTGTCTGTCTTGTGACCAAATTTCATCATTCATGAGTTCAGGCTTAATGCTGCCTCTTTGTTTGCTCATGTATCCTTTTTAAGTATAGCAATCTTTTTCAGTCCCTAAGATAGTAATGCTTTTTAGCAAAGAAACACTAAATATTTCTCTGTTGGGTCTGACTCTCCTCTTAGAAACTTTGTTTCCTCAGACTGCATTTCATAAAGTAACAAGCTTAAAGCTTTAGATTTTTCAAACATATTTCTTCCTATTCCTTCTCTCTGCTGTATTTCCACCCATCTCCCAACTTATTTCAACTTTTCTTGGTTACTTTGATATTCTGATGATTGATTATGGATTCTGATTTCGTTACTGTTTCTGCTACATCTTAATTAGCCTTTCTCTGATCTCCCCTGGTCTCACTGTGATGTAAATTAAGGTTGACTTCTGGGTTCCAGTCCAATATGTAAAGAGCTTGGAAGTCATCAATCCCATTCTCACAGCTGAAAATCAACAACTATCTAACAGAAAACAGTTTGTTCAAATTAATAATAGCAACAATGTATTGGGAGATTATAGTTTATGACTAAGAGAAAGGAAAGCAAAGTTTTAAGGGATGGGAGGGAGGACTTGGGAATTTTCTGTTATAAGGTACCTGGATTACCTCTGAGGGGGGACAGTGTTGAAGTGGACTTGGATTAGGATGTAAATGTATATCGCAAATTCAAGGGAGTCCACCGAAATATTTTTAAAAAGAAATATAATTGATATCTTAAGAGAAAAGAAATGAAGTCATATAAAATATCAATTTAGAAAGAGGGAAGTCAGAAAAAATGTAGAAGACAAAAGAAAAAACCCCAAAAGAACAAGGGCAACAAATATGAAATATTTACCAATATGGTAGATATAATTCCAGCTATGTCAATAATCATTCTAAATGTGAATGGTCTAAATACACCAATTAAAAGAGGGAGACTGTCAGTGTGGATAAAAAAAACAAGACCGAACTATATGTTGTCTATGAGAAATGTACCTTAAATGCAAAAACGCATACAGACTAAGAGTAAAGAGACAGGGAAAGATATACCATGCTAACATAAATCGAAAGAAAGCTGAGTAGCTCTATTAATTTCAGATACATTAGTCCTTAACACAAATAACCTACTCCCGTGGAGAGTAGGTTACTTTGCTTTCTTCTCATATAACTCATATTAAGAGAGGATCCCCCATGTTTCAATATTCAGCAGAAACTTCACCCACATTTGACTCTGTGCCCACCATAATTCAGTGATATGCCTTGCCTGTTGAGTGTTGGATCTGATTTGGTTTTGCCTAGCATGGAACAATGTTGCTGAAAATTCTGTCATGAAAAGAAGCCTGTTTGCAAATTCATCTTCTAACCCTTGCATTTTTACTTGTTTTTGTAAAGGAATTACTGTACTTCTCTATTTTGCTTTAGCACACCTGTTGGTCTTATGCCTTCTTTGAATTTGAGTGACTTTTATGTATTTGGAAATGTTCACCAAAATTATCTTCCATTCTACTTTGAAAGAATACAGCTTATTTCTCTTCTCTGAAGGAAGAAAGGAACTGTAGTTACTTCCCTTAGGGGATTTAGGAGGAAACTATTTGGAGGTTTTTAGATGAAATTCACGATGTACCTGAAAATGTTGTCTAAATTTTTGTTGGAAAAGGGCCTGTGTTAGGCTCTTTTCATGGAAGATGAAAGCTCTTTTATATTTTTATTTTATTTTAGAGAGAGAAAGGGAGAGAGATTGCATGCATGTGTGCCAGTGGGGTGGGAAGGGGCAGAAGGAGAGAGAGAGAGAAAATCTTAAGCAGGCTCCCTGCTGAGTGCAGAGCTTGATGTGGGGCTGGATCTCAGGACCCTGAGATCATGACCTGAGCTGAAACCAAGAGTCAGACACTTAACCTACTGAGCCACCCAGGCGCCCCATGAAAGCACTTTTAAATGATATCTGCTAATTCCATCATAATCTTAGATTCTAAGATTCAACTAGCTCGGGGGACTCACCTACTCTCAAGGCGAACAAGCCCATTTCAACACAGGATATAGTCATTTTCATTAGTGGTCAAGGGCAGTTTCTCTCCACACTGGCTTTGCAATATGAACTTCCCTTTTACACAGGCTTCGTTCATATGACATGATTTAGAGTGGATGAGGGTGAACATTTTTAGGAACAAAGTAAAGGAAGAAAGAAGGGCCCTGCCTTTTCACTGATCTTCCTGATGTTTCTGTTTTCAATTTTCCTTCATGCTATAGCCTTGGTGCGTGTCAGGACAAGGTTGGTGTTAACCCGGATTCCCCCCACCCTTTTCTTTTTCCAGCTGGCTCCGTTGGGTAGCAAATATCTGACTTGCACTCTTCTCCAGGTTGCAACAGGTTGGTCCACATTGTGTATTACATGCTTGGGGGTGTGCTCCAACTACAGAGGACATTCTAAGCAGGTCTTCATTTCAGTAAAGGCATAAAATGCCTTTTCCCTAATGGGGCTAAGAATCTTAAGCCAAAGGAGGTATTCTATGAAATGGTCTGAAAGGAGGGCAAGGAGTACCTTTTCCATTTTTTTCCCCCTGTAACAACTCTAGGCAAATTCCTCAGAAATCAGATTGGCAAGGGCAAAGAAGGGGTGGGCTGAAACTCTGGAATTTGGGCTTGCTGAATGCATGCCATTCCCTTGCCACGTAGCACAAATCAGTGCCAACTGTGGAAAATAAAGATCTAAGTCAGAAGTGCAGGGCAGGCACAAGGCAATCATCAGCTCAATTAAACTGGTTATTCCACAAATAACCTAGAAACAGCAGGATTGCCAAACATTCTCCAGCCCCTGAAACATTTGCAAATGAGTATGACAACTGAGATTTTTCTTTCTTCGTAGCCATACACTGTCACATTTTAATGATGGATTATAGACATGGGCTTTTGGCAGCAGACTGTAGCAAACATGATTCTACACTTATTTTCTTTTAATCAGAAGATACAAAGGCTTATAGATATATGGCACTGTGCCCAAGAAAGAGTTAGATAAAGCTCCAGAAAGAAGAATGTGGGATAATGGGAATACAGACACACACACACACACACACACACACACACACTCTTTCCCTTCTTTTTGAATGTGAAGCAGATATGCTTTTATTGTCATAAGATACATTTTTAATTTTTATTTTATGTGGTATTTTTGTACCTGTTGGGGATGTTTATAACAAAATATAAAACTAGCTGATAGAGCATATGTATCTAATTCTGTAACATATACTAATCTGTATCAGTGCCATTTAAAAATTGCAAATTAAACATCTTTTTTCATAGACTAGTAATCTCTTGATGTCATAAATATGAAAGTAACATGTTATTTCTACAGTCATGATGTCAGGAAGATATTATTTAAGTATTTAATGGGATCAGAGGCTTAGTGCACAGGAAATATATTTTTTTCTATATGTTTCCTGTGTCTGTTTTACTTAGTTTAATCATTTTAATTGCAATTTCTTTTTATTTTAAGACAGGACCATAACTCTTGGATACTATTATTTCTTTTTCTTTTTGGCAAGTTGAGGAATACCAGGTAACTGTAAGAATGAAGCTGTAACTTCTGTATTCTTCTGCATTGTCCCTGTCTCGGTCTATACCTGTCTCCTTTGCCTCCTTTCCCCTTGTCCTCTTTATATTCTGGATTATTTAGCCTTTATTCATTTCACTGGGCTGTGAGTATGAAACGAAGAAGAAATCTGGGTCTCTTTCTATGAAGACAGTTACTTTATAATATGTTTTAAAACACCCTGAAAATATACAGACATTTTCTTGAGGTGTTTTCTTGTAGTGCCTTGGATTGGGGTGTTAAATGATATGTGGAAACCGATTTCTCAAGAAGAATTTCTTCTAAAACTAAAAAAAGTTTAAAATACAGAGAAAAAAATCCAATATGTGGATTGGAAAAAAAAAATCCATAGCTCTACTTTAGGTCCCATATGTGTGGATGTGTGACATCCATCAGTGGGATAAACAGCACCTGGTGGCTGATTTACAGAGTGGTATTCCTCCAAAAAGGCAGCCATTCGCTCCTTGACAACTGAATGAGTGATGGCAGCTGTATTCCAGAAGGCTCTATTTGGGAAAGCAAAATTTAGGCTAGGGTGGGATCAACATAAAAAGATAAGGAGCCGTAAGGATCTCATCTGTCTGGGTCTCTTGGGTTGGAGCCAGCCCCTGGGGGACACAGCATCTCCCTCTTCTTCCAGACTGTGGATATTGAGGATTTGCACTGAGGAGATCCATACATGCCACAGCTGCCCCTTGGTCAGTCTTTTTGGATTAGTGAATCAGGATAGAAATTGTTCTTCCTTTTATTAAAAAACTGATTCATCAGCTTAACATAAAACCTTGGCCTTCATGTTGAGCTGTTAGAACTACCACAGGCAAATTCAGGAATGGTAAATCAGCAGTGCTAAGGCTTGACTTGTGCCCGATGATCCCACCTTTGTCACAAAGCCTCCCATTATTCTGGAAGTATTCTGTGGCTACTGTTACTTTACCCCGCAAGGCCCTACTCATGAAAAGAAAACATTGAAACCTGAGTTTAAGTCAGGTGGACAATGAAGGAGAAAATGGTGGAACTGTTCAAAGCAATAGATCCTAGTATTTAAGTCTTGGGCTTTAACCTCAGGTTTCATGAGCTCAAATCTCAGTGCCCAGGGTGGGGAGAGGAAACGAGGAGTTACTGTTTAGTGGGTACAGGGTTTCTGTTTGGGATAATGAAAGCATTCTGGAAATACATAGTGTGATCATTACACAACAGTATGAATGTACCTCATGCCTCTGAATTGTTACTTAAACCTGGCTAAAAAGTTAAATTTCATGTTATATATATTTACCACAATAAAAAAATGAAGATAAAAATTCCAGTTCCACCTCTTACTAGCCATACAGGCAAATTACTGTCTCTCTCTCTAATTACGTTCCTTCAGCTGTAAAATGTAAGAGGATGATTATGATGATACTTGCTTCATAGGGTTATCCTAATTGAATGAGACGTGTGGGACAGACTTACACTAATTCAAAATAATCAAGGTTATCTGTTGTTCCGATGATTTATGGGTGAATTCTGTGGTTAAAATCTCATGCATTTGTTGTGTAGTCCTCCCTTTGTAGAATTCTCTGTAGAAACCACCAATTTCAGTTTTGCTTATCAGATAGACTGTCATCTTTTTGATATCTCATGTAAGACTTTTAACTCTTAAGACATGCACCCTATTGACAAGGATGTGGGGACCGGAGGCACTCTTGCTCATTGCAGTTTGGACAGCCAGTTGATGGGCTATCAAGCAGTATGTAACAACATTTAAGACATGTGTAGCCTGGGACCCTGCAATGCCACCTCTATGAAAAGTAGTCACATATGTATGTACAAGTACATGGACGGGTGTCCATTGTAGTACTGATTATAATAGCAACAAATTGGAAACTACATGAATATCCATTCTAGTGAATTGATTAGACCCAAACAATGGAATCTTATATAGCTATAAAAAAGGATGATGCCAAATTAGAGTATTCCCATGGACAGATGTCCACAATAGATTGTGCAGTGGGAAAAGGCAGTCTGGGAACAGAATATATAGCTTGATCACATGCATGCATTTTATGTTTATATGTATAATTTCTGAAAGGATATTCATCAGATTAATAGTGGTTATCTCTGAATGGGATTATAAAGAGAAATTTATTTTCTATGTTAAACACTCCTGTGTTACTTGAGGTTTTTACAAGCGTGTATTACTTTTCTAATCTGCAGAACAATAAAAATATTTCCATTAAAAAAATGAAAGAGAGGGGCACCTGGGTGGCTCAGTCAGTTAAGCGTCTGACTCTTGATTTCGGCTCAGGTCATGATCTCAGGGTCATGAGATTGAATTCCGAGTTGGGCTCCATGCTCAGTACACGGAGTCTGCTTGAGATTCTCCCTCTCCCTCTGCCCATCCCCCCACTCTCTCACGTGCTCTCTCACTCTCTCTTTCTCTAAATAAATACATAGATAGATAGATAAAATCTTTAAAAAAAATGAGAGAGACCATAAGGGGTCTCTCTGGCTATGGAGAGAAAGAGGAAGCTCTTGTATTTCTCAAGGTGTTATCCTAATTTAAACCTTTTATTTTTGTATAGTATCCTCCAGATCTGAGTCCATAAAAGGAAAATGAATGAGCCACTATTGCAATGAAATAAATAAATAGGATTCCAGGAACCTTAAGTATTTTTGCATCTGTCTTCTTCTGGCAAATTCAGTCAGTGTTTTGAGTATTCCTCTAGCCTCCATACCAGCAACCCCTGCCTTGTCTGCCTTCACTGATTTGTCTTGTCAGTGGGGCTAAGGTCAAAACTATGTTCATAATACTCTCATAAGTGCTATGGGAAGACCATAGTGCCCCAAACACAAGCAGGGTCATGATATACCTGGATTACTTATCCTAGCCAAGATCTTGCTATGCAGGGTCCCCTGCCCGTCACCAAATAGGTCTACTGCTCCCCTCCACAAACACAGGACTCAGTCTATGAAGGAATACAACTCCCAACAAAATGATGGCTGAGAGGCAAAGCAGTTTCCAGCCTTTGCTTATATATGTATGTACACACACACACACACACACACACGTCGATGGGTTGCTCAACAGAATGGTAAAATGTTATTATGCAGGCGGGTTGAAAGGAGAGATGGAGTGTCTTGAAATAAAGTCTGCTGCTGCAGGATGTGATGGACGGTGGGGATTCTGGAGTCAGAACTAGGTTTGAAACCCAGTTGCCTTATTTATTAGCTGTGTGACCTTGGTCAGATTACTTAGCCTCTCTGAGCTTCAGTAGTCCCATCAATAAAATAGGAGCAATAACCTCTTCCACCCAGAGTTGTCAGGATTTAATGAGATAAAATATATAATGGGCTTGCACTGGAGGTGGTACACACAAATAATGGGGTTCTTTCCTTCTTCTCAGACTTTGGCATAACATTAAGTAGCCACGGGAGTCCTGAAAATAGATGGTTTTTCTAAACAGCACAATGTCCCAGTGTACTCTTTGTACTGCATTCTCTTTAAGTGTCAAGTAAGGGCACTGTTGTGAAAGCCATAGACAGAATATTTTAAAATCAGGGTGGGGGAAGAGAACGGGGGGATAGGGAAGCTTTATATTTTCTGACTTCTTCAGTGGTTAATTTTCATGATTCAAACGAGGATGAGAGTAACTTTCCACGTTTTAAATATTCTGTATCATGTAAGAATGAGTAGGAATCGCTGATCAATTAGGTTTAAAAGCTACTGAAATTCTCAAGAATCATTTAAATAAGGTACTTATGAATGCCCCTAAAGAGATGAGAATAACCTTCCACGTCAGCATTACATGAGTTAAACATGTGGTTAACGATGATATAAAAAGAGGTGGTATGTGAAATATCAGTTCATGTGAGGTGACGTTCAATACTAATTTATGTGATATCAATAATGTTTTAGTCTAAATGAACCTTCCCTATATATAAAACACTCCTAATTATTATACAACCGTTACTTTCCACTTACCATTGATCTTAAGGAAATGACTAAAATTTTTGGAGTGTGCTGACACAGCACTATTGTTCTGGGTCATTATTCAGAGCAGGTGTCCATCTCTTTCCCTTAATCTCAAGACAGAAAAAAAAAAGTAGTTTTTCATTTAATCAAGTCTCAAAAAAAAAGAAAGGAACACATTAAGATAAGTAACTTTTATAGGGATGTTAACATTCTAATCCTCTTTGGGATAGGTGAAGCTTTTGATTTTCAGCCAGGTTCAAAAGAACATTAAGTTTTATAAGGTGGTGGATACAGTAATTCCCTATAGGAATAGGTCAAGCTGTCAGCAAGCGATGACTTTCCAGATGAGGTTCCCCAAGCTTGAGTCAAGTGACCAGGCTGTCCCTTGTTAAACATTTCAGAGTTGATATGTACCCTCACCTCCAATGCAAAAACATGGCATTTTCAAGCTATACCTTTGGGATTTTAAGGAATTATTCTAGAAAATCTAAACCACATAAGAATTAATATAATTATACAACTATTGGTATAAAATGCATGTGTAGGTCAAGACTAGAAGGGAAAATTGTGATCGCTTCAACTAGAACATCAGCTTGTATAAAATTGCTCTATTGCCCACAAGCTCAGGGCAGATTTGTTAATGTAACTGTACCTTCTCCTTTGAATACAAGTGGCTTATGCTAAGGGCCTTAATTTGAGGACTAATTGGATTGCTTCCTCCATTCTCATCCATATAACCTCAGTTTTATAGCTTCCATGCAATGTTATGTAACATTTACTGAACACATTCTAAATGCTAAATAGTGCTCAGCACTTGATATAGATTATTTTATTAAATTCTCCCCCAAACCTTATAAGGCATAACAGCGTCTAACTTCATTTTCAGTAATTATTATGTACCAGGCATTGTTCTAAGCACTTTACATATATTAATTCATTCAAGCCTTGTAATACCCTGGCAGGTGTATTAGTTCCATTTTACAGATAAAGAATCTGAATTTCAGAGAGGTTAAAAGACTGGCCATGGTCACAACACTCAGTAAGTGACAAAACAGGCTGTTAGACTTCCTGCTCTGCTCGCCTATACGCTCAGCATACTGAGCGCGGATCTAGGGGCATGATGGATATCATCAATTATTTGTCTGTTTGGAGCTGGCTATATAATTCTTGGACCCAGTGCTAATGAAAAATGCAAGGCCCCTTGTTCAAAAGACAGGAGGAAAGTGTCATTAAAAATAGTAAATAGACGGGCGCCTGGGTGGCTCAATCAGTTAAGCGTCTGACTCTTGATTTCAGCTCAGGTCATGATCTCGGGGTCCTGAGATAGAGCCCCATGTTGGGCTCTGCACTGAGTGTGGAGTCTGCTTGAGATTCTCTCTCCCTCTTCCTGAACCCCTCTCCCTGCTCACACTTACACTCTCTCTCTCAAAAAAAAAGACATTAAATAGAAAAGGTTTTCCTCACTTTAAGAGCTAATCTCTCGACTTGTCATGGTGTTTTTAATTTGCTATTTAATGTGTCATTCTAAGTAACACAAAATTTAAATATTAAATTATTAGCATTCATTTTACCATTAATCTTTATATTGTACAGTGTCAGTTATAAATGTAAATATAAGTTAACTTGTATGGGGAATCATGGAACTCACACAATTTGTATTTCATGGCTCCTATGTGGGCATGTATTTTGTTCTTACCAAAGCAGTGGAAACACTGCACAAAATGAACTCAGCTGTCTTTATTTCAGTTCTTGATGTGCACACATTCTGCCAAAACTCTGTCTTCTGTTTCCTCATAAGTAAGGAAAGACTGAAAGGAAAAGGAAGTGAGGGCTGCCCCATCCTTCCCTTTTCTTTTATGTCATCACTTTCAGTGTATGTGATTGGTTGGCCAGCAGAGCAGTGTAACATGAGTAACATAGGACTCCTTATTCGTTTGTGTTTCTTTGAATGCTGTGGCCTTTTCTTTCTATGTTCCAAGAAAGTCCTGGTTTGAAAGGAAAGCATGGCCTCTCGGGGCTGTCAGTGCCCACCTCTCTCCAGGCCGCTCACCCATAGATGAAATAGGCTTACTTCACACCCACTTTGGGTCTCATTGAACGACCATGCAGCATCAGTAGTACTGCATGCAAATGAGGTGGGAGGGAACAATGGGCACACTGCTGCATCTCTGTTTCCACACATGGTCCATGTCCCATCAGGCTTTAGCAGGTGCTGGTACTGGTACCAGTGTTCTGGGTCCCTTTCCCAGGTTGGCCACACCCCAGATGTGGGCCCAATCCTGGGCAAGTTACTCATTGCTCTAAAACTGTTTTCTCTGTGGTGTGTATATATATATCTATATATATATATACATATATCTATATATATCTATATATATATATATCTCCAATGGAATATTACTCAGCCATCAGAAAATGAAATCTTGCCATTTGCAATGACGTGGATGGAGCTAGAGTATATTATGCTAAGTGAAACAAGTCAGAGAAAGACATACTATATGATCTCACTCGTATGTGGAATTTAAGAAAGAAAACAGATGAACATATGGGAAGGGGGGAAAAAGGAGAGGGAAACTAACCATGAGACTCTTAACGACAGAGAACAAACTGATGGTTGACGGGGGGTGGTTGACGGAGGGAGGTGGGTGGGGGATGGGATAGATGGGTGATGGGTATTTAGGAGGGCACTTGTTGTGATGAGCACTGGGTGTTGTGTGTAAGTGATGAATCACTGAATTCTACTCCAGAAACCAATATTGTACCGTATGTTAACTAACTAAACTTTAAATTAGAAAAATAAATAAAACTATCTTCTCATCACAAAATGAGAATGGTTCCAACCACCTCATAGGGTTATTGTGAAGAATAACTGAAAGAATACACATAAAGGTCTTAGTCCAAGGCATGGCACATAGTAAATGCTTGGTAAGTGTTAGCTAGCCATGTTGTGGTTGTTGCTGCCTCTGAATACATTTTGCAGTTCCATTTGTCTGAAAATCTTTACCCCTTCAAATAAGATAATGAAGACACACCTGGGTGGCTCAGTCGGTTAAGCTCTTGATCTCAGCTCAAGTCTTGATCTCAGGGTTATGAGTTCAAACCCCACATTGGGCTCCATGCTAGGTGTGGAGCCTACTTTAAAAAAGAAAAGATAGGGCGCCTGGGTGGCTCAGTTGGTTAAGCGACTGCCTTCGGCTCAGGTCATGATCCTGGAGTCCCAGGATCGAGTCCCGCATCGGGCTCCCTGCTCGGCGGGGTGTCTGCTTCTCCCTCTGACCCTCCCCCCTCTCATGTGCTTGCTCTCTCTCATTCTCTCTCTCTCTCAAATAAATAAATAAAATCTTAAAAAAAAATAAAAATAAAAAAAAATAAAAGATAATGAAGAAACCTGGTGCAGATTCATCTTAGAAGAGGCAGAAACTTTCCAGTGGAGCACAGCTAGGGGTTTCACCACAAACCTAGCATCCTTTCCACTCCCAGTGTTAACTCAGTTAAAAAAACAAACAAACAGAAAAACAAAAAACCTTGAATGAAAAAATAAATAGGAAAGTTCCCTCTGAGTGGGTGTTTGTAGAAGGGACGAGGTGAAGCGTTCTCAAGGAGTATGTGTGTCTTTATGGGAAGCAGCTACAGGATTGATCTCAAGTATATGACCCCGGGGTCATATACCTATTTTTTAGTGTTGCAGGCGGCAGACTCTTCTGTTCCTCCCCACTTTTCTCCTGGGTCACTGCCCATCTATGAATTCTCTAAACCAGAATCACTCAAAGTGGGGTCCCCAGGTGCTTGCATCAGAATCACAAATGCCAAATCCTGAGCCCAAGGCCAGAGCTTTGAACTGAAACTCCTGGGGAAATCTCACCCAAAAAACAAATTGTCCAAGTTCTTCTTACACTACTAAGTTTGATGACTTCTGCAGGAGCCTAGAAACTTGGAAGAAGGAGACCTTTTTCTTTTTTTAATCCCTAGCACTGGGAAGACCTGCCACCCTTTGTTGAATGTTGGAGAAATGACTGAATCTAAAGCACAAAGCTAAAGGATTTTTTTTTCTCCATCTGAGGACCCTTGGGATGGTTCGATTCAGATCTGATAATCAGGAGGTAAGCACTGGTAAGGCTGTAAATTTATTAAAATATTAAAATTCCTCCATAGGGGTTAGTAAATAACCACTGCTCTGGGCTCTGTGCTAGCCCACTGGCCCAGCTACTCAGGCTTCTCCCTTGGACTGTCCTCTGATCCATCAACTAAAGGATTAACCCTTTGTCTAGCATGGGGTCTCATCTATTCTCACTAGCCAGTATGGGTGCCAGTCAGCCCCTTTATAGGTCCATCCAATGTGGTGCCTTACCCGTGGGCTTGTGCCTGTGCCCCTACCTGGGGAGGGAGGTGGGATTGGGAAGGAGGACCTTGGGTGGGTGGTACCCCATCCAGTTTACCTTGACTCTGTTATCAGGATGCCCCTCTCCACATGTCCATGAGGCCATAACGGATGGAGTCCTAGTGGGTGAGATGACATTCCTTGAGGTGATACTGGCACCCCAGCAGGCAAATGCCCCAGGTTATGGCCACCACCAGCTGAAGTACCTACCCCTAGAGATGCTCTTCCATGGCTGCTTCTGGGAACTGCAGCCTCCACGGGACTTCAACTCTGAGGGATCCTGGAAGAGACTGGGTGAGCACGAGCCATGCAAGAATTTTAGTCTACATACATGAGGGTTCTGTGGGCATGATTTGACAGATGAGAGCCTGTTTGGTACAGATGGTACATGCAGGGGTTAGTGTGGGGGCTGGGAGAAGTATGGGGAAACAGTTTCTCTTTTCATTTATTTGGTCAAGTTTGCTAAAATCACTGAATGCCCTATCATCATGGCATTAGCCACATTGCTTTCATTAATAAAAATGAGGGCAGGTACTTACATAGCATTTGTCCTGTGCCAAGCACAATTCTTTATTTGTTTGCGTTACTATGATTATCACCATATTATATAGATGAAGAAATTGAGACCCAGAGGTTAGCTAAAACTCAAGTAGCAAAGCCATGATTCGAACTCCGGCAGTCTGACATTAGAGTCAAACTCATAAACACCACTTCTCTTCTTCAGTTACATTCAGAAAGTTTTTGTGTGTGACTTAGTTGGTAACAGATACACACACACACACACACACACACCCTGTAAGACAATGGATGGAAACATTTTGAATGAAATTGGTGTCAGATCAGCAGATGCTGAGAGAGGAGTCCTCACCATGAACAATATTGCTGATATTAAGAGAAATTCTCTACCTACTGAGACTCCATATAGCCTAATGATTATCAAGATATTGGGGAAGTCATTGGAAAAGTTCTCCTGTGTATTCCTATGTCAGTCATGGCTCAGACAGAGCTATTGTTTACCTAGTGGCAGCATGTCAAACAAAAGTTCAGCAATCATTTTTAAAGATCAACAAATGATTTGGATAGTGTTAGAAATTGATGAGCTACTTGCATTTAAGCTCATATGTATACATATATATATATATATATATATGTATGCTTCTGTTTAGAGAATACTGGGAATTAAGTGTTTTAAATTTATATGTTGATTAACTACTTACAGGGTTTTAAATATTTTATCACTTCATCTTTGCTTATTCAATTCTTCATTTTATTCCTTTGGTCCACACTTGTCAACTGGGAAAAAAGATTAGCTCTTTGACTGAGCTCTGATATGTTAAGCTGTAACCCTTTTCTGTCTCAAATTTGTTCCCTGTTTGGCTCACATTTCTTTGCTAGAGAAGGAGGTAGATTATGTGCTTTAGGTGGAAAAGGCTCTCCTCATTATTGAGTGGGAATGCAGGCAAGAAGACTGTTCCTCAGTAGGCTATTGCTTCCTTCTCTAAACCCAGCTAATTGAGCTGTCGTATTTAAAGTTTTATTGGTTAAGATTTCAAGTTAGGACTGGAGCCCTTCTTTTGCAGTTCCTTCAGGGCTACATGTGGAAAAGAACAAATGGAAAACTCAGTGATGAGCTCTGAGTAAGGCTGTAAGAAGGCCCTATGGTCTCAAGGAACATTGACGGACAGGGAGTTGTTTAAACACTTAAAAACAGAAAGGAAATACAAAATTCTTCTATTTAGTAGGTCAAAACCAGCTCAGAAGTAGTATGTGATGATCTGGGCAAAGCATTACAATTCCTAGCCAGCCCAGTCATGATTCTCTGGCAAACTGCACAGTCATGGTTATGATGCACTGGGATAAGAGGTGCTATATAAATGTTAGATATTACATAAATGTCAGGAATGATTATTGTTTGTTAATGGGGGCTAAACTGTTCCTAAGCAAAACTCTGACTCCATGCCAACACAGCGGTAGCAGAGATTCTAACCACCAAATAATCCATGAGAATGGAGTGCTCACCCCTGGTTCTAGAAAGGAGCCCAGTTGGGATCTGGGGTTGGAAAACAGGGGTTGGGGTGGTCCCAGTGCCACCACTTGCCCAAGTGACTTCAGGCCAGCTCCCTAATCTTCTGGAGTCTGCCGTAGCTCACCTGTAAAATGGGGATAATAATAACACCTCCCCTACTTCTCCTTCCTGTGCTCCGTGGTTCTGAGAATCAAGGGCATTCACATGGGTGCGAGTGCTTTGTGAAGGGAGAGACGCTGCAAGGATGACAGTGGTCATCTTGGATCGGCGGGAATTTAGCCTATGCTTTCCCTTTGAGTCCTGCTCACAAGGAGAAATCTGAATGGAAATTAAACCGGGGACGGGGATGGTGACTGGCGGAAGCTGAAAACCCCAGGCTCCTTCTCTCACAGAGCTGTCAGGAAGATACTGCAGACCAGGCGCCCGGATCCTGCATTTTGGCTCTGGCTCTGCCACTTGCCAGCCTGTGAGCTTGGGCGAGTTACAGAGGAGGCTCTGGAAGTGATCGCCAAGGGCCCTTCCGGCTCTGACGCTGAGTCTAAATCAGGCTCATCACTTGGCTCTAGCTGTGATTCACCTTTCGCGTCCTGGAGAAACTCCCCTCCAGCTTCTCAGACGCATGAAGCAGGGGTCTTGGAAAAGGTGGGGGCTGTGTATTCCATGTGAGGGTGCACAGTAAAGAAGTTATTCCCGTGGAGGTGAGGTGGGGTAGGGGATGGTGAAAAGGGGTATGAGTGAGTATTCTGGGAAGGCAAGATTCAGGGAACACTCTAATGAGGTCACGACTGTCGCAGGCGAATTGGAGCTGGACATCTGCTGGTGGGGGAAGGGGGGAGCGTCTTGCATTTCTGTTTGCAGTAAGTCTCATCCCGCACCCTTTAGCACCCCCTTAGCCCCCTACCCCATGTCTCCATCCCCACACCTTTCAAACGCTACCAGGCCTTGCTCGGAGGAGAGCCGGTGTCCGTACCTCCTCCGTGGTCCTGTCTGAAACCGTGAGGATTGTTTCCAAGCTGACTCACACCACTAATGTCAGGGAGCCGTGTCACACGGCGCTGGGCTCTACAAGCTGTTGCTTGCGCGGTCGCCGCCGCGGCCGCCGCTCCCCGGCGGGTGCATCAGGGTCCGCTCTTGGGGCGGGGCCGGGGCGGGGCCGGGGCGGGGTCCGCCCCCTCCGCGCGGCGGCCCCGCCCCTCCTCTCCCTCCCTGGCGGACCGCAATGATTTAGAAGTTCAGGAATCCCACGTGACGTCACCGGGGGGGTGATGTAATGCACTCTAAATAGAATGTATTGTAATCTTTGCTCAGTCCAACGTGGTCCCTTCACCCGGGCTCGGCTCTTGCCTTCTCCACACTTGTTTGGTAAGTTCCTAAAAATACGGCTCGGCCACTTCTGGGGCCTTTGCATTTAGCTACTTTTGTTGCACTTGCCGCGGGAGCCATCTCGGGAGCGTACTTGGTTTGCAGGGGTTGGTTCTCGGCAGCAGCCGCGAGATTACTTGGTCCAGTGGGCAGGTCACAGGACAAGGAGTAGGGAAGATGCGATGCATTTTTTTGGAGGGTGATCTGTGTTTGTAAACACTTTGGCGGACCAGAGGGAAGTCCGGCCCCAAATGCTGGTGGACTGTGGAATTCTGCTGTGTCCTGAGGCCACTCCAGAGACCCCACGCCGTGTCCGTTCCGGAGCGCGTCTCGGTGGCCGCCGCGCCGTGCGATTGGAGGGATGCTAACGTGGAGCGAGCGCCGTGTCCTCCCCGGCGTGGTGCGTGTGTGGGAGCGCGCGTGTGTTTCCCTGATACGGGGAACAGTTATGAATCGGGGGTGTGTGTTTGCCTCCAGAGACCTGGCAAGGTGCGGAACCCTCCAGAAGTGCGGTCAAGCGGCGGCAGTGGCGGTGGCAGCGGAGACGGCGAGCCAGGAACCTCCCCCCGCGTCCCCAACTTCCCCGTGATGTGGCGGAACCCCCGGAGAAAGTTTGCAAACTTCCAGCGGGCGCGGCGAGGACGCCGGGTCACCTAGGGGGGGGGGGGGGGGGCGGGCGTGCGCGCGGGGGGCTCGCTCCCTCCCGGTGCCGAGCCTGCCGCTGCCACCTCTCCCGCAGCGCTGCCCGCCGCAGCTGGTGGGCGCGCGCGCCCGGGGAGGGGACGTGGCCCTTGAAGGGCACTTGGCTTTCGCTCCAGGCGCAGAAAGCTCGAGAGTGGCGCGGCTCTGTTCGCTTTCACTCCTGCAGCCGTCTCCTGCCTCCGTCCGGTTCTCACTGGCATCATTACCTCTTCCCCGCCGCTGCCCCAAATGACAGCTCCCGCTTTTGCCGCGGCAGCGCGGTGGCAGTTCCCAGGACCCGGCGGCGGAGCCTTCCTCTCCGGCAGATTCACCACGCAACCGCTTAAACTTTTCACGAAGTTCGTAGAGGGGCAAGACGCGCGAAGGAACCAAGGACACGTTTTCTCCCGGCACCTGCATCCCACTTCTTCTTTGCCATAGAATTATTTCCGGGGGGAGGGAGTATCCGGTAGAGAAAGCCTCAGACCTCGCCCACCCGCTCCCCAACTTTGCCTGAACGGGTGCCACCCCCACTTGATGCTTGTTCAAGGCCAGGAACTGGAGTGGATTGCTTGTATTTTGCGTTGTCAGAGTCCTCAGGGTGTGTTTGATTTTTATTTTTCCCTCCCTCTCTGACATGTGTCAAGGAATAAAGGCTGGATACAGGTCCATTACGTCATTCTGCAGGCCAGTAAGTGTTTGATTAACAGCTTCAGATACTCAAGAGTTCGGGGTTTAGAAATGCTGACAAAGCAACTCTGCTTTCCATCCCACCCCTAACATACTCGTACAATCACCCGATCCCTGGGCATCTTTATTGCCCTCTCCTCCCCGTACTCCTCGTTCTCTACCCCCTCTCCCGCCCACACCGTTATCACTCTGGCCCCGCCTCCGCCTTTTATTGCTTTCCCTAGGGCGGTCACTGTCCCCAGGGTGTGCGTATGAGCTTCTGGTGTCTCAGCGGAGCACAGTACCTGATCAAGGCACACACAATCTGCCCTTTTCTATTATTTAAGAAAGGCACCAGCGAGCCCTCTACTCCAGGGCGAAAATGCTCAGTCCTGATAGAAAAGGCATCTCAGGACACGTTTAGAGTCCTTATGATAATACTGTGTCCCTGTGGTGACTTAGGAAAGCAACACACCCACTGCAAACAAAGTACTGAATTTTACCTAGCGCCTTCTCCAACCGTTTAGCGGAAGAGGGAAGAAGTGAGGATGCTGATTAAAATCAAATTTAGCCAAAAGAATCAAGATTCAACGTGTCATTTGCAAAGTGAGGGAATATGAGTCGTTGAACCCAAACACCTTACAATAAATTGGTGTATGTATTTCTTTCTCTTAATCTTAAGTTTCTATATTTAAAGAGAAAGTTGAATACTTAAGTCCTAGAATTGAGTCAGAATCTGCCTATCTGACAGTTGCAGTAAAAACACTGTGTGTGATGTGTTTAAGGGATAAAAGTAAGAAGAGCTCTTAGTGGGAGGAGGGTGTGTGTGCAGCAGAAATCAAATAAAAAATCTATTGACAGAGTTTTGGATTGAGTGGGGCAGAGGATTTGGGTGCTCTCTGATTTGAAGTTGGAGGAAGCTAAATTAAGGAACATTTATATTCTGAGTATGTGGGAATTTCGTGAAGAACACATGTTTTGTTATAATCAGATCCACTTTCTTCCAAGTGAGACAGCCATACTGTCGAGTAGGCATTTGTGAAACTTCTGTCTGGGGTCTAATTGACATCCTTCCCCAAGTTTGTGGCAGTATTTATTATTTATTCACATCTAGAGATGAAATAGTATAACCCCTGCAGAATGCATGTGCATCTAAAATGTTAAACTTCTTGTTTGTGATGCATAGACCTAAAGGAAAAAATGGCCCGGGTCACCAGCACTGGAGAGTGTGATTAATGATCAGTGATTTAGTGATCAGTGATTAGTGGTTTTATTCAAACTGTTACCTCTGACCAGAAGCACACATCAGAGGATTAACAGGCTCTTTAGATAAATGCTCATTAGTGGAAGGGGGAAAGCAAAGATAATAGGCATGCACCCAGGGACAACTTTCGAAGAAAATCATTCCCCGTCTTCAGAATAATAAGCTCTATTAACAGAAAGCCCTTTTAATTTAAAACTTGCTTTTATCTTGTAAATCAAAGTTAGATGTAAAAGTTTGTAGTGCCATTATAACCTAAATTTTCCCATATCCACTCGATGTGGATTATCTCAGTAGCGATATTTTTTTTTTATTTAAATAAACAATTGGACCTTCAGAGCAACTGAACCCTGACAAGTTCTTAACTCCCAGGGTTTGAAGGTGTCGCCCCTTCTACAACGGAGAGTGCAACTTGCTAGCTAGATGGCGCACTGTTCTTTGGTGTTCTGTGCTGTTGTGGTGCAGGAGTCTCAACGAGCAAGTAGCTGCTTGCGAGGTGTTCTTCCACACTTCCAACAAAGTTGATTCTGTGTAGGGTTGGAGGCTAGACAGTTCTACAAGTTTTTAGTCACATTTTCCATGTCAGTTAAATCTGGGGAGTTCAAGGCTACTGGAAAAATTAGTCTCATTAGTAAAAGAAACTTAGCGAATGAAGGAGGAAAGGAGGTACCGGAGTCCAGGAGAGGTACCTCTGGGTTGCAGAAGTGATTGTAAATTATCAGACCTGTTCTTTTTTTTTTTTTTTTTTAAACTAAGAGCTAGTTTCACAATCTTGTGGTCTGAAATTCTGAAGCAAATACTCAAAGATTTATTTTCTTCCTAATCTTGCTGGTGAAAAAGAAGTTACTAGAAAGAAAGGAAGAAAAAAACTTGATTTGGTGACTGCAGGAAGCAACATATTGCTGATTTTATTCTACAAATAATGGTAAGATAATGTTTCTTATGCTTATGAAGCAGAAAGGAACTTTGCAGTTGGTTAAATGAGGCTGATCTTATGTTTTCATAGATAGAATTCAGAAATGGAATTCTTATTGCATACCGAATTTTAATGTTGCCTTTGTCAGTTTCCTGGGACTTGGTAGCATTTTGTGTGGAAGGTGTGTGTGTGTGTGTGTGTGTGTGTGTGTGAATAAGACCATTATTTCCTGGGTAAAATAATGTTCATGGGCGTGTGAACTGCAGGGGGGGAGCTATGAGGCATGTTAAATAATGTGTCAGGTAAGAATTCCTTTTTCCACAGGCCTTCATGAATCACTTTAATAAGTACTTAAGTTTTAATAAGGAAGGCATTTTTAAAAAAGAAAGCTAAAAATGAAAATAAAACAAACAAACAAAAATTCTCCACATCCAGACCTCTATATGTATTCCCCTGAAGTAGGATGCTGTTGATTGAATATCAGCTATTACTTTAGTTTTAAAACTTAAAAAGAAAACAATAATAGAACTCACTGGTGCCTCCCTATAAATGTCCTCATTTTCCTTTGCGTCGTTTTATACAGATCTGTTATTTTAAAATCCTGACTGATTCGTAACAACTTGTATTTTTCAACTTTACTGAGGGTAAACATGTTTGCTCAATTGATAATATCTTCAAGCTGTATTTGAATGTAAATTGCTGATATCCATAAACTGCCTGTCAATAAGAAGTCAGTTGTGACCTTATATAGTTTCTACATAAGTAGATAGTTTATTAGAACATTCCCACAAAAACATGGACCCATCTCTGATATTGCAGCTTTGATTTGAATAGGAGGTTAATTGAATGGTTGTTTGCCAGAGAGACTTTTCCTGTATAGCTTTTCAATTACCGTAGGTTGAAGATTTTCATGCAACTATTTGTCAGTTTCCCACACCTGCGGATTCAAAACCAATCGATCGTGGACTTTCCATGGCTGTTGGTACCAATGTCAAGTTCCTGGTCTCCTGATTTCTTACTATAATTTGCCTTTTAGCAATGACGCATCACTTTCCATAGTATTTCCTTAGCCTTAGAGTTTGTTTCTTATTAAGCTGAAAATTGTTTTGTGGGAAGGTGATGTTTGCTGTATCCTCAAGACGTGAACTTTGTGTTTGTAGCTGGTTTTCTTCTGATTGTGTTGTTAGATTAAAATTGGGGATTTGAGTGGACTTATTATGTTTGTCTTCTTTTTTTTTTTTTCCCTTCTTCTTCACTTCAAAGCAGTGCTGTTAGTCACAAAATTAATGTGATCATGGCTGGTGTTTCCCATCTATACGCTTCTTTTGCTTCTTACAAATTGGATTTCTACAGCAATTTAAGATCTTTTTTTAGAGGCAGCTTTCTTGGATGAAGATGGAGCAATGATCTCAGTCAATTCATTATCTTGTCCAGTTTCACTACCAGCTGTATTATGGGAATCTACCAATGCTTTTTATAAATTAGTGTTTAAAAATATATATCTAGTACTATCTCTCTGAATGCTCTTTACAAAAATTATGCAACTGAGATAAGGTAATGAACTGGGGGGCAGTAGCCTCAAATATTTAAATGTGAGAAAGAATCACTTTCAGATATGCTAAACAGACTTAAAGAACCTTTTTGTATTGCTATTTGTAAACTAAATAAGCTATCTGTTTTGTGGCATTGCTTTAAATAGAAACTCTTACACTTTAAAAATGACATCATGTTTAATGTTTTCACTAAAAAGTTCTTATATTTTGTAATTAGGGAAAAATGGGCAATTAGTGATTTTGAGGATCCATTAGTATTCCATTGTTGGGAATCGCAAATCATGGATTTAACATAAGAGAACAAAGAATGAGAAGGCTTTTACAGATTTTCAGGTATTGATAACAGTATGCCAGAAACAAGAGTAAAATTTTTGAAGCTCATATTGAGACTCTGGGTCTTTGAAAATCAAACTTACAGAGTTTGGATAAATTTTGGAATGTATAAGATGTTATGTTGGTATTTCTGTATTTCTTTCTGTCAAGCTCACTCTATTGCTCATTTATATTTTCTGAGAAATAGATCAGAATCAATTTAACACTTTAAAAACACATATTTTAGTTGCTTCCTTCTGTTTCCTCAAGGTTTACATTTTTAATCTCTACCCTAAAATTAACAAGGATTGAAAACTACCATATTGGCGTTTGGCTTGAACTAATTTTGGAGAGGAAGAATTCCTTTTGGACCAGGGATTCTGATGGCGAGATAGAAAGGCTTGCTATAGCGTATGCAGAGCTGGAGCTGGGGAGGTCTTCTCATTGATAGACCAACCTTGTCACTTTGCAGAGGAGAACCCAAGGCCTGGTTGTGTCCCCTGGCTCACCAAGGCCCACAGCTAGAGTGCCAAATGGAGCCGAAAAGCCAGGTCCCGGCCTCCAGGTCAGGTTCTCTTTCCATGAGCCAGGCTGCCATAAATGGTCGTGAATGAAACATAACCCATGGCTTTGGATGCTTTGCTCTTTTCAAGCCTTTTGATCACTAACCTTTCAAAGACCATTTTTATCAGATCTTTTGAATGAATCCCCTGACCATAAAACTGTAGTTTCTACTCTGTATATTCTGATATATTCGTAATGCTAATTTTTTTCATGTTGACCTCCTTATTGGAAAGCCATTCTTCTTATTCTTCACCATTATTATTAGACATGCCCTGTAAAACAGCACCCTCCAGATTTCATTTGAGACTAAAAACCAGGCAGAACTTAAAGATGTTCTAAAAAACCCTGTAGGATAAGGCAGTAACTTTTGTTACTTTTGTTTTCTTAATCACCTTTGAAGAAGGGATCTGAAAAATTATTTAAAGTTAAAGTAAATCATCTTTCTTTGTGTCGAATAGAGCAACAAGTGCTATTTTCATTCTGGCAGATGTACTTTTAAAGCCCAGAATCTGTCTCTAGTATATTATCTATCTAGGTCGGTGTATACCGAGAGTGTTTGGAGGTGAATGTTACTACATCAGAAGTGAGTTGAGTCTAGAAGTATGGTCTTTGAGGTTTGGCTGGCAAAAGTTGACTAATCATAGCTAATAGAAATCATGCATGCAACATAGGGGGCTCCAGAGCACCACACATTTGATTTAAGATGACATTTTGGTTATGCTGTATTTAGGATGGGGAACAAGAATATCTCAGTAGAAATTTTGAATGCATCTACTGTATTTTTTATTTGGCTTGACCCATAGGTTTCCTTTCCAGCTCTTTGCGTGAACACTTTATATCAGAATTCAGGTCTCTTTTATTCTCTTATTACACTGAGGAGCCCCTGTGTTGCATGATTCCTCAACTACAACACATTTCAGCCAATTTTATGCACATCTCTCTCTGCTGGCTTCCCAAGGGGGAAAACCACATGCAACAAAAAACATCTTTGTTTTTGTTTGAATTAGCTGATTATAAGAAGAAATACATTTTATCTCCATTTGCCAGATTTGGTAGGACCCTTTTATTTTTATCAAAACAAGATCTCCTTCTCCAAGTAAGCAGTGATGCTGTTTGGCCTCTGAATGACCAGGTACTAATCCTTGCGCCGGAGGGTAGAAGGCATTGAGGATAAAATCTGTTTCCACCAGGGTGGCGAGGCGTGATGTGGCAGGCCATCATGAAGAGCTTGATCTGCCTTCCTGAAATGACAGCATTGTCCAGAAAAACACTGCCTTCTGGGAGGAAGGACAGCATTGTCAGTTCTCGAACTTCTAAATTCTGAGCAGGGACTGTGCTGAAGATGGCTCTCAGGATGCGGAGAGTCTCTGAGGTTATTTACTAAACTACAACATGGTAAAACACAAGCTAGAACTTAAAAGCCTTAATGGTTTTCTTCATCCATTCTCTGCATTTCCCTTATACTGATGTTTTTCTAGATTTATTTTTAAGCATCCATTCTGGTTACTCTGCTTTCATGAGTAACCCTACAATAACAAATCACAAGTGTGTGCTTAACAGGAGAGGGGACATTTTTCCATAAGGGAAAATAGATTTTAATATCCAATCATAGAAGAAATAATTAGCAAGACAAAAGAGAGAAAAGTTTGAAATCCAATTGATGGCATCCCCAAGCTCTGCCGTAGCTCTGCAAAACCATGTGGTTCATGGCCGCAGGAAAAGACTAAGACTGGAAGAGGGAATCCCCAAAGTGCTGCCTTCAACTCATTATGCTTCTCTGCCTCAGTTTCTTTGTGTGTAATAAAAGAGTGTTAGTCTTGACCAGCACTGTCCAACAGTGGGAGCCATAAATGCAAGCCACCTATGTAATTATAAATGTTCTAGTAGCCACACTATAAGGAGGTAAAAAGAAACAGTTAATTTTAATAACATTTTATTTAACCCAGTGTATTTGAAATAGTATCATTTCAACATATAATCAATATAAAAATGTTGAGGAGGTACTGTGTGATTTTTTTTGTTGTTGGTCCTAAATCTTTGAAATCTGGTGTGTAGTTTACAGTTAACCTGAGTTACAGGTCTCGGTTCAGGCCAGTCACATTTCAAGTGCTTTGTAGCCACATGTCGGCCAAGTGACAGTGGTGTCAGGCAATGCAAATCTACACTCTGTTTCAATGGTTCTTAATCCTGACAGCCCAGTGGAACCACCTGTGGAGTTTGTAAAAAGTACGGATACCTCCTCCCCACACCCAATTCCGATTTGATTGGTTTGGGGTGGGGACCTGGGTCTTTGTATTTTTAAAAGCTCCAAAAGTGTCTATAAAATATAGCTAGGTTTGAGAACTGCATTTCTAACTGATCTCTATGGTATCTTCTGCTCTAACAGTCTTCTTTTTTTTTTTTTTTTAAAGATTTTATTTATTTACTTGACAGAGAGCGAGCGAGCACAAGTAGGCAGAGCAGCAGGCAGAGGGAGAGGGAGAAGCAGACTTCCCGCTGAGCAGGGAGCCCGATGCGGGGCTCGATCCCAGGACCCTGGGATCACGACCTGAGCCGAAGGCAGACGCTTAACTGACTGAGCCACCCAGGCGCCCCTGGTCTAACATTCTATGATCTATTAACGGAAAGGGATTGCAGGAAGGCATTCAGAGTTCAAGAGCAGCAAGTGGTTGTCAAGGCATGCGGCACACTACAAAACATATTTAAGGAAATATAATCAATAAACATTAAAATGCACAGATTGAATGATTTAGAAGACAGCTCTTTGTGCCACAGATGAACCCTGCTTTGTATGAGTTTCAAATATTTTAAATGGTTTGCTTCCCCCCAAATCTTAACATGCAATTTGGTTTGAATGCAGCCTCTTAGAAACCCTCCATTTTGGAAAAGGTCAAGAGCGCCACATTTCGGTTATTTTGCCAGTTTACTTATCTTTGCCCTAGGTACTACTTGCCTTTAGCTCTTTTTGGAGGGAGAGATCTTAACTGCATTTAAGACAGCTGGATCCCCTTGTGTTTCTTTCTAAGCTTTTAACAAGCTTTGTGTCATTGCAGAGAACAGACTTGCCCTTTGCTCACATCAGGATGTTAGTTATAGCTCCTCAACTTAAAGTGTTTATTCTCCTTGTCATCCTGTAAAATATTAGAAGAATCAGTATTTCTCAATGCACACCAGAATGTGCTCCTTTAATACATTTTCAACAATATGCCAGTTTGTGCCTTCATTACAAGGATGCAAAGAACCAAAAATTAAAAACAATGATTTCCAAACTCCTCACCATCTTCTTTCCAAGTCAACAAACAGTGTTGTTTGTGGAGGGGAGGAGAGACCTCGAGGATGGTCTCTTGTGACTTCGTGCTGCTGAAAGCCTCTGCATTCCCGAATTTGTGAGTCATTTCACCCTGAACCTCTCTCATCCCCTGCATGGCGGTCTGTTTCCAAGTACATGTGGCCATGTGCTTTCTAAACATGACTTACAACCATTTTTAGGTACAGAATGGCACATTTCTCTACATTTTGTGGTGAATACATTTGTGTTTTCTGTCATGTTATTCCTTGGAAAAAATTTTAACCTCCATTTATTAGAAGAAACTGAGGGATTGACAAGTCAAAGCATCGTGTTCACTAATTAGAAGGGTGTGAGACAAGGGCTCCCATTTATCAGTGCCTAAAGATAAGCACTACTCTGGGTGGTTTCCAGGTGGGGATTTTCCAATTGTGTGTACGATTGTGTTTTGTCTTTGAACCTACAAATAACATTTTTTTGTTGCTTTTGCATGCATTATTTGCACTTAAATGATTTCTCTGCTAATATCTCTTGCTTCCCAGCTCCAGGCTACATGTACCTGGATTGATGAACAAATACATCTGGGTCTATCAGCCTCTTCACATGGGATCTATTCTGAAAGTTGCATGGAGACAAACCTGTGTTTTTAGTGGTATCTAGGGAAACTTTCTCTAAGGCTACTTTGTGATTGACTGTTGAGGACTTGGTGGAAAGAAAATGAGATTAAAGATGTAAATTGTTCAACTCTTTTAGGGATTGAAAGTAAAGGGTTTGGGGTATTCATTCATGGAACAAGATAGAGAGCTCCTGAATTGTCTTCAGGAAAACATTTTAGGTCTTGTTTTACCGATGTACTCTCTTCATACTTGGCTTGGAGTCATCTGCTTTTGAGTATTTTGTTTTCTCCTAATCATGACTAGGGTTGGATTTAGTTATGTGCAGTTTCTGTCTGCACCTCTGGGTCTTCCTTGTGTGAGCTACAAGCCATGATTAATAATGCAATCTGTGACCAGTGCCAGGGATGGATTAGTTTGGCTCTTTTTCTAAGCACTATACTAAAGTTAAAGTAATTTTAGTATCCACGCATATATGTGGTTATGGTGGTTAAGCTTGTATATAAATAAAAACCTTGGCCAGTGAGGGCCTGGATGTGACTAGCATATATATTTGCAAATGTGATTATTATCTTTTTTAGATGCCGATGGATGAATTGTCCTTCTTTTGAGCAAGTTTCTATTTGTCACATTGATTTAGATACACACATTATTGATTAAAAGATATTGCTAGATTTAAAAAAAGTTGAAACCATATTTAAGACGCTCTTCTTTTCTAATATGGCCTGTTTAAGCACACATTGTTTACAATTTCATCTTCCAGCTTTGCAAAGCCAGATAACTAACAACCACCATTCTCAGTGCCGTGCTGGTGGACGTCATCAAAGATGATGGTGCACAATGTTTTGGCACCATGAAGCAACATGTAATTTGAAGTTTTACTTTTTGCTAAGTACCCATGCTAATCTCCAAATCATTCAAAACATTAAAAAACAAAACAAAACAGTGATGTCTGCTCATTGGATGGAGGCAGCACTGGCAAAGATACACTTTTTTTTTTTCATGTGCCTTAGGAGCACTTGCAAAAATCAGGGATAAAAAAAAATTACATGTAATTATTTGGCATGCCCTTTGGAAGGGACATTCTTAAGACAGAGAGGTGGGGCGCCTGGGTGGCTCAGTCGTTAAGCGTCTGCCTTCGGCTCAGGTCATGATCTCAGGGTCCTGGGATCAAGCCCTGCATCGGGCTCCCTGCTCCGCGGGAAGCCTGCTTCTCCCTCTCCCTCTCCCACTCTCCCTGCTTGTGTTCCCTCTCTCGCTGTCTCTCTCTGTGTCAAATAAATAAATAAAATTAAAAAAAAAAAAAAAAGACAGAGAGGTTAACCCTTTAACCCGAGTCATTTTTACGCTTTCCAGGAAATGTGCTTCTTTTTTTTCCCTAAAGCACAAAAACTATAGTATCTTTAAAAGGAAGGTTGTCAATGGGATGCTTTACTTTTATTTAACATCTAGCAGATATTTTAGGAATTCTCCTTAGAAGTCTTATGTTCCTTTATATGGTTTTAGTTTTTTAATGTTTGTTTAAAAAATAGGGGATTCTGGAGATTGGTTGCACAACAGTGTGAATATACTTCACACTACTAAACCATACACTTAAAAATGGTTAACATAGTTAAATTCATGTTATGTGTATTTTAACATAATTTTTAAAAAAGGAGGGATATAAGGTTTGCATGTACCCATTCCCCAGATGGAGCAATAGAATGCATAGACAACTTATTCAAACTTAGGTATAACAGCTTTAGTATCTTAATGGCAAGAGCAAAAATCTAAAGAGGACTTGTGCATTTCTGGTCAATGAGGAGAGGTGACAGGTGTGTAAGGTGATTCTGACCCATAGGATAATCCAGGGAGGACAACAGCTAGGCACACAGCACTGAATGCCTTCTTTTTCTGGAGACTGGCTTGGATCTTGATGGGCCCTGTGTATAGAAAGCTGTATCACTTAATTTGAAAAACACACCATTTGGCATTATTTGAACATGTCTATTTGTATTGACTTGATTGCCTTAGTGCAAGGATATGCTCAACTGATATGTTCAAATGAGAAAAGATAGACCTGTAGTTTATAAAAGGGAATATAAGTCCACACTTCCCTCCCTCCCTCCCTTACTTCCTTCTTCCCTCCCTCTCTCTTTCCCTTTCTCCCTTCCTTTATTGGATATTTACTGAGCACCTATTATGTGCCAGGTACTAGGGACACATGATCAAAGCCAGACACAGCCCCTTGCCTCCCAGAACTTACCAGTAGGAGAGACACCAAATAGGTCAGTGCCACAGAATATTGTTGGGGTGCAAGTCTGGAGGCAGCAAGCCCCATCAGGGGGCTAGTGTGGTTTGTCCAGGCAAGATGTCATGGTGGCTTGGCTACAATGGTGCCAGATTAAAAAAAAAAAACGGATCAATATGACTAGGTTATTGATTCCTGGAAGATGAGGGAAAGGAAGAGGGCCTTACTCATTCTAAAGGGAGAGGGAGCCTGGCAGGAAAAGTTTGACCCAGTACTGAAGGCCAGATTGTCCTTTGTGGTGGTAGAGGAATGGAGGGTTTCTGGCCTAGTGCCCATGGGCATGTGTCTGAATCCTTGAATGAGAACAGAGAAGTGTGAACAGAAACTCAGAGAGCAACTGTAACTAAAAACTGGGGTGCAGCCTCTGGGTTACAGGCAGTGCAGTTTTGGTAATTTCTGTCAGAAAGTAACCCCCAGAGGGAGAGGCCCCCGCCTCCCAAAGCAAGCACAGCTGAGGCTCTCAGCAGGGTCTAGTGCACGGCTAAGTGCGTTCGCTTCCTCCGGCCGCTGTTAACAAAGCGCCACGGACTGCGTGGCTGGCAGAAATTTATTTTCTCATGGTTTTGGAAGCTAGAATTCCAAAGTCGAGGTGGAATGGTTCCTTTTGAGGGCTGAGAGGGGAAATCGTTCTGAGTCTCTCTGTTTGGCTCGTAGGTGGATGTCTTCTTTCTGTGTCTCTTCGCATTGTCTTCCTTCTGTGTGTGCCTGTGTGTGCATATTTCCCCTTTTTATAAGGACACCAGTCATGTTGGATTAGGACCCACTCTAAGGACCTCATTTTAACTTGACTATCTATAAAGATTTTATCTCCAAATAAGGTCACATTTTAGGGTACTGGAGATTTGGGGGGAGGGACATGATTCAACCCATAGCAGTAGGTAAGCTTTCAAGAAGATAGCACCCAGGGCACATAGTAGTGGGATCCCACAGGAGCTGAAAGATTGGGAGTGAAGCGGCTCATAACCAGACATTTTTTAGCAGGTGTTAAAAATAAACTTATGATGGACCCCCAGTGAAACTTGGAACAAGTCTTCAGAGATGGGGGTACACACATTACCAGGTATGGACAAAGCCAGCAAAACAAGGCTATGCCTTAAAATAAATATATACATATTGCACTGATTAATGAATTTGCTAATATGGACATTGTCCTTGGTTTGGCCTTGAATTTGTCTTCAGAGTTTATGAATGAGCAGTGCTGAAAGGGCAACACCAACTTTTAACCTCAAGAACAAAGAATTAAATACAATTAGTTTGTCACCCTGCCAGGCTTAACAATCATTGTTTTGATGTGATAATATTTACTCAAAAGGACAATAGCCACCAGTTTCCATACACAACATACACACAGACAGACAGACAGACAGACACACACACACACACACACACAGTTGAACATAGATGTTTCAATGCAGGGAAAAAAAAATCAGCTTTTCTAGTTGTGAATAATTTATGCCTATGTGCTACCTCTGTTTTACACAATGAAAGCACAGAGGACAAAATTCTGTGTTTTAAAAACATATCCTAATAAATAACAAATAACCCAGTTAAAAATGGGCAAAACATCTGAATAAGCAGTTCTACAAAGAAGATATGCAGATGACCAATAAGCACATGAAAAGATGTTCAATGTCATTAGTTATCGGGGAATGAAAATCAAAACCATAGTGAGTTACCACTTTGTACCCTGTAGGATGACTATAATAAAAAAGACAGACAATAACAAGTTTTGATGAGGTTATGGAGAAATTGGAACCCGTAGACATTGCTCGTGGGATTGCCTAATGGCACAGCCACTTTGGAAAATAGTTCGGTAGCTCCTTAAAAAGTTAGACATAAACCTCGTGACCCAGCAATTCCACTCCTAGGTATACACCTAAGAGAAATTAAAATATATGTCCACACAAACACTTGTACATAAACGTTCATAGCAATGTTATTCACAATAGCCAAAATGTGGAAATAGCCCAAAGCCCATCAACTGATGCATGAATAAACAAAAGGGGGTCTGTCCATATATTGGAATATTCTTTGGTCATAAAAAGAAATGAAGTACTTACACATGCTACAACATGCATGAAATTTGAAAACATTATGCTAAGAAAAAGTGTCAGATACAAAGGACTGCATATTGTATGATTCCATTTAAGTAAAAGGTCCAGAATAGGCAAATCCATGGAGAGAGAAGGTGGATTAGTGGTTGCTGCGACTGAGGGTAGGGCTGGGGACTTGGGGGTGACCACTAAGCCCTATGTGGTTTCTCCTTGAGATGATGAAAATATTCCAGAATTGATTGTGTTGCTATTTGCACAAATCTGTGAATATTCCTAGGCCATTGAATTGTACACTTTAAGTGGATGAATTGTATGGTATGTGAATTACATCTCAAGAAAGCTGTTAAAAAAAGATAATACATCATGGAGAAAAATACAGGATGCTAAATGTAGTTAGGTTATATGCCAAATAGGGTATTTTGATCCAATAACAAGGATGTTTGGGATGAATATATCAAGATGAGCAGTGGAGAAAGGTTGATAGGAGCATTACAGATCTTGGAAATAGGAATAGTCAACTACTAAAAATCTTAGAGCATATGCCATATGTCTCCAGCCTGTACCTCTCTTCTGGGCCAGGAGCCCTGATTTCTAGGTTCACTCTGGACATTTCCTCCTAGATGGACTGCTGCTGTTCCTTAATTTTCAAATTGTCCCAACAGGAACTAATCTTCATACCATTTCTCCTTCTGACACACCCATTTCAGTAGGGGCCACCATCATCCTCTGGGTCCACTGCTTGAACTTCAGTTGCTGACTTTGCCTTTCCCCTTGGCCATTACGAACAGGTCATTGCCAAGTCTTCTAGGCCCCATGGAGCAAAGTCTTGTGATTTTTTGTCCTTCTCCCCTGTCTCCTTCTCAACCACTTCCTTCTGTGAACCGAGAATTAAGGGGAACAGAATTATTTATCAAGTCTTTATTGAACCTACTCTCTCAATCTACTATGTCAACCTTCATGACCAACCTACCCAGGAGTTGGACTTATCCTTTTTATAGATAAGGAAAATGAGGCTCAGAGGGTAAGGGACAAACCAGTTAATGGGACAAAGGAAATGTGACCAATAATTGGAGGAATTGGGGTTTAGAACTGTTTTGTCTGGTCCCTGAGCTCAGACTCTTTCCACTGTGACTATGAAATAAATCTTTCTACTCTACGGCTCTGAATGTCTTATTTCTCCGCTCAAGAACCTTCACCAACATCTGTTTTAAGCCCCCTAGGGCAACCCCAGCCAGCATCCCTGTAGGTATAGCCCATGTTCAAGCCAGGTCCATAATAAACTCTTGTTTGTGTTGGCTGCCTCTCTGCCATGTTGAGACTCTCCTCTTCCCTGGAATATCTGTCCTTGTCCAGCACACCCCTTCCTCCTACCGCCTCACCTTGTGCCTGTGAAAACACTCATCTCCCGATCTCCCAAAGTAAAAACTAAATGCAGAATTAATTCCTTAGTATTTTCTTAATATTTTTTCTTATGATTAAAAAATATCTTCTATTATAGTTATTTTTATATTTGTCATGAATTCCTTCTCTTGGATTATAAGCTCTGTAACAGCAAGAATTGACTTCTGCTTGGAGTTGGTTTCCCTCATAGAAACCTAGCATATAGTTGTTTATATGGAGTAGAGAATTAATCTTGAGTGAACTGATGATAGGGATACTCAGACATTGTTCTTTGTCATGAATTTCCTATTAGCAGAGGGAGATGTTTGATGTTTGGTGAGGGTTCCTGGGAAGACCAGCCCAGGGTGATTCTTTAGGTTTATTGATGGATGTCCCTACAGCATAAAAAGCTATGGTAATAATATTTCAGAACTTCAAAAATGGAGTGAGATGAGGAAATCACAGAGCATTTCACAACCCCAAGGAGTCATTGATTTTTCATTTTTACATTCTCTTCCGTACCTGGTCCAGAAATAATTTTTAAATGGTTTTAATCAGACCATAGACACATTTTTAAAGGCTGCTTCCTTCACTTAAAACTATACCACAGACATTCTTTCATGTTGCTACATATTTTTCAAAACTATGATTATGCATCATATTCCATGGAGTCGCTATGCCATAATTTCTTAACCATCCCCTATTGTTTGACATTTAAGTTTGTTGTGGATTCTTTATGATTATAAAAAAACACATGACCAATCTTTTGGCAAGAAAAATATATACTCTGAAGACCTTAATCTCCTTCTTCTTATGCTGGCTGAAAATACCTTCCTTTAGGGTTGAGCTTGGGTAAAAATGTGAGAGAGCTCCAGTTTGTCTTGGGCACCCTCACACTTGTATCCCTTTTATTTCTGCCTCTCTTCTTCTGGACACATTCTGTTACACTTCAGTGCCTATCACAGGAGCTCAGGGCTGCCCTCCTCCCCCCGACACTGATCTGTCTTCCACAAACCCTGCCCCTCGTGCCTCTCCTCCTAGCCAGATTCTCTCTTTTCTTGCTTCTCAAATCTTGGTAAGATATTAAACAACCTATTTCCTGGGAGTCTGTAATTTTATTACAAAAGGACTTCTGGAGATGGCCTTGTGGTAGCCCAACAAAGTGCATCATTAAAGGTGTGCCTTTGCTCTCTTTAGCTAGAACTCTTCCAGGTTCTAAGGATGTGTCAGTGAACCAACAAACAAAATCTCTCTACAAATAGTAAATATATAATGCATCATATAGCAGTAAGTGCTAAAAAGAAAGATGAGACTATGTAAGTAGATACCGTGTGCTCTTTCCTCCTTCAGCTGGACAGTCAGGGAAGGCCTTTCTGAGAAGGTGACGTGAGTAGATAGGCTGGAGGGAGGGGCCCTCCCTGCAGGGGTGTGAAGAACGAGCTTGCAGACAGAGGATCTGCTAGTGCAAAGGGCCTGGTATGTTCAAGGGGCTGCAAGAAGGCAGACATGAAGATGGTGAGGAAGGAGTGGGAGGTGATGGGTGGGCTCACAGACCATGCTGTGAACGTTGGATGTTAATTTTAGCAGCAAAGGAAGCCACGGGGGAGTTTTGAGAAGAGAATCCATCACTTCTAAGGACCTTCTTTGTGGTCAAAGAGTGGACTTGTATATGCTAGGGTGGCAGCAGAGAGATGTGTTAGGAGGCAAGAGACCATGGCAGCTTGGACTGGGTGATCGTAGGAGAGGTGGTGAGAAGGCATTTGGCTTATTTGGAAGGTAAAGCTGAAAAGACTTGCTGACAGGTTGGGTGTAGGGGTCAGCGAGACCTCAGGGAGGATGCTATGGTTATTGACCTGAGACACTGGGAGGATGGAGTTCCATCAGCTGAGATGGGGAAGATAGCCTGTGCAACAGGTTTGGTGGGTGAGAAATGAAACTCAACTGTGGGCATGTTATGTGTGAGATGTCCAGTAGATGGGGGATGCTGAGTCTGGTGTTCAGGGAGGGGATTTGGGCTACAGGTATAGAGTCAGGATCACAGTCTTGGCATCAGATAGGCCAGCCTCATCTCACAACACATAGTTCCTCATGCAGGGGGCCCAACCACACTGCAGTTATAGGTCCTTGAAAGCACGAAACCCTTCTCAGCTACAGGGCCTTTGTATATGCTGTCCTTTTGCCTTGACCATTCCTGCTGAGACGATGCCTGCTTTTCTAATCTAAATTAGGTTTCCCTGTTAAATACTCCTGCTACCCTGAACTTTTCCTTCTTAGCATTTATCAATTTTTAGATTTATATGAATATATATGCAGTGATTTTTAATTTTTTAAAAATTGAAATCCATATGTCTCACTAGAATCTGAATTCTGATCATGCATATTTAGTTTATCACCATTTTCCCAACATCTAGTGCTGGCACATAGCAGACAGTTCTTCAATACTTGCTGAATGAATGGATGCCTGTTATTAATTTATTACTTTACACATGATATATTGCAGTTCCTCTATTTGTAAGCATACGATTTCATGAGTAATCATACCTAATGATTTTCTTATCTTCTTAAAACATAGACTAATTGATTACTTAATGGCTCCATGTGTTTTTTCATGAACAAACACTTTCTTATTAGGTAACAGAAGGGAGTGGGCTGTGGTTAGAGTGAATGATCACTGGACTGTGAAACTTTGAAAAGAAGAGGAATTTGGGCTTATATAAACTTCCTAATCAAAATCCCCCCACCTCCTGTTTCCTTGTCAGCAGCTTTGTTGCATTTCTATGGACACCTCTATCTAACATTGCCTGAGGTTATTTTATAGTGACCTTTGAGAAGACCTATTACTTCCTCCTTGCCATGTTTGCCATATTTATCGCCATGTTTATCGGGGAAAGAAGCCAGGCTGGCGGGGGGTGGGGGGGGGTGGTGGGAGTGTGGTGGGGGATGAGGAGGTCTGAGCAGGATGATGACTTTCTTTGGTGACTCTTAGAAAGGTCTGTTGTCTCCAGCCTCACCAGGGAGAGTATAGGAAATGATATGTGAGGGAAGAGATTTGATTTACTGAGAAAGGGTTGTTAGCTCATAAAAGAGCCCTAGGTCTCTGTCTTTGGCAGCGTAGAACTGTATGAAAAACAGGATTAAATTAGAGAATGATCTTTTTATGGTGTTTAAAGCTAGAATGAGGTTTTGGAGGTGCCTATGTTGTTTGAGAAACACATACACTTGTTTCATGAATACATCTGTGTTTGTTACACAGGTCTATATAGAGATTGACTGATGCATATGTCAGTTGGGGAACTTCATGAAACAAGGTCACCAACTTTATAGATAATGTTGCAGTGTGAAGCATCCACTCAGCAAATATGTGTTGAGCATTTACAGTGCTAGACATGGAGTGAGACACTGGGGAAGCATGGGGAACAAGAGAGAGGTCTTTGCCTTCCTAGAGCTCATAAAGTCTGATGAGTCTCAGTCTCCTTGTCTATAAGATGGAGATTGCAATAATACCTACTTTATAGCCTTTGCAAGAGGAGTAAATGGCCATTTATGTAAAAACACCAATTAGACTGAAAAATGGTATGTAAATTATGAGTGGCTATTATGGTTGATGTACCAAATATAGTTATTGTTTCCTTTGGGAATAAATCCTGATTCATTATTTCTAGTTTTGAATATCCTTCATCCCTATACAACCTAAGATTTTATTCTTAACAATTTAAGGGGCTAAAATTTCTTTCACTATAGTCCTAACAAAAGAAAGAAAATGTGAGGTATGTAGCTTGGGTTATAAACAGTTGTGTTAGTTAGCTATTGCTGTGTAACAAATTAGGCACCCCCCCCCAACATAAATTTATTTAAAATTTTTTTTTTACTTTTTATTTTTATTTTTTTTAGAGGGAGGGAATGTGCACGTGAGTGGGGTGGGGTTGGAGGGGCAGTGAGAAGGAGAGGGATACTCTTAAGCAGGCTCCATGCCCAGCACAGAACCTGATGTGGGGCTTGATCTCACGACCCTGAGATCATGACCTGAGCAGAAATCAAGAGTTGAATGCTTAACCGACTGAGCCACCCAGGTGCCCTTCTCCAACATGTATTTATTAACTCAGAATTGTTGTGGGTCAGGAATCTGGTTATGGCTTAGCTGGGCCCCCTGGCTCAGGGTTTCTCTCAAGGCTGTAATCAAGATGTTGGCCGGAGCTATAGTCCTCTTGAGCATCATCTAGGGGAGGATCTACTTCTAAACTCACATGGCTATTGCAGGTCTCAGAAGATGCACACCCAAGCTCATTTATATGGCTGTTGGCAGGCTAAGAATAAAACAAGGGTTCTAAGAGGTAGAAAGTGAGAAATAGAAATCAGTCTTTTTTTCTAATCTAATCTCAGAAATGACATCCCATCACATTTTCCATATTCTGTTCATTAGAAGTAAATCACTAAGTCCAGCTTGTACTCAGGAGAGGAGATTACACACATGTATATTAGAAGACTGGGATCACTGGGGGACATCTCAGAGACTTCCTGCTACACAGTACTTGTAAATGATACTTTGAGTTAATGCTGTATCTATGGCATTAATAAAGGACACTATTTGAAATGAAAGACATAAGGGAAATAAGCACCACTATTCCCCTAAGACACCATAGTTAGGGAAGACAAGGGAAGTTGGTGTTAGAGCCTTCTAGATTTTGAGTTGTAACCAGTAAAGAATGCTGGTTCATTCTTTTACTTTTGGCACTGGCTCATGCTTGGATATTTACAACCTCTCTGTTTTTCAAGAAAGCATTTGGAAGGCACTTTCTAAATATTGGTGGTAAACCAAGGGCAGTCTCTCCTAAGAAGAGTACCAAATGAAAAATGTTAATTTAAATTGGTCATTTCACGGGATTGAGATCTCATCCGTTCACTTGATTACTTTTAACCTATACTTGAAAACAAAGCTGCTTCAATCATTTGGAGATTAAGGGGGATAACATTCCAGGTATAGAGGAGACCTAGTGCTATGGGAATAAGCTTGCCATGGATGAGAAGAAGGAAAAAGCCTAGTGTAGCCTAAGTGTAGTGGGCAAGGGGGCAAGTGCTGTGGGATGACATTGGGGGTGAGGTGCGCTGAACCAGGTTAGGGGTTTCAATTTCAGTCTAAATGCAGTGGAGAGCCATTGCAGGGTTTGGATGACTGTAGACAGCTATGAGTTATTGTTATTTTTTTAGTGGTTCTGATTGCATTAGTTATTGCATCTTTTTTTTTTTTTTAATACTCTGAAATCTTTTAACTAAAAGCTGTGCTTGGGCAAAGATAAAATGAACATGGAAGCTTTGTAATAGGATGTTATAATTATGCAATGTGTTTAATAGAGTTGAAGAGTTGTGTGTTTCTCCCAGCCAATGGCAAAGGCAGTGGTGGGGTGGGTGCATTTGGAATGAGGTCCTTATAGCATAGGGATTCCTAGTATTACATTAGTTTCATGTGACAGAACTTACAAGAAATTCATTCAGAAAAACATCCAGTGTAGGAGTCTTTTGGCATATTCTGTGCATATTTTCTCAAACAAGCAGCCATCATTTTTCTGTTGTGTTCTTTATGGCTGTTGCCTCTATGTAATCCTGGGGCTCTTTTCTAAGCCCACAGGCACCCGGGCAATTTGGCAGTGTCTTCTAGGATTTTAAAATTAGAACATACCATTTAAAATAGTGGTCTTGGTAACTTCTCTTTCCTCTAAATTCCCCCTGAAGCTGACCTTGTGAAAAAAATACCCCAAAGAGGAACAAAAGGGAATCTATTTTTCCTGAAAGAGTAGCTAGGCAGGGAAGGTTCCAGAGTTTTAACATGGGAAATCAACCAATCCTAATGCTCAAATCTACTTGCTGGTGTGTTCCTTTCTGAATCAAGATGAATTTTAGCTGGCTTGCACAAACATGGTAAAAAAATGTTAACTATATCTCAAGTTTAAGGATTCCCTTACTTTTTAAAAATTTTAAAGAGAAATTTACTGTTTCCTGATTTTAAAAACTCTTAGAAAATACAGAAACATATAAAGAAAGAAACTCTAACCAAAGGTAATCACTGTTGGTGATTTTGTTGCATAGTCTCATATAATCTATGTCTTTATCCATCTGTATCATCTAGTTATAATTCATAGGGTATTTGTAGATTCGCGTTTGGATTTTTTTCTACTTAACATTATTTTGTGAACATTTCCCGGAGGTCATGATTTAGTTTTTGAAAATATAGTTTTAATGGTGGTATAATCTTCTGTTTGTCATAATGTCCTTAAGCCATTCTGCCTATTATTGGACACATAGTCTATTTTGAATTTTTCCCTGATAATAAAGAATATTGTGGTAAACCTTCCCACACATAACCCTTCATCTGCATCTCTCATTTTTCCAAAGGAATCATTCCAACAAGTGGATTTTGATACATTCTATTAAATTGCTTTCAAACATCTTATACCAGTTGCCTCATCATCGTCAAGGCTATGCAGAGTACCCATTAAACTTGACCTTTAGCCAGGATTTAGATAGTCCTTAAAAAGGAAATATTTGCCAATTTATTAGTCAAAAATTATTTTAATTTGCTTTTATTTGATTAAAAGGAACATTGAACATTATTTCCATTTATTTGCTGGCAGTTTGTCAATTGTCTGTTCACGTCTGTCTGTGCCTTTTGGCCATTCTTCTTTCAGAGTATTAATATTTTGGATATTGAAATTTACACTTTTTAATGTGGGAAAATTATGCACCCTTTATCCTTAAAACTTAGAGGCACAAATACAGCCATATACTTTTAGTATAGAAGGCCAAAAAACATTTTTTGTGTGGGTGTGGTTCTTAAATCCTGACGCAGTAGTTTATATATGAGTCTGCAAATGTGTGAACACATTCCTTTTGGAGCCAGGTCACCCCTGCTCGTTATAGGTTCAGTTAGAGCAATCTTCCCTATGTTTTTCTGCGCATCTCTCCCTTTCGTCTACCGTAATAAAAATCCTAAAAGATCCAGACTTCTACTTATCTCATTTTATTCAACTGCACTTTGAGGGGGCAGCCTGCCAACCAAGGAAACCACAGTCTGAAAAAGAATCTCATGTGAGAACTGAAGGGGTCAGTAGCTCTAGTGGAGAGGAGTAGTTGACAGAGAAAAAAGACAGCTTCTTGTTGATGCCATGTGAAGAATGAGCTTCCTGATGCCAGCTGGGGCTTAGCGAGCGGGGCCGCGGGGTGCAGGAATTCCAGGTATCTGACAGCCCGCTTGCTTTTCCTGCCTGTGGCGGGAGGCAACTCGCTCATCTCAGCTCCGTCTCTGCTGCCTCATTTTATAATGGAGGTAATCATACCTCAAAGGTATGCTCTAATTAATTACTCTTAGAGACTCTGAAACTATAATTGCTAATTATTGTAACTGTTAGATCATTAATTCTTCACTCCTTTTTATAGAATTGTAATCATCTGCCCAAATTCGGCACCCGGTGTCGATCCAGGGGTTTGTGGAGACTTTGTTGCCTATTATTTTTCATAGCCTCTTGATGCTTATTTTAGCCCACGCTAAGTGAATGCCTTAAAATCTAGAAATCTGAAAGCTTGTTGAAAGTATTTAGAAATTCTGGAGTTCCAAGAAGCAGGAATGCCAAAAAAATAGTTAGAAAATTTTAGATCCCCCTAGATCATTGTAACTCAGTAGTAAAATAGCTAAAAATTTGAGACTGTTGGTTTTAAGACCACGTTAACTTCTTTTTCCTTCAGTGTGAGCCATATCATCTGGCCACTGGTAAATGATTATACCAAAGACTAGGCATTACAGTTTACCTAGATATTCAGCAGGAAGGTCATGTGGGCACAAATAATTTAACAAATGATGTGTTCTGAACAGCGGCCCTCGCTTTCAGCATGCAGTCTTCGGTTTGCAACTGTGTGTTAACTTATTAGGAATCTTTTTGTCAGTTTTTAAATTCATAAAATTAATGTGGCTCTGAGCTGAAATAGTGGAAAGAATGTACAGTGAGCATTGGTGATTTTTCCTCAATGGCATTGTTTAATTTAGCGTGTGGGCATCTTATTTTTATAATTAGGTCATAAACACCTTAAAAGTAGAAAGTGTGTGTTGTAATTCCTCTAAAAACAGAGAGATTCAATGAGTGCTGGCATTATCACCTAGATCACCTGGCTGCTTTACCCTGACTCAACCTATAACCAACTGAGGGTCTCTGGTTACTTGGGTAACCGCATGCAGCCTCAGTTTCCCAACCTATAAATAGGAAAAATGCTCTTTTCTCAAATTTACAAGGCTGTTATGAAATGGATGGTTAAAAGCTTTGCGTGGGCTGGTAAAAGTTCAGTGTCATTCTGTAAGGTGGTTTTATTTCCAGATGTATAATTGTCAGTGGAGATGTGCATTTTGACCCCTTTCCCCTCCACTTTTGCCAGGGAGATTTTGCATGCTGATAAGAGCTGAGAGTTGATGTAGAAGGAGTTAGTATCAGCTGTTTCCAATTCCTGTGGCTTCTAGCTTCTCCTGGGCTGGCCTTACTATGAATGAGGGCCATAGCACCAGCCTCTTCAACTTAATGTCAGCTGCATCACCTTCATCAGGAGAAAAATTTCAAACATTTATTTTCTTTGCAAAAGGCAAGTTTTAGTGGTGGAGTCAATGTACTTCTGAAACGATCTCATTTACCTGAATGAGGCGTGCATATTTATTTTCAGGGTAAGTGGTGAGGTTGTATAATTCTCATGTGACAGATGAACCAAACACTCCACTGTAAATTACATTTGGCTGGAGGAAGATGCTCTGGTATGAAACCACATTTCTGCCTTGCTTACTTACTCTTCTTGGGTTGGGGCTGGGAGCTGGAGGATTGGTGACTCTTGGATTTACCTAGAAAATGAAAAGCGTTCTTTAGAGAAACCAGAAAGGGGTGAGTAATAGCATCTTGATGTATTTATATAAAAAGGAGGATTTGGGGGATGTGACCTGGGTCCAGCATCTCTCCAGTCTGGAGACTAGAAGCGTCACAGAACATGTCAGAATGGCTTGCGGCATTACAGTTTATTTTCAAAGGCCTTTTGATAATACAATTAAGCTTTTCTCTTTGTTTTATCTGAAAGTTGCCCTTACCGGCTACATTAATGTGTCACAGAGTGGGATTTTTTGTTGTTGTTGTTTCTGTGAGCTCTTAGTCTCATAAAAATTAAATGTGTGCATTCCTGTAACCTGATCTGTCCTCTCCAGTGAAAATCAATGCTTCTTGCCCTTGCTGTGCGAGCTGCAGAGGTCTTACTCTGTAGGCTGTGTGTGTTGTGTGCATTTGCGAATATGGCCTTTCGTCACCCATGTTTTCGGATGTTTCTGAAACATATCTGAGACCTCAGAGCCACTACAAACAATCTGTTGGCTCATGACTAGTCTCTCTGTGTGCTTGATAGAGAACAGGAGAGGGTGTGTTTTTCTCCCCCCAGTGTTCGCCTCAGGGAGTGGGCACAGAACGTGGCCAGTTTATTATTTATCTATATATTATTCCTTTGGTTGGTGGTAACAAGAACTTCTGAAGAGGATGGGCTTCTCGAGGGGTAGCAAAATGTTAAACCATTGAGTTCTTTCAGACTTGAATTATACTATCTTAAATATGCCAAGTACAAAGAGTCTGACTCCTTTTTTTTAAAAAAGATTTTGTTTATTTATTTGAGAGAGAGAGAGAGAGAGGCAGGCAGGCAGAGGGAGAGGGAGAAGCAGGCTCCCTGCTGAGCGGAGAGCCCGATGCCAGGCTTGATCCCAGGACCACAGGATCGTGACCTGAGCCGAAGGCAGACGCTTAACCGACTGAGCCACCCAGGCACCCAGGAGTCTGACTCTTGATGGCCAAGTATTTGCCTGAGCTTAGAGGCAATGATTTTTCCTAACCAAGTGGAGTTTCCATCACAGTTTTCTTCTAGGAAATAATCAAATGTTGAATTTTAGGATTAGGTTCCAAAGTAGAGGAAAGACTCTGAGATTCTCTAAGATTCTACTTGAACTAATCATGGCTTCCGATAAATGGGACCAGTCCAGCCTTTCACAGCAGATGTTTATGAGATTTAAAAATGTGTAACCAGGATGATGGGGTTTGTGGGAGCAGGTTGCATCTATCCTGTGACATAAAATTCCCAAAATGGAATTGTGTACTGTGCTCTTCAGGCAACTCAAGGTTGTGTTAGAGCAAATGATGAACTATTCCTAATTGTCCTTGCCCCAGTTTTAGAAGAATAGTAAGCATCAGAAGTTCTTCAGGTTGGTGCGATCCAGTCATGATTTTGTCTTCCCTTTGGCCTGATGTCACTGAGTCAGTAGGATAGCTTCCCTTGGAGAACTCAGATATTATTCACAGGTTACATGATTAGCAGAAAGGATTCTCCCAGCCTGAATGACATAGATGAGCACCTGTTAAGGGGCGTGGCTAAAGACTTCATACTACTGCCTGTTCAGAGGAAATAGATTAATAGATTAATTTAATTAATGCCTACTATATTCCAGACACTATGTTAAATACTTTACTTACATTGTTTTACTTAATAGGTGGTATTGTCTTTAGTCTGATGGGGAAACTGAAGTTCAGAGAGGCTGGAGATTTTACCCAAGATCATGTAGCTATTAAGTGGCAGAGCCAGCCTTTCTGTCATGGGTGCCTCCCTTCCTTGTGCTCCTAGTTATTGTACTGTACACATAATTTGAAAAACTTGCCAAGAGAAACACCATGCCATCTTCTTCAGTGAAGCTATCTGTATGGAGAAAATACCATCCAACTCTTGGCTCCATATAGATCTTATGTCCATCATCTTTTACCAATACAAGATTTTTTTTTTTTAGTTTTATCTGTCACCTCAAATCCTAATTTTAGTGGCCATGGATTTCAAAAAGTACAATAAAAGCATATGTCATTTCACCTAGCAATAGGAAATTGAAGGTGTAGTTGGTAATATCATCTAACTAAATGGAATTGTAACTGCTGTTGTTATTAGTGGTCATGTTATTAATAGTTGTATTTAGAGATACAGGCCTGTCAACTGTAAACAATGTCACTTCACCCTCCTTCTTCAGTGTAGTCACTCAAGGATTAACATGTTCTGTATCCTTTGTATGATTGTTTTTGGAATTCTAGTCCCTAAATCTGTTCTGCAACAGAAAAGAGACTAGACATTTGCAAGATTAGAATCTGATAACTTTCAAGCTCAGGGTGCATTTACAAACACTGGCATTCATCCCTGTGTGATATTTTCCAGTTATCCAAAAAGGCTTTTATTCAGGATCCATTTGTGGTTGGGATGCGTTGTGATGCATCATTTATGCAGTGCTTTAAGTGTTTACTGGGTAGAGTGTACAAGAGACAGAGCACAAGAATCCTTCCTAAAGGCCTTACTATCTAGAGACACTTTGACTGTTATGTAATAAAATTTCACCGAAGAGTAGATATTGCTTAACTCATCCATTTCTTGAGAGCTGATGTTCAGGCTTTCCTTTGACGTTTAGATAACCCCAAACATGCTGAATTGTCTTTTCACTTCCAATAGACATTCCCAGTAAAGCGTAGGTTTTACATTTTAAAAATAGGCAGGAGGTGGGACGGGAATGAGGATATAGACCCTACCAGCAAGTTATTGCTAAGGGAGGATTTTGGGAGAGGCTGGTGAGGATGGACTAGAGACCACTGATTCCCACCCTTACACCGTAAAGGACCTCTTTGTTTTCCTTTTTACATTTGAAAATTTTTTTCCACTAGATAAATATTACTTAATTCATTTTCTTTTTAAATTAAAGGCATTCGTAATTGTCAGTCAAAACTTGTGATAAACATGAGGTGACTGATGTTACCATCTTGAATCAAAAATTCTAGCAGAAGTAAAGAAAGTTGACATTTTACTTGGCATGTGAAAGCATTTTTGTGAATGACTAAATGTTTAAATATATGGTAAGCTTTTAGAAATACTGAAAATAGAACTGATCTGTTATTACTTTCACAGACTGCCTAGGAATCCAGAGACCCCCAAGTGGGGAGCAACTGAACTTAGCAATTGCCATAAATTCCCTTCGACTTCTAACATTCTGTGATTTGTGAACACCATTAAAGCTAATAAAATTGACTGGTTACAAATGTACTTCCAACAGTGAGTTTTGAAATCCAGGTCCAACATTTTGTGGGGATAGGGGAAGAGGCAAACTTAGATACCCCCCAAACTTGGAGAGCAACGTAAGGATGTAGAAATAGTTGTCCTTTGGGTGTGCCCACAATTTTTCTTGGTAAGCAACTAAAAGTAGCAATGTCTACTTTGTCATCCTTGACCACAGACAGTTCTACTTGTGATAAAAACAAAAACAAAAACCAGACCCTTTATATGATGCTTTGTCTCCACATCTGGCATGGACCTTACCCCACCCTCCAGCATAGGCCCCACATTAGCGGCAGAATGTTCTGGAAAACCAAAGCTGACTGTATCAAATTTTTGTTGGGTCTCAGCTGTTCCTCGGCTAAAATCTGACTTCCTTGGCTTGATGTACAGGGTCTCTGACAATATGACACTAATCTATACCTGATACCTTTCCATATATACATTATGAACCTACTATACCAACTTTTTCATCATAATTGCAACTACTGGACCTTTCACAAATCCCACTCTTTACACATGCTGTTCTGCTAACTGGAATACTCTTCTCTGCACAGTCTCTGTTGGGTAAGTTCCTATAATATCTGGCTAAGATAGTAGTACTTAATATGTACTAGGCACTCATTTAATCTTTACAGTGGAGGTGGTTGCCATTATCAGTCGCATTTCGCAGAGGAGGAACCTACCCCAGAGAGGTTAAGTAAACTTCTCAGAGTCACAGAGCCAGTAAATAATGGAGTCAGAATTTGAACCTATGCGGCCTGTTACTTCAGGATCTATACTCTTAACCCCCTAGACTGCCTCTCTCTTACAATGGCACCTCCACAGGCAAAGGCTTTCCTGAATCCTTCAAGTGGTGTTAGCTCTTCCTTCCTTAGGATTCTTAAAGTGCTTCTTAAAGCATCCTTGTAATAGCATTTAGTAACTTGCATTATTACTTCTGTCTTTCTGTGCCTGTGTGAGTAATTTTGAGCATCATTCAGCTTCATATACCCAGGACCTTGCAAAATGCCTGTCACTGGGTAAATATTTAGTAAATATTTCTTTTTTTTTCTTTCTTTCTTTCTTTTTTTTAGTAAATATTTCTTGTATGAGTGAAGGAATGAGTGAATGAACTAACACAGAGCACTTGTCTGTACTCAGATGGATTGGAATCATCTTTCCTTCTATGACATACTTCTGGGATATCTTGAAAAACTTTTCCTTCCAGTAGGTAGACTTTACCTGTCTCATGGGTGCAGAACATTCCAAAAGGAAAACTTAGAGCTCTCACTTGTCATCTTCATGTGACAGTAAATCATTTCCAAATCTTGCAGAGATGCCCATGAATTGTGCTGAGTATCCATGTAGTACTCCAGTCTGACAATGCTGATTTATTTAAGTATAGGTTTGGTGCTCTGTGAGATCTCACCATCTGCGTAAGTTGTGTTTACTTTAAGTACCAGTCAGCATTTTCCTGACAAGTTATAGAAAAATGGTAGTTGAACTTAATTTTTAAGTGAAGTCTGTTTAAGAATAATTTGTTAATTACTAGTTGGTTGATTCTGTTTCCTTAAATTAAGGGCTTCAGTTAATATCACATGCTTATTATTCCAGTTTGCAGGAAGCTGCTGCAGTGGGGCCCACAGTTTCATGACATATTGTAGTCCTGTTCTATGCCAGCCCCTGTCTGGGCTTCTAAATTCATCTTTAGCTAATTTTACAAGCCTGGGAAGTAATCTGATGGTTTACTAGCTTTGGGATTGCAAGTTGGAGGCTTAATTTAATAGCCACTTATAAAACCATTTAGGCAAAAATTGGTTATTAGGCCTTCAATATGATGGGGTGTATTTAACCATTTGATTGAGGCTGATTCTTCAAAATACTGAGAATTGGAGTTAGTACCTTTTGGGCTGAAGGTGGTCTATCAACTACACATAAGACAGGATCCAAACCTTGCTGTGGGGTGGCTTGGAGTCCAATGATTTTTTTTGGCATAAAGGATATGTTTGGCAACCTATTGGGAAGGTCTGAGGAGGCTGGCCATGGCCTTCAGAAGAGAACATACCAAGGTTGGGTGAATCTGGATGTGTAATGGTTTTGTAAATGTTTTGGTTTCAATAAAATCCCAAATGTATTTTATCAATGCATTTTTTCCCCTTAATTTTTAGACCCTTGTGTATTTCAAGGGAAATTTAGTCCATATGTCTTTGATTCATTTATACTTAACTCATCAAAATGTTGTTTTCTAAGAGTCATTTGGTGTCCAAGAAGACTTTAGAGCTTGATTTAAATACCTTCCAATGTTCTTTTCCCCTTCCTTTTTAAAAATAGAAAGCCATCTACTCTTGGCAAAACCTAAGTGCAAACACACCAAAAGTTTGCATTTGGTTGAGAGCTTCAAGCCCGTAAGGCTGTTATGCTGAGCCAAATGCATTCGCCAGCTCCTGGTAATATGTGAGCTCCGTTACTCAAAAGCACAGAGAGATCTTTACCTTTTGATAATCTCTAGTGGCTGTGCACATGGAAAGAAACTAAAAAATAAAATGTCTGCTATTTGCTAGATCTTTGATCTCAGGAAAGCCACTTAACCTCCCTTAGCTTCAGTTTTCCCATCTGTAAAATTGGGCTCATACTTGTCTTGCCTACCTCCCAGAATTACAGAGAGGGTTAAGAGAGCTAACATAAAAGTACTTTGGAAAATATAAATAGTTCTACAAATAGAATCACATCTCATGTCTTGATGTCGGTGTTCTTTGAATAAAATAACAGGTGGATGTTTGTTATGTGCCAAGCACTGTGTTAAACATTTTACAAGCCGCTATCTTGTTTAGTCCTCGTGAAGGGTAGGTACTTTTAATTTCTACATTTGGGAAGATAAAACTCCTCTGCATAATTTACCCAAGGTCTTACAGTTTGTGAGTGGAAGAATGAGAATATGAATCCAGCTCTTTGTGGATTTTAACCACGAAGTTGCATAGTATGTGGTTGAAGCCATATTAATCACTGTACTGTTGGGACCCAGTATCAAAGTTTATCTTGAATTATAACCAAGTCTCCTCATATTGTTATGACCACTTACTCATACTTTAGATTATATTCTCTTATTGAATAATTAGAGTGAGTGCATGTATGATGATATGCTGTTTGAATACACACACACACACACATAAAGATCATTCATTACATAGGTTAGTAATAGAAGCTAATTTTAATTGAATATTTACTTTGGACCAGACCCTGCAGAGCTTGTCTCATTTAAGGTACACAACTCTGTGAGGTAGAGATTGCTATTGTCAAGAACTATGAAGACCTGGGGTTTTACTCGACACGAAAACTAATCAATTAGCCTGGAGTTTCCTGGAGGCTGGTAGAAGATACGAGATTTCTGGGACACAAACAAAGTTCTTTATTACTTAAGGCAGGCAAGCAGCGGTGGGTTCATCTTCCCATCAGTTTACCTGGCCCCAGGTCCTGCAGAGATGACGTGGAGTCTGGCCAAGGTGGATGCTGAGCATGCCATGGGTTTGTGTGACGGCTGAGGCACTATGAGTTTAGAAATCCCAATCTCTGTTGTGGTAAGCAGCCTTGCCTGACCTTTGCCCCTTCAGGAGAGATTATTTTAATATACTGGACTGTAAGCAAACCTGCCTTCTGCCTCAGAGGGACACACTAAGTCTGTCTTCTGAGACTGTTTGCTGTACAAACATGTTTGAAAGATTCTGGAATGAAGGTTTCTGCTTCTCAGACATATAGAATAGCAAGAGATCCATGGAGAATTCTCTCCCCAACAGTTATTATTTCTGTTTTGTGGACAAGGAATCTGGGCTTAGAGAAGTTAAGTCGTTCATTCACTCCAGAAATGTTTATTGAGCATGTGTGTATGTTAAGGTCACATAGCTAAGAGGACGAGGAGAGGCAAATCAACACAGGCTCCAAGCTGTTACCTTGGACCCTTCGCCTCTTCTACCCTCACCTCCTCAGCCACAGTCCATCTTGCTTCCCCACCTAGTGACCAATGTTATCAGACAGAAATGAACTTAAGATGATAATGACCCTTTGGGACAACTGCTTCTCCAGCCATCAGGTTCTCCCTCTGCAGCTTTGACCCAGCCCTAGATACCCAAAGACAGCAGGGTTGCGTGCGGTGTGGGAATGGTATTGGTAGATCCCCAAAAAAGTCAGAATGGCATTTTGAGATCATATTTAGCAGCACACAGAAGACAAGGGTGCTGGGTCGTTGGAAGTTAGATTCAGTGTGAATAATTTTGTTCTGGAAAATTCAGTTTTGAAACTCGGAAATAGTTTGGTTTCTGTACAAAATCCAGAAGGTTCTTTTTCCTGGTTTCCCCCTCCACCAGTCAGTCAGCATTCTTTTATGTTTAACGATACCATTAAATGACTTGTGGAAGGTTTTTGCAGCACCTATGCCAGCTTATGAGATTCTTCTTGACATGTGCCTGAAACTCTGTATCAGGAAATATTCAGTGATTAAGAAGTTGGAATCTGGGGAGAAGAAAAAGTCTTGGCAACAATATGACTAGAAGTATCTTTTCAAAACAAAGAGGTCTTCTCCACCCTAGAGAAAGGCCTCCCAGGCTGCAGATTCTCTTCTCTCTCAGCAGGGGCCCCTGAGGGAACGAGTGTGCCAGTTTTCTGAGGAAAATAATAAAGGTGGACATGGAATGAAGAGGGTTGGTAGCTAGCTTTGAACTGTGGTGAGGAAACAGTGAACCTTAGCTGGTTAACCATTGTCCCTTTCAACCAAGTATCTTCAGGGGAAACATTCTTCCACTGACATCTCTGTCAGAGGAGAAGCTGTACCTTAAAAAAAAAGAAGAAGAAGAAGGAAAGAAGCCTGACTTCAGCTCATTTAGCCCTGCCACCTTGTTCATGGATTAACATAGCACGGTGAGAAATTCTCTCCTGTTGGCCTATTCCTCAGCCCCTGAAGCAGTTGGCCCTGTTTCCTGAGCTTATTTCAACTCCCTTTGATGCCAGAGAAAATCTAATTAGTGAAGAATTTGAGAGAAAGAATTTTTGAGAGAACTCTGCCACCCCAAACCCACAGTAGAGTGGGGACATGATTCTTCCCTGTGAGGCTATCACTATCAAGGTTTTTTTTTTTTTTTTTCCCCTGAATCTTAAATGTTAAACAAGAAGAAAAGGTGATACATAAATTCTCTGTGATGGAGCCAGGCCTCTTTCACAACAGATAATTCTAGAGCCATTTATCTTGCAAAATAATTCTCTCTTCAGACAGGCTCAATCTGATTCTAGACTAGGCTGCAGAAAGAGGAAATTACTTTGTGGACCTTAACAGCGAAGTCAAGTAGAAGAAGAAAATAAGAATCTTTGGGTAAAGGGTTTCATTTAAGAATGAAAGTAGGCTTCAGAAGCTGGTATTCTCCCAGTGTACTTCTAGGGTGAGGGAATGGTTGCTGCTTTGCCCTGATATCCGGGGCTTCTGCATGGCAGCGGCAAAACCACCTCAACAAACAAGACCGAACAAAAACTCACCAAAAACATGCTAAGCGTTACTTTCATAATTCCTTGGTTCTGCTGCTTTCCCCTGATTGGAGGCCTTAGAGCAGCCTGGGCGCCCTTCCTTGAGGGAACGATGAAAGATGCCCACAAACACGTGTGGTTCCGAAGGAACCTTCAGTACAGACCATCTTCCCCTCCTACTTTGTCCCTTCTGACGGTTTCTGCCCACAGTTTCCTTGTTGTTGTTTTTGGTTGATCTGTTTGTTTTGGGTTCCCCTCCCCCCAGCCCAAGGAAGCTGTACACACACTGGAGCATTTGGGGCTGACTTGGCAGGATGATGTGGCTGCCGGCAGCTTCCAAAATATGACACCAGTGAAAATACGAACCAAATGTTCCTTGTATGCTAGGGTGTAAAGTCTTCTTCGCGCCCCTCTCTGAGAGCTGAGAGCATGAAAGAACCAGACAGTTTTGGGTCTTGGTTTTTGCTCTGCCTCTTAATAGCTGGGTGGCATCTCTGAGCGCAATTCTTGATAAAATAGCAATCGTTTTCCCCGCTTCATAAGGGTGCTGCTGGAGTTAAACAAAATCATTCATGTAGTGCCTGCCATGTGCTAGATAGTGTGAGCTGTAATAGCTCCTCTCCTGAGCACCTCAAAGGCAAGGCCGTTTCTTGTTCCCACATGGGCCACACAGGAGAGTCTGACTGGCTGGGCTTGCATCTTAATTCTGTTCCTTGCCAGCTCTGTGACCTTGGGCAAGTGACTAACCTTTCAGCTGGGAAGTGGAGATCACAACACTACCTACCTCATGGAGTTCTTTTGAGAAGCAAATAAGGAAATACATGTAGCCCGGGGCTTGGAAAGCCCTCCTTGAATGTCAGCAGTGGTTATCTCTGTACGTGTAAGCTCGGTGCCTGGCACATATCTGTTTTTTGAAATACAGTACACAGTAAATGCTCAACAAATGCTAGTTCCTCTTTCTATAACCCTTCTTTGACAAATCTTCCCATTCACATATGACAAGTTATGATGGCATGTTCCATTGGGACTGATCCTAAGAAAGGAAGATAATGTTCTTCCAGAGGGAGTTCAACTCTGAATGGTCCTGTCATATGTGTTTGTTCTTTTCATTGCTATAAACCTACAAAGGGAGAAATGTGGACCAACCAACTGAGTGCCTTAGGGCATTCATCCCCTTAATGTAGCCATTTGCTTCAGTTGAACCCAACCTCAGTGATCCTACACCATGTTTGTGGTGGAGAGAAAGCAGTGCCCTGGAATGTTCACTCAGCATGTCCCTGGAACATGGACCCCACACATGTTCCTGCTGGGGGTGGGGAGTGGGAGGTGTATGTTTGTGTGTGTTTGCAGGAGGGGGGTGTCACAGCTGGGAGAGCAAGATAAAGAAGTTGATGACTCAAGGGTCTTTTATTTTCTCTGGCATTTCCAAAAGGTGGCTTCTGATTACACAACTAGCTCACATTCCTAGCCGACCTCAGGTACACCCCAGGCCTTCTCTTCTTCCCATTGGCTCCTTCCTTTGACTTGGAGAAGATATTTATAAAGATTGGAATCTACTAAAGAAAGAGACAAGAAGCAGCAAGAAGCCACTTCAGTGAGTGAACTTTTTTGGGGGGGGGGCGGTGTATGTGTGGTTTCATTTTTATTGCTTCCAACTGTTTTTCAGATCTGCTTAATTTATTGTTGGATACCTCAGAATTCGTTTGGCTCTGACAAGCTCCCTGGCCCCCAGGCACTTCATTCTCCAGACTATACTTCCCATCTGGGCCTGCGAACCTTTGTTAATGATATGGATCCTGGTGGGGTTAGCTGTGGGATTTTGCCACCTCCTTCATGTGTCTTCTGGAGGACTTTTCAGATATTGAAGCGGGCCCTTCACCTTGTAAATTCTTTGGAAGGCTTGACTGGTTGCCAGTTATGACTTCGACAACATGAGAGGCCTGAATCTTTTCGTTTCTGGGAGGGTTGATTGAGCCAGAGGGGGCCCGGGGGATTGATGAACCAGTAGGGTTTATCACTGGATTTGCATTCAAATCCTGAACACAAAAACAAAAACCCAGCTAACAACCTGTGAAGTATTACTTTCAAAATTACTTGGTTCTGTTTTCAGGATTTGAGTGGGAACCCAGGAACATGGGCGCTGGGACCCTGTGGCATTAGATATGATCTAGGCTAACCTTTTCATTTTACAAATGTGGAAACTGAGGCCCAGAGGGGTTAAATAACATGCTTCTGGTCACACTGCTAGGAGCAGAGCCATGGCTGGGACACAGGCCTTGTGATCCCTTCTTTGGGCTTCTTTCTGCTATCCTCTGATCACACACCTATCATTGGCTGAGGCAGACATGAAACTCTGGCTTCTTAACCAATTCTTAACCATTCCCCAACCCCTCTTATTTTCTTTAAAATGGCATTTTCCTGCTCTCCATCTTGGCTGAGCTTCTTCTTCTTCCCTCCTTCTCCTCTTCCTTATAATATGTGTATTTGGAAGCAAAGTAGAAGAACTTAAGTTAAAAATGATTATTTCTGGCCATTCACCAGAGGTAATCTTTTCTAACTGGTTTTGTTTTTGTTTTTTGGTTTTTTTTGGAAGTGACTGCCAGACTCTAAATAATACGATATATCCATGTTTCTTTCTTTATCATCTTTTTGCAACGTCTGTTGAGTCTCTGCTTTGAAAATGGGGCTTTAGCTCAGTTGCCCTGATTCTTCTCTATCCCCTGTCTTCTCTCAATGTTCCATTATTACATTTACTCCTTCTGTTGGTTGCCCCTGCCTTTAAGTTATAACTTGCATTGTGATGAGCACTGGGTGTTGTATGTAAGTGATGAGTCACTGCTTCCTACACCTGAAACTAATATCACACTGTATGTTAACTAACTGGAATTTAAATGAAAACTTGGAAAAAAAAATACCCTGTAACTTGCAGGTTCACTTTGTGTCCCATCAACTTTCAATCAATTTTGTTTTTGTTAAAGATTTTATTTATTTATTTATTAGAGAGAGAGAGAGAGAGTATGAACAGGTTGGGGGGGGGGTAGGGAGGAGGAGGAGCAGAGGGAGAGGGAGAAGCAGACTCTGCACTGAGCGTGGAGCCTGACCTGGGGCTCAATTCCATGACCCTGAGACCATGACCTGAGCTAAAATCAGGAGTTGGACTCTTAACTGACTGAGCCACTCAGGCGCCCCTCAGTCAACTTCTTAAGTTGAAGCTCTTGAGTGTGGACCCCTTTCTTATCCTACTCCTTTCCACATTCCACCTTTTCAGTGCCATAGTTACTTTCACATTGTTCACGTGATTTACCTTTTCGTTCTGTCTTGCAACCACTGCTGTCTTCTGTGTTTTTGTTTAATGTTAAAAGTTGAAAACCAATGAATAACATATATTTATATAATGACTGCAGTTTTTGTTTATTGGTTGGTCACGTTATAAGGTTCCTTCTTGAGGGGAGTTAATGTCATTACTCAAGGGCCTGTCTCACAGGAATATTCCTAACATCAAGGTCATGATTGCATTTTTTTTAATGTTTCATCAGTTGCTTAAAATTGTTCGACTAAGGCTAGTAACTCTGTCAGTTTCTCCTGAGAAAGTCCCTGTCAACCTTTCCTCTGTTCCCCCCCCACCCCACTGCTTTCTCCTATCTCCTTCTAACACTTCACAGTAAAATAGAGCGAAATACTGCTGAGTTTTCTTAGACTTTGGAACTGTCAGAATTGAAAGATCTAGTGCATGAGGTAAGCTCAGCCAGTGATGAGAGTGCATCTTTGGTCTTGCTTTGGACCATGGGAATGAAATCATATGTGCCCCACAATAATAAAAGAAGCTGTTATTTTGGAGAATCAGTTGATATTGCTGATGAGCTTAATTTTGTTTGTCTATTTATTTATTTTTGGTCTTCTCTTCCCAAAGGAGGATGCCAGTATAATACACGCTGTTTGTTTGATGGATCCTGTTGCGATTGATAATAATGATTCTGATGCTTTCTGTTAGACCAAGATAATAAAAAGCCCAAGGGTATTTGTAATGTGCCTAACTGGGTTTTAAATCAATTAGTGGGTATCTGAGGGCTTTATATAATACGTCACCAGAAACAGCTACTTAAGGAAGAGCCTGGAAAATCTCAAAAATTATCCTAGTTCAAAAGTGTGATGCTTGCTGTTCTAAACTGCTGTTCTGATGCTCGAATTGTATATTACGTGAGATATTAAAGTAGATAATTTACCAAGCTTACGGTTTCTGATGCTGAAGAAAATACGCAATTAGGAAATGCCTAACATCGATTAGAAAAGGGTATTTGCAACAACTCAAATGGTTGATGTTAAACCATAATTTCCCCCAGATAATGGATTGCCTCGGGAGTGGAATCTGCTTAGCCAGATGCTCCACCTCATCATAGCTTTCCTTGCCCTTCCCCCTGTCTGTCTGTGGACCTTGGGTGAGGGGAGAGAAACATGGGGAGCAGGAGATGAAAACTGGCACTCTCACTTTGTCTCAAGCCTTAGCAAAGTGTTGAAAATGGGTTAGAACATCTATTCTCTGCAATTAATCCGTCCTTTTGAAACAGTAATTTTCTGTTGGATATGGTGGGGTATTTGGAGTCATGGATGATGAGGCAGATGCAGATCCCTAAGGTATTATAAACCTGGGACTGGGGGAGCCCCTGCTGTATGGTGAGTATCCACCATTTGTAGGTCTATAGGGAAGGCCAGGTCTGTAAGGGAGAACCAAGATTTTTCTTTGTGCCTCCAATCAAGATGATTTGGACAAAAACAGTAGTTGATACTCCTATTATGCTTCACAAGTACTAGTACTAGCTGTGATCTAGAGAACTTTATAAGGGTCTGTGGCATGGGTGTGTGGTGTACAAAGGGAATAGAGGGAAGAAAATACAGTTGGGAGGGCCGTTGACTAGGAATCTCTCTCCTGAGGGAACTTCTCCTTAATTTGTGCATTTATTAAATATATATTTATTAGAAAGTAACTAGTCTGTATTGTGGCTGGCATCTAACATTCCTCAGACTTAAAGTTATACCAGCTATATTAGGCTTTCTGTAAGCCTTTCTATGGTTTGGGCATAAACAAGTAGGACCCAGACTGTTCTGGTCTTTTACAATTGACCTGGATTCCAGCCACTTTCCTGGGATGCCATTCTGTTCTTTTGCCAAAATATGTGTGTTTGTGTGTGTGTGTGTGTGTGTGTGTGTGTGTGTGTGTGTGTGTGTGAAAAATTAGTATTAGGTGAAGCTGGTTGTGGGGCTGCAGCTTAAAAATAGTGGGATTGAATTTACCCAGAGGTTGCATGGTGTGTGTGTGTGCATGCATGTACTGTGGCTGTACCCTGAGGGGGGCCAAGGGAGGTCAAGGTTGTGTGTGCACAGAAGTATGACATTCCTACAGGAGCATTCCTATTCGGGTACCACTCTCTAGAGAGTGTTGCTAACTTGGTCTTTCCATCCTGGATCCTGAGAACTTGAATGTAAATAAGGATTGAGTTTATATACTATTCAGTTGCCTTACTTTAAAAAGAGCTGATGGTTTTGGGAGGATCCCTGAGTTGACATTCTTGACTAACCTCCATAGGGTTTCCCAAACAGAACATGTATTTTGAGGTATACACGTATGTAAATACATACATTTACATCCAAGTTATATGTTAGTGTCATTGCTGCATGTCATTGCTACATTTTCTCTTTAGAAAAATATTTAAAATAAATTGTTGCAATCTTACAGTGAATCTTATAAATAAAAAACCTACCTTAAGGGGGCCTGGGTGGCTCAGTTGGTTAAGCATCCCACTCTTGATTTTGGCTCAGGTTATGACCTCAGGGTTGTGAGATCCAGCCCCACATTGGGCTTCACGCTGGGTGTGGAGCCTGCTTAAGATTCCCTTTCTCCCTTTCCCTCTGCCCCTCCATGCCCCTGTCCCCGCTCTCTCTTGAAAAAAAAAAATTAAAAATTTAAAAAACCCTAGACACATGATTAAAAAAATGCCCTAAATATAATATATAATAAAGTCATGAAATAAATGTAATTTTAATAAAATAATATGTATTTATAGCATTCAGACTCCTAACAGGAAGGAGATGCCACAGTAAAGAGTTTAACTGAAAAGACTTGAATGAAAGTGAGGGCAGGGTTATGGGAACAAGCCAAAGAGAGTGAGGGACCAGAGACTAGGGACAGCTAGAAACCGTTGTCACCCCTAAGCCTGCAGAAATCCTGTGAGTTGGAGCTGGAAGATGGGAGGAAACAACATCCAGACCTTCAGGTTAGGAGGAAGGGGAGTGGGGAATGTATACTCTCTCCTCTCACCCTCTGATCTCCTGCCACTGCCTCTCATTGGCTGAATGCTGGAAGCCAGAGGGCAAGGGAGCCTGGGGGATGCAGTCCATAGAGCTCAGCCTCCTGATGCAGAAAACAGAACAGTGAAAGGCGGACAATGGATCATGGAGGGCTGGAGCAAATGGAGAAAGCAGCACAGCATTTCAGTATGCACATGGTAGTTGCTACTACTCTGGAAGACTTAATTAATGAAGGGTCAAGTCCTTGCACCTTGGTGTTGGATTTCCCCATGAATTAGGGGAATGTGACAAATGTATTGCCTTGTGTTGACAATTCTGATGTTCCCCGGTGGTGAACAACTTATGGTAAAATTCCAGATGAAAACAAATACAATCTTCTCTTTCCAGGTTGCATTTCTAAAAATTTCAGCGTAAATAAAAATCATGCAAGGGACACCTGGGTGGCTCAGTTGGTTAAGCGTCTGCCTTCGGCTCAGGTCGTGATCCCAGGGTTCTGGAATCAAGTCCGGCACCGGGCTCCCTGCTCAACGGGGAGCATGCATCTCCCTCTGCCTGCCGCTCCCCCTGCTTGTGGTTGCTCTCTATTTGTCTCTTTCTCTCTCCCAAATAAATAAAATCTTAAAAAAATTAAAAAATAAAATCATGCAAAAATGCATTTCGTTTACACATATAAAATTGAGTTAGTTTCTCATATAATTTTAAGTGTCTTTTTTCCTACATGAATGGCATTTGAGAGTTGGGTGTGCGGGTGCAGGCCGAGGAGTGTCTTGTCTATTATAGGACAGTTGGCATCCCTGAACCCCACCCAGTAAATGCCCTCGGTTTTCTTCCAATCATGGTAAAAAACAAAATGAAGCACCCAGCAATTTTCAAAACACTCTCGGAGTAGGGCCTATCCTGCTATGAGCCACCACTCTAGCAATGTCTGTTGCCATTTACTATGTCATCACCCATGAAACTGCTAGAGGTGCAGGTTTTCTTCAGTGCAGTCAGAGTAAAACAAAAGAAAAATCTCTGTAAATGAAAATGCTGCCTTCTTCACCTTGCTGGGGTTAGTGGGGTTTGTAATCCTTCTTGCTGGGAGAGGATATGGGTCAGGCTAGTGGCTGAGACTCTCCTCCAGTTCCTGTTTGTGTAGAAGCTTCCGGATCATCTCTCTCTTAACGTGTTCCTTCCCATACGCTCTCCCCCTGTGGTTGTAGCTGAAGTGGCCCACCGCTGCTTCTGGGGCATTAGATCAGCCTGAAGGTAGGCTCCTGACACTTGTGATGAAAGGTGCCAGCGCTGGGGTCCCTGCTGCTTTGTCATTATTAGCATTTCTCAGGCTTCTCCCACAACTGCTCTCTGCCATTCTCCGTCCTCATCTGTGTTGGCTGCGTTGCCCCCCGATGCCACCTCACGACATCTGTGGCTACCACACCTCCACCTGAGCCTAATCAGATGGGCCAGTCTATGTCACGATTGGTCATGCGTCGTGACCAGTCTACCTGGGGCTCCACCCTCCTCTTATTACTATGACACTCGTCAGTGTTGGTGTCTCCGGGCCCCCAATCCCACTGGAGTGAATATTATTCCTGAGGTATGCTGTTAAGCACATAAAGTTCCTTTCTAGAGGACTGAGATGCCAATATGCCAATGTTGTTTTATAGTTTGAAAGAGCTGGAATGCCACCTCAACAGTATCTTCATCACTTGGGAGGATCTGGCCTATTATAGTGAAATGTGTTTGGACATAGGGTGGGTCGGCCATGGAGGACCGAGCATACTGGTCCCCACTTCCACACCCCTTTCTTCATGGGTGCTGAAGAGATGCCCTTATAGTAGCTTCAACACTCCACCTCACTGGTCCTCAAATGGGGGTCTCCTGTAGTTGTGTGGGGCACCTGACCACCCCACTAACATGCATTTAGATAGTACTTCTACCACCTTTAGTTCTTTTATTTTTTTAAAGATTATTTATTTTAGAGAGAGTGAGAGAGAGTGTGTGCATGAGCAGGGGGAGGGGCAGAGGAAGAAGGAGGGAATCTGCAAGCAGACTCCCCGCTGAGTGTGGAGCCTGATGCGGGGCTTGATCCCGGGACCCCAAGATCATGACCTGAGCCAAAACCAAGAGCCAGATGCCCAATGAACTGAGCCACCCAGGTGCCCCCCAGCTTTAGTTCTTTTAATCAGATAATGAACAGCAGCTTTAAGCATAGCATTTGATAGAGGAAGCATGTGGGAGGTAAACTTCAAGTCATCAGTTATGTGTGTTGAGACATTAAAATTGTTCACTTACTAGGAGGCATATGTCAATCCTCAGATGTATTTGGAAGTGCCTATTATGTGGGCTAAACTCCATGGAGCCACAGAGACAGACAAGGATGAAAGTGCCTCCTATCTGGTGGGGGAATCAGGCGGGCAGATGGAGCATTTCATTATTTGCGAGTGGACATGGTGGGGTGCAGGGAGTAGAGGTTTTCTTATGGTAACATTTGAACCAAGCCTTGAAGGTAGAACAGGATTGTAACCAATGTAGAAGTGAGAAATGGTGTCGTTTACAAGCATGAGAAAAATGCTATTTGTAAATTAATTGCTAAAAGTGTGTGGCAAGAGATTCAGGATTGCCGAGATGTAGGATTTATGCAGCTATGAGCCTTCAGGGGATAAAGGTCGGGGCTGGACAGCAGAGTGCCTTAACTGTCCTGCTAAAAAGCTCAGACTAGCTTTGGGGCTTTGATGCTTCAGGTGGGCATTGAGGAGGGGGCAAAACACAGTAAAGCCAGGGTTCTAGGATGACCGCCCTCGGGAGGTCAGCAGTCAGGAAGATGGTTAACAAGCTGTTGTAATAGCTCTGGCCAGGAGGCTCTGGGCTTGTGTCAGATACCAGTGGAGAACTGTGTGCATTTGATTTCTCAGTAACAGTGGAGGGGTGGCTGATCCCTCTGTAAGGGGTGTTACTGACTTGGTCAACTCTGAACCTTCCCAGTCTCAGCGAGGCCAGGCCACAGAGGGGACCCCATTTCCTCTGCACTCTCACTGGTGTTGGGGAGGAGAATGGGATATAATCTGCAGAGTAAAATCATAAGTGGAATTCAGGTTGTTCTTGGGCAGTCTCCTGACTTAATGTTCTTCAGCAATAGCTAGAGTTTACATCCCCATCTTGGGGGAAAAAAAGTTCCCTCTGAAGCATGTACTAAAGAGAAAGGCTGAGAGGATTGATTTTTTTCCAAAGAATCCATAAATATTTACATAAGTGCAAGTTACAAATCTGTGGCTTTGAGATTATTGAATTTCACTGCTTTTACACCCACAGCATATAAATTTCCAGCAGGCATTTGCTGGTTGTGAATGTTCAGTCTTTGGAGAATTGTCTCCTAGTTTGTTTCCTTCGCTCTCGGAAAACAAATCTCTCCTGTGCTGTTTTAATGCTCTCACTTATGGTTATGGATTGGTCACTGACAGCCATGTGACAATGGTCCTTGGCTGAGGGAACTTCACTGTGATGGACTGCCTGCTAATGGGGGCACTACTCCCTGAGCCACGAGGCTGCTTTTAAAGACCTTTTTGCTAACACAATAATTCTCCCCAGGAGAGAGCCCTAGATGATGGTATAGTTGCAAAGTCTTTGTGGGGTTCTTAGGGAAAGGGAGAAAACTCTAAAGATCATGTCCCTTTAGCAGAAAGGCAGGTTAGCAGGTCTTTTTAAAATATGGGTGTTGCATCTGCTCTCTTCCACATGGTCAAAAACTCACCTATTTTATTCTCAGCCTCTCTTTACAGAACTGTGCCTGGAACACGCTCTCTTCTTGTTTGGCTACAGTCAGAACAGTCGCTGCTGAGTAAAGCTCTCTAAATTTTATGAGCGCTAGATTTTGGACTGTTCTAATCTTAGGAACGTAAATCTATATCTGCTGACTAGCAGATTGCTCAGCGTGCAAGGGACAGGGTCCTCCTCTGTGTCCTGCATTTGGCAGGCAGTCCATACACCTTTGTGGAATTGGGGAGTAGTTGACCTGAAAGTAGTTTCTATATGTCTTGTGACCCCCCAGAATTTGTTTTTAAATTTGAGAAGGTGCTACACAAAAAGTAAACAAAATGAATGAAAAAAATTCCTGTAATAGATCATGCTAGGGACTGGATTTTATGTGGATATGTCTGGGTCTGTTAGATACATGCAGAAAAACTTGTTTGTAGAAGACTGGCTTTCAGCCAGAGAAACAAAGGGACCATTTCTTCTTGCCCTGGGACTCAGTGGGGTACAACCTAGTCACCTACAAAGGTGGGATTGGTGGCCTGTGGGCTTAGAACTGGGGTTGCCCCCTGCCTCAGAACAGAATCTCTGGCCAGCCCGATGGAGTGAATGGGAAGCCTGGCACCTGTGGAAAGCATGATTGCTGTCCTCATGGGAGATTTGCAATGGGGACCCAACCTGCGGGGGGCAGGGTTTCCCAACAAACAGGCAAACTAAGACTACGGAATGGATGGTGGCTATTGCATCAGATTTTGTGCCATTGGACAGGACTCCAGGCCTGGAAAGGAGGCATGGGAGAGCACAGCAGGACCCTCGCCTTAAGAGGAAGTGGTGTTACTAATCAGGGAGACTAATCACTAGAACAGGGAGACAAGACCTAGAGAAGTCTAGAGTTGGAAGTCTTGCTTTCTGGACACGTAGAAGCCCAGGTATTTAAACTGGGGTGGAAGATTAGGACACATTAGCAGTGCGATGAATGAGCCATGCTTAGTGCAGGGGATAGCTCCTTAAAGAACCCTTGCATCAGATCAGGCTTAGCTTTGGGTCCTGGGGGAAGGCCTGAGACTGTGTCTTATTTATTTTGTATCCTCTAGCATCTAGCAAGATGCCTGATCATATAGTATTCACTAAGTGAGCATTGCAATGTGGGTGGCATGGTGGTTTTGAAAATTAAAAAAAAAAAAGCAATGACAAGTAATGTAAAGCTGGATTCAAATGTACAGGAACATTATTAAAAAAAAAAGCCTTTCGCTCCTGTTTTGATTGTATAATTCCGAACCTAGGCAGACAGGAAAGGGTAGTATTAAGAGAGGGGTCCTGGGGCTCCTGGGTGGCTCAGTTGGTTAAGTGACTGCCTTCTGCTCAGGTCATGATCCCGGGGTCCTGGGATTGAGTCCCATATCAGGCTCCCCCTGCTGTGCGGGGAGCCTGCTTCTCCCTCTGCCTCTGCCTGCCACTCACCCTGCTTGTGCGTGCGCTCTCTCTCTCTGTCAAATAAATAAATAAAATCTTTAAAAAAAAAAAAAAGAGAGGGGTCCTGAATTTATTCTGGAGGCTGGGTAGCTTGGTGGAAAAAAACACATGGGCTGTGGTCTCAGGGTGACCTGGGTTTGAATATCAACTTTGCAAGGACTAACTGTGTGATCATGGACAATGACTTCACCTCTCTGAGCTCAACTCAGTCACCAGTAAAATATGGATGCTGTTGCATTCCTGGAAGGGATGTTGTGGGAATTCAGTGAGTTAACATACGTTAAATACTTAGGTGGTGCCTGAGACCTAGTGGCTGTGGGAATAGCAATTCCCATAGAAAGGCCTACAGGAACCACGAAGGAGAGAGGCAAGAGGCTTTTAATGCCTTGCTGTGGGATTTGATGACCCCGGTGGGCCTGGTCCTTATGCTCCCTGAGTGATGCGATTCTTGCTGAGGTAATGGGTTGGGTCGATGTCATGCAGATCTGATGACAGGACACCCACACCCTGTCACCCTCCCTGCCAAGATGGGCTGTGCTCATTTGAGCCTCCACTCCCTTGCTGACTGCCCCATGTGAACACCCCAGTGGAATTGGGCTTTATTGGCGTCCTGGAAAAATGAGCATGGGTGTCTTGCCGTGGTCACATTTCTAGAGAGGGAGTCCCTCTTTGGAGCTGGCATTCAGCTGCCTCTGCAAATCTCACCCTTCTCATCCCTTGTCCAGGCTTCCAGTTCTCCTGTCTCATCAGTCAGTATCTGAGCTTGTATCTTGATGATACTTTCATCTGTTCAGAAGAGGGAGAAAGCACTGAAAGTAAGAATGAGGAAAAGGGGCCTTTGTTTTCCTCTTGCCAGGGGCCTCAAGAAGTGAGATGCGTTGTTGGGTCAGAGTCACTTAGCATTGGTGTTTCTCATTAGGTCACCCATAAAGGCAAGGCCCATGGGCAATTTTAGGTTCTGAAATCTTATCATCATGGGTTGTATTAAATCCCCTCTTCTATGCTCCTGTCCCTCCATACACCCCTTCTCTTTCCAGGCAAAGAAGAGGGCAGGCAGGGTACACATTTATGGATGAGATGACTGATGTGTTCTACTGAAAACAGGGCTGGGCTGTGTTCAGGTGGGAGGCCGGGCTGTCATGGTGGGAAGTATATAGTCCAACTTGGGTTTGTGTTTGGCCTCCCCTGTGACCAGCTCAGTGACCATGTCCTGTTGTCATGAACTAATATTTACTGGGTGTTCACTAGCTTCTTGGCACTGAACAGATACTTTATGTATGTTATTTTGTTTAAACCTCATTGCAGTCTTGTAAAGCATGTGTCATTATCCCCATTTCATAGGTAAGGAAGATGAGGCTCAGAGAAGCAAATTAGGTGGCTCAAATAGCACTTTGAAGATAATGATTTTTCTATAGCTGTAGTCTCTGTCACTGATACTGTGTCTTCTACTGCTATTGCACTGATGAACCCTCACTACCTGCTAATTACAATGGTCCCACCACATTCTTGTGACCTATAAAGACATTTAAACTCTCTGTAAAATGATCTGTTCTGCCTATTTCAAGGAATTGCTTTGAGGACGAAGAATTTTGAAAAGGGTTAAACATTTTACAAATGTAAGGAAATCACACTAATATGAAATTTATTCATAGAAAATGAAAGTTTGCAGGAATCATAGAGACAGAAACAAAAAAAAAAAGGTAAGAGAGGGTAGTAAGGAAAAGTTTTCCTTATTAACATGTGTGCTTACCATGTCTAATTGCTTCACATGTAAACTTTATAACAACTCAGTAAGGTGCATGCTTGTGCTGTTATTACCTCTAATTTACAGATGAGGAAACTGAGGCACAAAGAGGTTAAGAATATTGCACAAAGTCACCTCGCTGGTAAGTGGCAGAACTGGAATTGAAGACCAGCAGTTGGAGCCTGTGGTTTTAACTCTGACTATTCGATGTTCTGCCTTCTAAGGGTTTTCACGGGGGTAAGGGTAAGAGGTTAGGGAACCCATGAGAGGATTTCTTAAGTCCTTCTTTCAGGTGGAGTGTCTACCATGGAGGTGGTGACAGCCATGGTGATTTCCAAAGGACTCATAGGAATTGGTAATAAACAAGATGGGAGGGTTAAGGAAGAACATCATCAGGTAGAACCTTATTAAAGGGCTCATACTTTACCCTAGAGCGCAATGAAGAGTTGTATGCAGAGGAGTGCTGCTTTCAGCTTTGAGTATTAGAAGCATGGCTCTGGCAGCCATGTTGGACATGCAGCAGGGCTGGGGCAGGATGGTGAGATGGGCGGGATTGAAGGCCATGGAGTCTGACAGACTCAGCGATCAGTTTGGGGGTGGACAGGCGACTTAGACTGTGTGAGTCTTGATTTTAAAATGGAGACTAGCGATAACACTTACCCAGTAGAGTTACCCTGGGGATGAAATGAGAGCTGTTTGGCACAGTAGACACCTCATAAAGGTCAGCCATTCATACTGTGAGCTGTTCCAAAAAAAACAGTTAAGCCGATGATGGTTTTGTCTGAGATGGTGGCAGTGGGAGTGGAGAAAAGTGGATAGATTTAAGGGAAGTGGAATTGAGAGGGTTTGACCATGAATCAGATGGGGTTGGGGAGAGGAGAGAAAGACAGAGCTGGAGAGGGAGGAGAGTGTCAGAGAAAGGAGGAAGCATGAAAGGAGTGGAGGGAGGACTATCAGGGAGATGCAGGTCCTATAAAAGTACTCGGTGTTAGCCAAGGTGTAATCACAGGAAAAGAAGTACAAAGGAAAGACAAAACCAAGAAGGAAGACTTAGCGTCTGATGAGGGGAAAAGCCACGTATTCATTCAGCCATTGCTTATGGAGCACCTATTATGTTAGACACCAGTCAACAAAACAAGATGTTCTGGTTACTGTGTGTTTTGGGTGGGTATTTGCTCGAGACTTGGTGCCTGTTAAATGTGCATGCTCTGAGCTTAGTGTAGAAAATAGTGATGCTTATTTTCCTGCATAAACTCCTTCTGGTAGTCACAGTTTTCCATTAACTCATCATGGCTACAGTCTAGAAATTAGTGTGTTTTTTGAGTGGTGAGAATGTATATTTCATGTGGACTGATGGTTGACCTATATGAGCCCCTACCTCTAGGATTTTCTGTGACAGCTCCAATTTTGTGTCGTTGTGACATATTCCCAACAGATTTGTAAAACAACTCACTGTGCTTGAATATGTAGACCTTTTCATTTAAATAAATATAAAGGCAGAAACCTCTCGTGTTTGGATGTGTCCTGATTTTGTTTTAGAAGGCAGAGATCTTAGAAAGCTTAACTAGTAAATCCATTGCCATTTTTCAAGCTGAAAAACTGGGGTAAAATGTAGTGAACCCACTTGTAGACTTTAAAAATATATAATAACTTTATTGTGATATAATTCACATACATTTAGTGTACAATTTTTAAAGTGTACCATTCAGAATTTTTTTTAGTATATTCACAGAATTGTGTAACCATTACCACTATCTAGTTTTAAAACATTTTCATCACCTCCAGAAGAGACCCCATATCCGTTAGCCGTCACTACATTCTTCCTTTGCCCCAGCCCCTGGCCACCATGATTCTCTACTTTCTGTCTCCATGGATTTGCCTATTCTGCATATTTCATGTAAATGGAATCATATGATACATGGGCTTTTGGGTCTGCATTCTCTTACTTAGTATAATGTTTTTAAGGTTCAACCACACTGTATAGCATGTATCAGTATTTCATTCTTTTTCATTGCCAGACAATATTTCAACATAAGGATATACCACATGTGGCTTATCTATTAATCAGTTGGTAGACATTTGGATTGTTTCCACTTTTTGGCAACTATGAATAATGCTGCTGTGAACATTCATGTATGCGTGTACGAGATTTTGTGTGGACTCATATTTTCATTTCTCTTGGGTGTAGACCTAGGAATGGAATTGCTAGATCATTTGGTAACTCCATGTTTAACAGTTTGAGGAACTTCCAAACTGTTATTGAGAGTGGCTGCTTCATTTTAAATTCCCACCAGCAATGTATGAGAGGCTGTAATTTCTCTACCTTACCAACACTTTGTGTGTCTTTTTGATTTTAGCCATTCTAGTTGGTGTGATGTGATATCTCACTGTGCTTTTGATTCAGACATCCCTAGTAACAAATAATATTGAACATCTTTTCATGTGTTTTTTGGCCATCTGGATATCTTCTTTTATGTATATTCAGATCATTTGTTGTCTTTCTGATCAGGTTACTTTTTTTTCATTGTTGAGTTGTAAGTGTTCTTTATTCTGGATACTAGATTTTTGTCGAAGATATGATTTGCAAATGTTTTCTCCCATTGTGTCATCTTTTCACTTTCTTGATGGTGTCCCCAGAAGGACAAACGTTTTAAATTTTGATGAGTCCAATTTATTTCTCTTTTGTTGCTCTACTTTTGGTTTCATATCTAAAAATCTATTGCCAAATCCAGTGTCACAAAGATTTATACCTATGTTTTCTTCCAAGAGTTTTATAGTCTTAACGTTTTGTTTTAACTCTTATATTTAGTTCTATGATCCATTTTGAGTTAATTTTTATATATGGTGTGAGGTAGAGGTTCAACTTCTGTCTTTTGCATGTGGATGTCCAGTTGTCCCAGCACTCTTTGTTGAAAAGACTATTTTTTTGTCCATTGGCAAGTTCTGGAATTTTTCTTGAAAATCAATTGACCATAGATGTAAGGGTTTATTTCTGATTCTTATTACATTGATCTATGTGTCTTAATTACTACTGCCTGTGGTAAGTTTTGAAAGCAGGACATGTGATTCTTCCAACTCTGTTCTTTTTCTAAAAGATTGTTTTGGCTATTCTGGATGCCTTGCATCCATATGAATTTTAGGATCAGCTTGTCAGTTTCTGCAAAAAAGGCATCCGGGATTATGGTTGGGATTGTATTGAATCTAAAGATCAACTCGGGTAGTGTAGTCTTTTAATAACATTAATCCTTGCAATTCATGAACTTGGGATGTCTTTCCATATTTTTAGGTATTCTTTAATTCTTTAATTGGACTGGGGATATTGCACAGAGGGTTTTGCAGCTTGATCCAGGGCAAAAGGTTCTGGAGGGTACTTGATGCAGTTTCTTCAGGCTCCACGGTGAGGGGACAACTTGCTCCCCATCTTTGGAAACACCCAGGGCCTAGGGCCTTCTAGAGCAACACTTGAGTATTGTGTCATCAGTGTATTTTTAGAATTCACTGGCACTTAGATTAATTCCCCCAGGTGTAGAAACATCCCAAAGCACTGGCAGATTGGTCACTCTGCTCTGTTCTAAGAATATCCTAGTGTTTAGGGGAAGGGGGCCTGAATTCAAGTCCTAGCTCTGCTTTTCACAAGTGGTGTGACCTCAGGCATATTACTTTCCCTCTCTAAATCTCAGATTCGTCATCTGCAGAAATGAGAAAAAAAAATACCTCCATCTCATAAATCATTCTAATAACCAAAATTAAATTAATGTATGGAAAATGGCTTTGTAAACTGTTAAACTCTACAAAGGTTAACAAATAGCTCTTTTTTTCCTCACTTGGAAAAAGCCACTGAATGAATAATCTCTTGCATGAGTGTCCATTTATGTCAGCCTGCTGAGGTCATATGGTGTGGCTTTGAAGTGGAGAAAGTGTGACTGTCAGGTTTTAAAAAGGAAGCAGAGAGACTGTATTTCTCTTCCCCCTGCAATGGAGCAAGCACAGCTATAAAGGCAATGATTTCACAGAACCCGCAGCACCTCGCTGGGGCAGAAACAGGCAAAATAAGGACAACCAAGAAACCAGACTCGGGCAAGTTGAAGAAATGAAATAAAAACAGACCTGAAGGGCGTAATAGCACCTTCATTTATAAAAAGTGTTAGTAAAATAAATAGGTTCTTATGTTTGTTTTGTGGTCTTCCTAATAAATTCCACCTAGTGATTCCCTGATCAGTTTTATCTTAAATAGATGACTGAAGAAAAAAAAAGAAACACATGAAGTTTTTATCTTGGTACCTCATGAAAATTGAGAATGATCATGTTTCTCAAGATGAAGTTAGATCTATCGTGGACTCTTAGGGAATTTTCACTGATTATTTTGGGACCCTTTCAATCAGAAAGAGAAAAGCGGTCAGGCTGCGGAAGACTGCAGGCATTGGGGTTGGCAGATGTGTGTTTGGTTCCTGGCTCCCCTTTTTCTAGCTGGGTCCTTGGGAAAGTTGTTTACCTCAGGTTTTCTTATCTATAAACTAGGGGTTATAAAATACCTTTTCGATAGGGTTGTGATGAGGACTGAATAAACAGCAGTAAATCTCTGTTGCCTTCCCTGGCTTCTTCTGGGTTTAACTTTCCCATATCATAAGGCCAACCTCTCAACATCTCTTAATTAGGAAACATTTGCAAACAAGTCCTTCCACCTCATTCCAAATATCCTGAATGGTCTGACTTTTCTTTGTCCAGGAACATCCAGATTCCGAATGACATCTCTCTGGCCCATTGACTCCCCTAGAGAATTCTGAGGTCCTAGGTCAAAGCCTTGAAAATCTAGGCATATGAACATAATGAAAGGTTTTCTCAAACTGAGACTACTGTATCAGCCTGGGTCCGTGCAGATGGCACCCTCCAAGGGATAAGGAAAGAAAATGTAATGAAGGAGTTACTTCAGAGCTGTGGGCAGGCCAACTAGGGTGTAGCCATAGCAGGGACCATTCCCAGGGGGCCAAGGGGAAGAACCCACTGGAGAGGACTTAATATGGGAGGGGGGCTGCCCGCCCTATGTGGAGACACATAGCCGTTGCCACCCAAACCCCAACAGAGAGGTGGTACAGGTAGTGGACACCTGACTTCTCCCCTCTTCCACCCTCCAGTCAAGGGAATCTGGAGGAAGCCTCCTAGAACATACAGGGGAGCAGAGAATAGATTTGGAGGGACAGAGGAAGACCATCCAGCAGAATTGTCCTCTCGGTGAGGGAGGGTCATTAGGATAGGCTGTGGCATTATACAGACTAACTCTAGTCCTTGGAACCACAGGACAAGGGCACTACACTACAATAAACACAACTTTTGATTTCACCCTTTCACTTTTTTCCCTGTCCTTTTGCTCATCTAGAAAGGAAAAAGATATAATATGTCCTGGATTTGGTTCTGAGAAGTTGTATTTACTGTTCGCTGTGCATTCTTGGGCACAACTCTAGCAGTACACATGTCAGGAGACAGCACCTGTTCACAAGATCCCACTGAGGATTTATGAAAATGGAGGAGTTACTGCTCCTTGTGATGCTTGCAATTCTTTACTTTCCTTCTGTAGACATGACGACGAGTTGCTCTTGTGGGGGTGATACGAGGTGTGCAGAAGTCACTGCAGCTCACATCAGCCTGCCCATCTGTCAGAGTTTCTCCACATGGCTTTCTTCTTGGGGCTACTCTTTTGAAGCTGTTGTGCAAATGCATGCGTCCCCTAGGATGGGGGGCAGGGAAAAGTCATTGTCAGCCTGATGCCCATATCAAGTTGGCACCCTAGGAAAGAGAGCATCCCAAGAGAAGCAGCAGAAATAACCTGGAGATGCTGGTCTGTTCAAGAGGAGTGGGGCGTGGTGAGCAGCTTTGGGTTGCCTGCAGAAACATGAAACTCTGCCACTTTGTCCGGATGGCCCCTGGGGATGGGGGTGAACCCAGTGGCTACAAGTTACAGGCAGACAGATTAGCTCCCTGTGAAGAGGAAGTTTTTAAGCAATGAAGGCAAATGAAGATGGGCCAGTGGCCTTAGAAGGTCATTGGGTACTTGCGCGAGGGGCAGTTTAATTCAAGGGTCAGAATTCAAGAAGCTGTGGCAGAGAGTAGATCCAGATCCAGAGCCTGGGAACAGAGTGGGAGGCAGCGCCCAGTGCCCTGAACAGAAGTCATGAGTTGCTGATCAGGAGAGCTTACTTGCAAAATAGAAATGAGGCTCCCAAACTGCGATGGCAGGCAAATGAGAGGCTTGAGGTGCTGGGCTCATTTCTGGGATTGGAAGCCCATTTCTGGGCTCATTTCTGCTCCAGAGGTGTGGGCCAGTGCCTGTCTGCTAATGCTGCCAGGCATCTTAAAGGCGGTGCCCAGTCCCTCAGAGGGCAAGTTCACCATTACTGCAGGTCCTCCAGCCATATCTGGATGATGAGGTCTTTGGGGTGTTACTGAATAGACTCAAACATCAGATGTATGGTCAGACAAGATAACCATGACCATCTCACTCGATGAAGATTCGAGTAAGCTGTGATCAGGTCTGGGTCTAGAGACATGGAGTCAGGAGCCTGAGACAGGAGCATGTCCGCTCAACCGAGGATCATGGGCAGTGGGTTGGACAGACACCAGACTGGGGAACAGAAGGTGCTAAGAATACTAGCTTAATTCTATTTTCCTAAACTCTGACTCCTACAGGTAGATTGAATCGCTGCCTGTTCTGTGCTCTCAGACCTTGAAACTTGATCTCACTTTTACATAGACATGTAGTTATCAGCTTGTGTCTGCCTCCTTTGAGACCATACAGCAATAGTTAACTTTGTTGAGAACTTACCAGGGGCTAAATGATTTATAGGCAGTTCTCATTTAATCTTCACAACAAACATATAAGGTAGTTATTATTATTTATTCCTTATTTTCCAGGTGAAGGAACTGAAGTTCAGAAAAATTACCAATGTGTCCAAGGACATAGAGCTATTAGTGGTAAAGAGTAGAAGGACAGGGAGAGGATCAGACTCAGTGCTGTGTTACTCTGAACTTTGACCACTAGGCTATTGCTTGGGGACTGCTTTTTTTCATCTAGGTCTCTCCAGTACTAAGTGTGGTTCCAGGCAAGATAGGCTTCCAATAAAAATCGTGTTTGATAAATCAGAGGACGACATGAGCCCCCCCCCTTGTATGCTTGCCACACTGTGTGATTATACACTCTAACAAGTATGCATGCAGACTTACTGAATCCTTTTCTACACTGGAGGAGCAATATAAAGACAGAATGATGGCAAAGAAAATGCTCATTGGAGAAATTAGCTCAGGCAATTAAGAGTGTGCTGAGTAGTCCTGAAATTATAGCTTGTGCATAAATATATGGAAACAAATAAAAAATTAGGACCTTGATTTTTTTTGACACATAAACATAACAAGTTTATACATGAATAAAAATTAGTGTCTCTGCCAATGAATGATACTAAAATGCCATGCTATTCTTGCTTGTTATTTTTGTCACCATAAAATAAACCATATTTACATGATTGTGTAACCATATGCTTTTCAGAAGTTTTAGATTCAGATTTCATAATAGTAATAAGAACTGGCAGTTACATAGCACTTACCATGTGCCAGGCACTGTTCTCAATTGTTTGCATATGTTAACTCTTTTAATCCTCACAGACTCTTACACCCTATGAGATAAGTGCCATTATTGTACGATGTGAGGAAACTGAGGCATGGAGAGGTTAAGTGACTTACCCAAGGCCACACAGCTAATTAATGAAAGAACCAAGATCTGAACCCAGATACTCTTTTTTTTTTAATTCTTATGTTAATCCCCATACATTACATCATTAGTTTTAGATGTAGTGTTCCACGATTCATTGTTTGTGCATAACACCCAGTGCTCCATGCAGAATGTGCCCTCCTCAATACCCACCACCAGGCTAACCCATCCTCCCACCCCCCTCCCACCCAGAACCCTCAGTTTGTTTTTCAGAGTCCATCGTCTCTCATGTGAACCCAGATACTCTTAAAGACTACATCATGCAATGAGTTGTGATTTACTGAATCTTCACTATATGCCTCATTCAGTCTTTACCACAACCCTGAGTAAAAATGACCCCTTTGTCCATTTCACAAATGAGGAAACTAAAATCCAGAGAGGCACAGAAATTTGCCCACGATGGAACAGGTAGCTGCAAAGGGCAAGGCAGGCTCGTGGACTCTTACAGTATCTTTGCCATCATCACAGGCTTCCAGATATATTATCTTACATTGACTTTTTGTTTTTTGTTTTTTACGGATTTTATTTATTTGAGAGAGGGAGAAGGAACACGAGCAGGGGGAGGAGCAGAGGGAGAAGCAGACTCCCTGCTGAGCAGGGAGCCTGACTTGAGGCAAAAGCAGATGCTTAACCGACTGAGCCACCCAGGTACCCCTTACACTGAGTTTTTGATTTATTTTGTATATAACCAGTGTTCATGATAGAAAATATATATAGAAATACAACACATGGGGGCACCTGGGTGGCTCAGTTGGTTAAGTGGCCGACTCTTGATTTCTGCTCAGGTCATGATCTCAGGGTGGTGAGATGGAGCCCTGTGTTGGGCTCTGTGCTCAGTGCAGAGTCTGCTTAGGATTCTCTCTCTCCCTCTCCCCCCCACCCCCCGCACTCACGCGCTCTCTCTCTAAAATAAATAAATAAATCTTTTAAGAAAATACAAAAAATGCATAACCTCATTGCCAGCTGCAACCACTGTTGATCTGTTAATGTTTTAGCATATATCCTTTAAGATATCCTTTATATATAAAATCACAGCTTGAGATAAAACATGATTTGTCAATTGCCATAGTTTTCTTGCCCAACTTTCAATGGATAAACCTAGTCTTTACATTTAAAATGATTACTCAGTTCTGTAAAAACCGAACCCAACCAAAACAAATCTCACCTACTGAGAGATAAAAATTACATTTGATGCACTTTTTCCACCCCAGTGAAAATGTTCTTTTAACCACTAAATCCAAAGTATGGTATTTAGTAGTCAAAGCAAAAAAATAAAGTAGTTGAGATTGTCCTAAATTTAGCTATATGGCACTGAAAAGGCCTCAATGTCTTGTTTGAAAGACAAGTCAAAATAAATAAAAAAAAATTAAAAAAAAAAAAAAGAAAGACAAATGAGAGTCCCTTCTAATAGAAAAAATGTAATTATTATTATAATTACAGCTAATAATGTATATTCAGTACATACAAGAAATTATTCTATATTCTGTATTCCATATAGGATAATAAACTATTATATATTTATGTTATATCTATATATAAATCTTTAAAACAAGCCTATGAAGTAGGTAATATCTCCATTTATAGGTGAGGAAACATGCGCAGAGAAGTTAAATTACTTCTCTAAGGTCACAGAGCCATGGTTTGAAACCAGGCAGTGTGACCTCAGGCTGCAACTAAAGTGGTGACTGAAAGAATTAATCCCAAGGTAGGGCTCTTTATTTTTTCTTGTGTTCTCTCTACCTCTCACTCCTAGGACAACATTCTTTTTTTTTTTTTAAAGATTTTTTTTTTTATTTATTTATCTGAGAGAGAGAATGGGAGACAGAAGCATGAGAGGGGGAGGGTCAGAGGGAGAAGCAGACTCCCTGCCGAACAGGGAGCCCGATGCGGGACTCGATCCCGGGACTCCAGGATCATGACCTGAGCTGAAGGCAGTTGCTTAACCAACTGAGCCACCCAGGCGCCCCCTAGGACAACATTCTTATGGGGGAGAGGGGGAGTCTACATCTTTATGTATGAGCAAGGCTATGTTTAGTTTATGAGAAGCTGAGCATCTACACTGTCTATTTCAGCCTGTGTATTGTCCTGGGATACCTTTAACCCCTGCCACAACCCCAAAGTAAGTTGTCAGGATCCTCATGTTTCACAGGAAGATCAAGGAGCAGAAAAGTTAACTGTTTAGAGTCCCTCTCTCTACAGCCTGGAATTCTTCAGTGCTTTTCTTTCACTCTTAGAATAAATCCTATAAATCCGACCCTTGGATGATTCGAGGCCTGTCTGCTTGTCAGTGACTGTGGGCCCCTCTGTCCCTCACCCTCCACCCTGCGGTGTCACAGGCCTTCTTCCAGTCCCTCAGACTCACCAAGCTCTTTGCTTTTGCAGTCCCCTCTCCCCGGAACTCCCCTCTGCTTCTCTCTTCAGGCTATTCTATGACATTCTTCAGCCCCCAGGTGGCCTGCTCTGAGAGATGGGCCTGATTCTACCCCCTGGAAAGCTCCCTCTGTCCACCTTTCTCTATCAGATCACTGTCTCTGTCTCGTTCAGTGGACTTCCCAAAATGTACAGCTGTTTTCCTTGTTCACTTACTTAATTTGTGTGCTTGTGGTTTTTGCTTACTTTTGCTCTATGAGCAGAGGGACCTCATCTGGCTCCATTCCCACTGCTCCCCCACCCACACACCTAACGAGGTCCTTCAGAGACATTTGCTGAAAGACTGACAAGTCTCCTGCAGGAAGACAGGGGAAATAAGGAAAGAGGGTGGCTCTTCCAGCAGCCTTAAAACCCTAACCCTGCCCTGGGCTTAGAAGAATGAGGTTTGTGCTCCATGGTCCGTGGTTGGGACAGGAATCTGGGGTCAGCTGATGAGGGAAGACAGAGGCCGCTGTCCATTGTCTGGAAGGGCCCAGCGCTGGTTTATTAGGCCAGATGTTCTTGGGAGTGTCTCATTGTCACCTTTGGGTCCATGACCCTGGCCCGTGGCAGGGGAGCCTCCCTTGCACTTTGAGGAGTCCTGACAGGTGCTTGGGGTGTGCTTGTGTGTACTGTGGGATTTGGCTTCCAAGAGCCTCATTTTTAAGGGACTGTCTGAAACCTGCTTTTGCTTTGTTTTTGCTTTCCTTTTCCTGCCTTAGCTCACTGAATCACTTGTTTCAGGGACATGTAGACATCCAGGTTGACTCACTGCCTCGCACTGACATTGAGCAAATTCTCTTGTTCTGCAAAGTCCGCACTGGCTGTTCGTGGCCGGTTGGAGCCTCTCTGACGAGCTTCCTCTCTTACGCTACTCCTCTCTGAGCTTTCTTTGCATACATTGCAGAGATGGCTTGGCTGTGAGTACTGGTTTGGGTAGGAAAGCTCGAGAATCAATGAGCTTGGACTTGGGGGTGCATGCCGGCAAATCCTGACCTCAGTGTCCATGGGCGTTGATGGGTAACTATTGGTTTCCAATGAGAGAGGAGAGCCTTAATCTCACGATGTGTGGGATGTGCCCCATGGGGCTGTGTTTTGTAGGCAGTGAAGTTAAGGCTTGCCCAAAAAAATAACATGTTTTCCTTGCCTGGTGCTTGAGCTGTTTGCCTGGTGACTGGCTGATTGGCGGTTTGGGAACCGTTGGTTAACTTGGGTGTCTGGGGGATTGTGTGTGTGTGTGTGTTTGTGTAAGTGGCTGTTTCTGTTTCTTTGGAAACAGTAGAGGACTGATAAAGAATACTGTGTGGTGACTAACGTAACATAATAAAATAAAGTAAAATTTTTAAAAAAAGAAATGATGATACTATTACTTTCAACTTGTGTTCATGGTCTTTGAGGCATCTTACACATTAGCTTGATGTCACTATTTAAATAATGCCCTCACTTCGAGAAGACCAGCAGTCCTTTGATGTAGGTATCACAAAGGTGTATGGGAAAACTGAGGGTGTGGGAAATAACTGGGAATTTTGCCACCCTGACTCATATTCGCACTGCTTTACCCGGCTGTGTTTCCTACAGAGGTACTCAGTGGAGAAGACAAATCAAAGCTGTATCTAATCAAGGCTTTCTTTCAACCTTGATGGAAAATCCTTTTTTGAGATTAAAAATGCCCGACCCATCGTATGCAGTGGTACATGGAAGAGAGATTTCCATTAAATAAAATTTTGACTATTCCCAAGCATTAAACAACACAAAATTTGTTAGGTTTTCTACATATACAGACCTTTTCACATTGGGAGGTGACCACCTGCTTTCAGGGACAGAGGTCTCAGGCTATTCATATTGAACTCCCCAGTGTCCTAAGGATAGGAAATGTTGCTGTTATGGAGATATCAAGTCTCCACGTTTCCAACCAGATGAAATGACCAGATATTTGATTGTGCTCTGACTTCCCTTTTTTCCACAGCTAACTTGCACAGCTTCATGCGTTAGTCAAAATATTTCTATTAATGGAGTATTTGGGGAATGAAAAGGTGAGAAAAGAAAAAAAGGAAGGAAGAGAGGGACTAAGAATAAGGAGTAAGATGATAAAAAGTATATAATTTGCTAAAGAAAATTTAATAACAAAAGGAAGATTCAATTTCTTCTTTGATAGCCCAAGTAGAGAGGAGATGATGTCATAATCTCTCCTGGTCTTGTTTCTAATGACTCTGGGTAAGCCTATAAGCACCTATTGACAAGAACGTGCTGAGTTTCCTGGTTTACCCTGGGCACCTTCCAAACTCTACTCTTTCCTACCTTCAGTGCGAATAGAGTCTGGATTGCAAGAAGAGCATAGCCAGGCACAGGTGAAGGGGTGGACCTTCCCAGCAAAGGCCTTTACCTGCATTTCTGCGGTCCGGAGCAATGTTATGGGAAGATAAACAAATTCATATGCAGTCTGGCTGTGGCTCCTCCAAGCCCAGGGCAAGGTGTCCGATGGTTTGCTCAGCCAGCAATAGCCAAATTTATCCCAGGGTCAAGTGACCCATTGCCCAAGCTTAGAGGTCAGCTGGTATGTCACAGAGCTAGGGTTTGAAAACAGACCAGACTCCAAGGCATTTCTCAGTATCATGTCTCCATTAGAAGACAAAGAAAATAATTCTACCTGGGAGCCTTCAAGTAAAAGGCTAGTAGATAATGTTTTGCTTGATAATTGGTAGATTATCAGAAAATCATAGAAGGTCAGTCTCTCTTTAATCATCACCTTCAACACCCTTCAGAATCTTTAATCTCTTTACACATGCTGTCAAGTGTCGATGTAACTTTGCACCAACCGGTACCCCAGCAGTTCCATGTGCTTCCTACAGGTGACTGTATAATAAAAACAGTAACTGACATGGCACAGCACTTAACAGTTTATCAGCTGCTTCCCCAAATGTCATCCATTTGATCCTCCCAATGTCCCTGTGAGGCAGCTAATGCTGATATTGTCTATAGTCTCTTTTTCTAGTGAGAAAATAACGTTCAGATGTTAGTCAGATATTGAGAATAATGTTAAATAACTTGCTTGGCTCCATAGCTCAGGGGTTAGAGTGCTGATCTTGTACCATGAACTAAATTGCCCAAGATGGCACAGCTAGTGAGCAACAGAACTGAGATTTCATGATCAACTTTTTAATGTGAAATCTGGTCCCCTGGCCACATTGTTGGGTTTACCACAAATAATACAATCTTACTTATCAAGATTAAAAGCAAAAGAAAGCCTAAGTTTAAAAAAACAACCAAAAACCTTATTTCTAGTACAGTTAAGAGATTGCTCCAAGGTGTGTGTGTGTGTGTGTGTGAATGCACATGCACCTTTTTTTTTTTTTTAAAGATTTTATTTATTCATTTGAGACACAGAGATACAGAGAGAGCGCATGAGCAGGGGAGAGGCAGAGGGAGAGGGAGAAGCAGGCTCCCCGCTGAGCCAGGAGCCCAATGTGGGGCTCAATCCCAGGACCCTGGGATCATGACCTGAGCTGAAGGCAAATGCTTAACCATCTGAGCCACCCAGGCGCCCCCACATGCACCTTTAATTGGCGTTCTGTTATGAGAAATACTTAGTTGTGAAAGGAGATGATATAGTGTTTGATGTAAATAATGAAATAGCCTTGCTTTCTCACGGCCTCAGGACTCTCAGAGAACTTTGGTAAAACGACTTTTTGGCCTCTAATTCTGCCTTCTCCTGTAGATGTCCATGCAGGCCTCACCTCCCTATTGGGTGATCAGAGCTTAGTGAGCAGGGGTTATTTTGGTGGAGTCCTGGTGCTCCTAGCTTGGGGCTTAATGCATGGTAGGTGCTCAGAGGCTGTGTGAGGAGAGAATGAATGAATGAATGAGACCAGTGTCCTCAGATTCTGATCCTACCCCAGTGCATGCCAAGGTTGACTCCCTTTTGAACAAGTTCTCCGTGACAGGTAATCAATCACTGTCCACAGGCCACTTTCCCTGAAGCAGCCTGTGAACAATGCTCTGTGAAGATCCCCGGATTCCCTCCCGAGCCACTGCAGTTTACACGTGTGGATTTGGGGACTTGCCCCTTCCCTTCCTCTTTACCCGGCTTTCAGTGGAAATGTCTGATAGGCCTCCCTTCAAATCCCCTGCACCCTTTCCCCCTTTTAAAGGCTTTTTCTCTTGGAAGAGTCAGGTTCAGGGTATTTCCCAGGGCCTGACCTACACCCCCTGAGCAAAGAGACCACATTCATGCTTCAGGAGGGGTCCTCAGTTTTAGAGAGCAGGGGCATTAAAAAAATCCTCTTTCCCTTTCTGTGCTGATTTGGAGTGTTGACTGAAAAATGGTGCTGTTGTCTGGGGGCCGAGCCCTGGGGGATAGAAGGAGCTGGCCCCTGCGTTTGTTTGTGAATGGCTCGGACCTTTTGATGAATTGGGAGTCTGGTACAGCGTAACCTCTCATGGGTGGTAGTTCAAGGAAAAGGCCTTTTCTTTCCGTGTCCTTTTTCGAGGGAGTTTTAGTGGATTTGTCGGCTTTAGTGAGTGACTCTTTTGTTTAATAGGAAGTTGAGAAAGGCATTAAGGACTTTTCTAGCCCATGGAAACGATTTAGTGATCCTCAAAAATACAACTTATTTTTGTACTTCTAAAATACAAGTTTAAATGATCCTTAACTGTGGTGGCCTTGTCCTGAGAGGCAGACATTCTGCCCCCTTGCGAGCTCAGTATTCTCCTCTGGATATTAGGGACTAGGCATCAGTTTTGAGGGTTGAACTAGTTTATGGGGATGAAATCATCTCATCTTATATTCATACATATAAACACACACACCCCAACTTCTCAGTAAGAAAACAGGCCAAGAGAAAAAAAAAATTAAGTGTGTGTGTGTGTATTAGGCTTATTAATACGTTTTCTTATTGTGTG